>NW_024467301.1:0-479678 GCF_000600275.1 Aspergillus ruber CBS 135680
CATGTAATCATTACACAGTATAGATACCATACAATACTATATGTTTGGCTCTGTAATGGGGCTTAACCGGGCCCTGGGGCACCCCCAAACCCCGCTGCCCCAACTCAGCCCGCCCCAACGGGGCGCCCCAAAAATCAGCGGGGCGGGCATCTCTGCCCCAAACCCAGGGCGGGGCGAGCACCTCTGCCCCAAACCCCGACCCAGCGGGCTTTGGGGCGGGTTCGGGGCGGGGTCACGGGGCCGTCCGTGACACTCTATCATCATCAGTGATACGCCACTCATTTATCTGTGTTTGCGCCTTACCTCTTCACGGGAATTGGACAGACGGTCTTGTTACTAATTTTATGGAACCTTCAGCGGACTTGGTTGCCATTGCTGGCACTGCTTAGACATTGCTGGCAGGGTCAGACTGGTACGATGTGTTGGTGCAACAGATATAGAAGAAGAAAAAAGAGAGTGGATTAGCCAGAGGCCTCAGGACAGCCACGATTTAAGAAGAATAAGAAAAAAGAAAGGAAAAAGGAGGAGTTAAAAGGAGAAGAACATAGGATGGAAGCGCTTTTCAGGACTGAAGCTGTGGGATAATTAATGCAAATCATGGGCGTGACCCGGTCAACTTTCTGATTCTTCCCTTTATCATGTCTGTAGACCGCTGCCGCTCCAGGGGTAGATGAGAGTTGAACGAGTTCATGAATTGCTCCCATATGCACTGGGGATTCTGATTTCGCAACTTAATCAAGCTTTGATCTTCTTCATTTAACCATGGGGGATTTTTCCGAGCATACATCTTGTTCTGCTAGATGGTCAGGATTGCAATCACGAGGACAGAATGGATTCATGAGATTATTATAGGTCCAATCCAAGCTGGAAACTCCAATTTCCCAGAAAGTAAAGCTTGTTGTCCCACACAAATTTAATAAATACTACCAGTTTTTGGCACGTTATTGGTCCGTTTCCCTTTTTCTTATTCATTCCGGAATAGGAAAAGAAAGATTTTGGTGTTCCTAAACTGAAAGCGAAGATCTTCGATCTCATGTCATTCAACATCCTTATTTTTATCCCATTATTTCCATACAAGGGAATATCATATCAGTGCATTGACATATTTGGTCACAATGCAGTGTTTTGGTGTTTCTTGTCACAATGTTTGGCGCATTTAGTCACAAATTTATTGGACGTGAGGCTTAACTGTGGGAAGTTCATAGTGATCAGTTATTGGTAGTACCAGGACAATTCCAACAGAAAGGAGCCGCAACATGCTGGTATCAAAGCTTTTGCGATTCAGAGATGGACCCATGTGGCACAGTCTTAATGATTATGGAGTGGACTGGAGATCTGGAATAAATAAAGCATAGAATATTTAAAGAGCTAGATTTGGCATGAATTCTCTTTCATCCATATCTGCCCTTGGGGTTATACAAAATGGATCAGGTGTGTTGGACTAAGGAGGAAGATGCAGATGCCATTGTACTCAATATGTGGGGAATCACACCAGAGACAATTGGCCGTCTACTGACCAATAAATGGGCCATGGTCAGAGGTATTCAAGAAGGAATTGTGGCTGGAATGGTAGCTGCAACACTCCAATACGAAAAAACAACCAATGCTGTCCAAGGAAGACTGGCCAGGATTCGCAAAACGCATCCTGAGATTTGGTCAAACAAAGGCAGCTGGAATAGGAACACAGTCCCTGCTTTCCTTGAGAATTTGCAACTTGACCGAGACCTTGTCTGCAATCTCTTGACATTAAGTCTGTTCTTCTTTTTTTTTTTTTTTTTTTTTTTCTCTCTCTTCTTTTTACAATGGTTCTGTGCACTGACTTTCATTTAGCATCAAACAGTGGATCATCTGCTATCAGCAAATGGAACGGCGACAAGCGGCAGCCAGTGAAGCGAGACTATAAATAGCTTGTCTTTGATTGAGGTCATATACAGGTTGATGTGGTATTCAAGGAGGAATTCAGTGATGTACCAGCAAGTCACATGGCTGAAGACCAATGTGTTGGTTGACTAAATCCTGAATACCAATTATCCATTGTATCTATAAGAAGGAGACATATATCGTATGTTCCATAGGATATTCTCAAGTCTTGATTCATCGGCAATCAACATGGCCGGATATGAGTGGCTAAAAGAAGAATTGGCAGTTGCCGCGTATTACGCTTCAGAAGGTGTCCCTCACCATGTTCTTGTTCAACTTCTCCATCAGAGGAACTTCACACGCACAATGGTTGCTGTAAGGAACCAGCTGAATGTGATGCGGGTTCAAAAAACCTAGGAGGGTCTTGGTCATGTTGGGATATAGATGCCGTTGACAGATGGCTGGATGAGATATCTGATGAAATTGACGTCAATGAGGTCATTAAGCCCACTGATGAAGACCAAGAAATCCTGAACAAGGTAAGTCAGTCTTTGATTGCATTTGTGGAATCTGCTAATCATATCAGTACCACATAAAGCGCTCCTTACAGATTAGTTACTTTATGCGGAGAGTCGTGAGAGCTTTGGATTAAAGAGCGCCCAATTTGGCTCTCACACAGGTCAGCACTGGGTTTTGCATTGAGTAAAAATGCATGTTGATAAGAGAAAGTGCTGATGAATAAAGATACCCAAATATATAATATAAACTTGACTCATATTCAATGTCGTCGTGGACAGACCAGACAATATGCCTACAAAGAGACAAATATGGGACAGCGTCTCTGTTCTGGAATAATGTGGTGGCCTGTGAAAAGAAACTTGAATGTGTTTTAGTATCAAATGTGGTAGATTTTACTTGAATGAATGAATCTTCTATAAAGCCATTTGATCTCTATTTGTCTGATAGCGATAAAGTACATTCAATGTAATATGAAATTTGAAAGTTCTTTGTACTTGGTCATGATAAGGTAGACAATTGATCAGAGATTCGAGCCCTTCAATTTTGATTGGCAATTCAATATCTCACACTAGCGCCTCTTAATGAATGTTCCAATCCACAATACTCCACAAACATGCATTGGCATTGAATTAGGTTTGTTATGGAAGAAATCCCGCCTTGCCGCAGTTGGTTACCAAATGTTTCCAGAGCCTTTAGGTGTTATGTGGCGACTTGCTATTGCTTGTTCCGCCTTTCAACAGTACCGCAGTCCTAACATACTCCCTACATTAAAAACTCTTATTGGAATTCCTTAATCCTTGTTTTATTACCCCAAAACGCTTACTTCATTGAACCATTTCTTCCGAAGTATCCATGGGCCCACATGAGATGATAAAAAAGACGTACAGCTTAGCTTTAATACCGGGAGCATAACAGACATTCTATGTGTCCTGTGTTATGCCTCTCCAGACTTGAGAATCCACCTGCACAATAATTCCTTGGTTGAATTGGAAACGCCGAAGTCCAAAATGAACATTATGAGGATTGATGCCATCATCAATGGGGACACCCACAAAAGAGACTCCAAAACTCAAAGGAGCAAGAGTAACTCGCATGCTTTCAGGCACACCACATGCATCTTTTAGAACAGCCAAATGAGAATGAGCTAATGATTGCCACAGTGCTTTGAATTCATACCGCCTTCTCCAGGAAAATGGACAGATATATGCTGTATGTCGCGGCAAATTAAGTCTGTTTCCATGTGACGAGCAAGAACAAGACCGCCTTGACCTTTTCATGAGCTTTTCACTGTTGTCGAATGTGCCCCTGGTTTTCCATGCACACCATGCTCTACTGGAAACGCTCGATTTCTGGATCTAGGATGCGGAACGGGGATCTGGGCTATAGATTCGGCGACAGCATATCCAGAGGCCTATGTTCTGGGAGTTAATGTTGTCGCAACTCAACCACTCGAACACTCTCTGAATTGCGAATTCAATACTCCCTCTGACTTTGAATAAGAGTGGACTATAGAGGGGGAGCCATGGGACCTTATTCATCTGCAAATGGGTTGTGGTAGTGTGAGTCACCAGCCAAGTGTTTATCACAAGGCATTCGCTCACTTTCATCCTGGTGGTTGGTTTGAGCAACTGGTGATCGACTTTGCACCCCGTTGCGGCAATGGATCCTTGGATGGAACAGCTCTTGCCTACTGGTATGAGCACTTGAAGAGCGCAACTGAACAATTAGGACATCCAATAGCATGCAATTCTCGTGAAATTATAGCAGAATTGCAAAAAGTAGGGTTTGCAGAAGTCTGGCATAGCTATATATTGCTTCCCCTGAATCCTTGGCCCTTGAGCCCAACAGGAAGATATCTTGGTCGCTGGTACAATTTGGCAATAACCCAGAGCATCGAAACATTGAGACTTGCCCCATTTAGCCGCGTTTATGGGTGGCCCATGAGCACTATCCAGCGTCTTGCTGCTGATGTGAAATCAGATATATGTCAAACACGCATTCGCGGCTACAATGTTTTACATATTCACCAGGCACGGAAAAGCAACTGATGGCGAAGGTTTGGCACACTAAATCAGTTGAAGTTACCTAGTGAAGCTCAATGAGAAGTTTTTATACATATTTGTTCTAACAGAGCAACCAGGCTCTTTGATCATCAGACTCCTTCAACAAGCTCCACCTGCTTCGTTCCTAACTCTCACGCGAGTCGTATATAGGGTTTCAAGCATCTAGGCCCAGGAGATAGCTTAAGGAAATTGTCCTAGCTCCGAGGCCGAGCAGACAAGGCTGAATTTTCACTTCGTATTCCAAGACCTTGCAGTGCAGATCCAAGGTGCCTCACTTTGGGAGCAGCGCTAAACACAGAACTACCGAAATTGTCTCCGTCGTTTTGACACTCGGCAATTTGGAAAAGGATTGTAACCCTAAATCGGCAATGGATAGCATGGGGGAAGATAGCAAATATGATAATAGGCTATTCCATAGGGGAAGGGAAAAGGAACAGAGCAACATCCGGGAAGGAATGAACGCTTTAATAGTCCAATAGTATCCATAATAGTTCACAAGAATTCTTAACATAGGTCAGGCTCGGAGGGACGTCTTCGAATCTGAGTTTGATTCCTTACCAGCTTACGGACTTTTTTACAACACATAGTCAAGTCCAATCCATGTTGCATGACCTAGGCATGGAGACAGTAAAGCATGCCTGCAGTATACATGAACCAAAGAAGACCATAGCATCAGTTTCGGACATTAACGTTTTCTTCTGGGAAGAAGCTTACTAAAAGCAATATTAACTGATTCCAGACTACCCATCAATACGAGTAAGCTGCTTCCTTGACGCCATACCCCCTGGACGCACCGGCCTATCCCGGCCAGGCCCACCCCTATAAACACCATCTTCATTGGTTGAACTCTTGATCTCCCGAATATCCGTCGTGCCTACATCCACACACATCAACAACTTTGGCCTTATCGCCCACGACGTGGAGGGTATCTAGATCAGAACCAGGCTTGGTTCGTGTCACGGGACTACGGCCTGAGGCAGACCCCGCATGCTCTTCGTATTTAAGTCCAGCGCACACTACTGTGCCTCTCATGCAGCTGATGGTTTCTCTCTCGTCTTCCATCCCAAAGCCACGCGGCCCGCCTATAACTGTCTCACGTAGATAACCATGCCCCCCAAACCCGGCCGGTTTGCTTTCATTTTCCGTCCATGGGGTCTAATCTGGTTCTCTATTTGCCGTAAGTCTTTGTTACCCCCGCCACTAATTTCCAGAACTTTACTAATAATCCCTCTCCTACAGTGCACTGGGAAGCTTTGACGCAAGCGGTTCGTCGAGATGGTCTCGCAGCACTTGGCCGTCCACGACAAATTCGAGATGCCGCTTCAGCAAAGTTGCTCAGTATAACCTGTAACCTAACCCACTTGCCATATCTTCCCTCACTTAACTCGTGTACAGAGTAGACTGACCATCATGCACAGCTGGCAATTTTATCGCTTTTGAAGACACAACCATTGTTCCCTCGCTCGTACAAGCCGCTGGCGGCGTTGTTCTCGAACTGGGCCCTGGGCCAGGCAATCAGATTCATCGTTATGATACCTCTCTTGTCAAACGTGTCTATGGTGTCGAACCCAATTCCCACTTTAAAGATGACATAGATGCCAACTTGGACAAGCATAGCCTACGGGATAGGTATAAGCTTATAGCTTGTGGCGTTGAAGATAGCGATGTTCTGAGAGAAGAGGGAATCACGGACGGGAGTTTGGATGCCGTGTTATGCATCCAGGTCCTGTGTGCCGTAAAGAATCCGAAGAACGTGATGAAGGAGGTGTGGAAGCTGCTCAAACCTGGAGGCAAGTTTATATTCTGGGAACACGGATGGAGTAGGAACCGTTTGACGACTTTGGCGCAAGGTATGTCTGTCTCTGCCAACCTTACTTCTTTTCTGGGTGGACCCTATAGATGCTTGTCTCTAGTGGAGGACCGATGAGCGGTGCAGACCGGCTAACATGAAGAAATCTTAGCTTGCTGGAATCCTGCCTGGAGCACATTTGTCGGATGTCATTTGACCCGGAATGTGTTGGCGGACATTCTCAACAGTGGAGAGTGGGAAAATCCGCACGAAATTGAAGAACCTGAAGAACCATTCAGTTTGCTGCCTAGGATTCAGGGTGTGCTTGTTAAGAAGAAGGCTTAATTAGACCCTGATTAGAGTAAATCCACTCACTCTCTGGAGGTCATATCAAGTTGAAAAATAAGAACGTGTTATGATGAATCACAATTCCTGAGATCCGGGCATGGCTGACGACTCTGTTCAGCGGATAGGGTATACCGCCATCATGTAAGCAGACAACGTAGGAATCTACTACAAAATACCAAGAGCAGCAGCTTAGACAGTCCAAAAGACAACATTTCCTTTCCGGTTCACTGCATAATAGCTACGTGGTAGCACTTAATACCTATGTTTCCAAATCAAAACCCAGCTAATGCCAATTCATTCACCTCTCAAGCCCTCTCCTTGTCCCACGGCTACTCACCACCAAGCTGCAATATCGCCGACCAAGTATCACAGGTGTGTCCCTGCATTATGCAACCGTTCGATGGCATTGGCAAGGTCATCAACACTAGCACCGTTAGGGTAGACTCTCCAAACGCCCTTATCCCGGATGCAATAAATTTCCTCGTTCAGTCGAACTGTGCCACTAAATACGCGCACCGACCTTTTCAGCCAGCGATATCAGTTTATACACGATAAATAAGCAATAACAGAACAAGAATTTGTCAGCAACGACACTGGGCAAACTCCTTTCACTTACATCGATAGAACATTGAGCACTGAACACTTTCCCGATGTAGCTTATAACCGTACTCTCCCCCATCTCTGGCAACACAACGATCGACCGCCTCAAGATCGATGGAATGCTTCGAAGCGCACTCCTCGTAGAATGCGCGGTCACGAATTCGTTCGAAGTCGGCAGTTGAACATTTGACAAAGCCGACCCTAGTCATGAGATCCGAGTACAGATGGCATTTTTCGTCAGCATGATAAGAAAAGTCTCGGCTCTAGAATTTGCATAAAATTACCATTAGATACCCTGACATCGTCAATCAACCTATTCATCTGATTCTTCGTTCCTATAGTTTGCACTAAAAATAGTGCCTGGTCTTGAGTGGTTCGCACTTCAGCGATGAAGAATACATGAAGGTGAATCACTGGGCTTGATGTGGGAGCGAGAGCGCAGACCGTCGTTGACGACCTTCTGGCGGATGGTCTTGTTTGGTTGGATGCACAGGGCAAGGAAAACGAGTACTGGTCGCCGCAGAATACGTTAGATGACAGTGGGTGAATGTGTGTTCTTTCCTTCAACAAACATCTATAGTCGATCCTTCCCCGTTCCCAGGCCATCATGGCCTTGGTAGACAGAATCTCTACCTGTCAAACCTCAATTTTCTTCTCCGCTTCAAGGAACCAGAGAACTGTATCGGACATCCTGCCCAGTGTCTTGGACAGACCAGGTTATTTACAGATCGCGGTGCCCGTGTACTCAGCTTTTATGCACGTTCTTCTAATGCCAAATGGAGACCACTTTCTCGAATTGATAATGCCACACATCAAAATATATATTATAAATATAAAAAATATAAAACATACAACAGCCGGGATTCGCTGGTGGTCACCCACCCAACTACTAACCGGCCGGCGTGTGGCTTAAGTACGGCTGAGCGGACGGGAAGCCCTGTTCTCCACACCCTATGGTCGTATGTATTGGTCTTTTAGTGGACCAAAAATATATGGAGCAAGCCTGCGTGCACGAGGGTGAGCCATTACCCAACATCACGCAGCACCGCGCAATCTCAATCCTTTGAAATCCTTGCAATCCATAGACCTCGCACCCTCATCTTCATGAAATCCCATAAGATTTCATAAAATTTCCAGCTGTAGCTGATTTGTATGCATAATAATGATGATCCATCCTAATATAGTAGTGTCTGTCTTGTTTGACCACCCGCGGGCTAGTGCCGGGGCTGCATCATACGAATCACTTAGTTGACATGGAATTAACATTATTGAATGGGGCTGGCTGATTATTGATACACGGTAAGATTAACTAACTTTAATATCTGGTTATTTAGTTAATCAACGCGAAGTCAATCTTTCGGACTGATTAGCTATTATGATAAACGTAATCGGACACCGCGCTGCCTTGTCGGCCGCGACATTCTCCCCAAACAATCATACTGAACCATTTTTGTTAACACACTGAATATGACTGGGCTACCCAAAGGAGAGCGAATGGTATTAGCTCTTCAAGCCTTCCATAGAGGCTCATTTACATCAAAAACTGCCTGTGCTACGGCCTTCGACGTGCCTAAAAGGACATTGATGACCCGCCTGGATGGAGCCACCTCTCGCAGAGAAATGCCTGCAGGTGGTCGAAAACTGATGTTTGACAAAGGCAGATGTCCAGTTGACTCCAAGGGTTGCAGTAGAATCATGTTATTGCTCACGAAGTAAAATTCGAGCCATTCCACGCAGAAATTCTGGTCGGATTGCAAAGCCTCATCTATTTGCATCTAGCAGTTGCCTGACAAGGATTTCTCTTCGATTGCTGTCAAATTTTAACCATTTGTGTGTGTTTCTGATCGTGGTTTGATCCCAGTAAGTCGCTCACGAAATGGTGGTTTAAGGTACTTTAAATACCTTAGCAGCTTTTAAAATGAATTCGTATTGCTCGAGACCGTCACACCCGAAACAGACATGCCGCAGTATGTCAATTATGCTGAGCATGAGCTCGCTACCTGATTATTATCAGCACGTACTGACAGTTATAGTCGGTGGTTCGACCGTTTCCAACATCTACAGTGCAGACTACAGGAGACAAAGGCCAAATGTGACCCGCGAATGTGTTCCGTAAGATATCGATAATGACATTTTTCAATGGCCTGGATAAATGATAATACAAGACAGGATACGATCACGGCGCGCAAGCTTCACTCAACAAATGCACAACTAAACGGATCGGCGGGTTCGGAATCCCTATACACGCCTCCACTACTGAGAGTGCGGCTTGAGTCTCCTTCATCAAATGCTGAATGGTCTGCCAGGTTTTAAGCAATGCCCCTGAGCTCCGGATCAGCTCGATAATTTTCAGCTTCTGAGCTGGAGCCAATGACTTCCCTTGTTGTTTGTCACGTAGGAGAGACTCCAAAATAATATCCCGCGCGGTCGAGTCCGACTCGCAGCATACAATCACAGGATATGACAATTTCCCTTCATCCAGGTCCTCGCAGAACCCCTTTTGCTCAGTGTACGTTTCGTCGCACAGGTTTTGGTAGTCGTCTCGGATCTGGAACCACCGACCCAACAGCTCTGTCAGCCGATCCAGCTCCGGGAGCGGCCAGGCGGACGGTGCTGGGGCGAGGCTGGCCATCATGTGAACAATCATTGTGAACATTGCCCCAGTCTTACCGTCGATCATGGTAGTATATTCGGGAACGGAAGGGCAATGAGCATTATGCTTCCAATTCAAGTCCCAGCTTTGACCCAGCGCAAGCTGTGATAGCCCATTCAGAAACTCGGGGAACATTTGAGGATATTGACGGACTTTCTGTACGGCCTCAACCACAATATAGGTTGCAGTGTTTATACATTGCGCGGAGCCGAAGATTGTATGAGTCGCAGGGCTGCCCCGTCGGAGGGGTGAGTCATCTTGAATATCATCCAAGATCAATGTTGAATTGTGCAGGTCCGTCACAACCTCCTTGATGACTTGGAGCTCCTTGGGTGCCAATTGGAACCAAACGTTCAGCGCGTCCACCAGCATGGTGCGAACGTTTTTCGACGGTAAAGATGCGATGTATTGAGCCGGCGCCATAAGCGCAGAATAATCGAGATGCGCTTTCTCGCTCACAACCCTGGATCTGGGATCAAGTGCTGGATTGGGACTTTCTTTGCAGGAATGGTATTGCAGCATTGTCGGTGCATCCTTTGTTGCTGATGCCAGAGATTGTGTCTTGACAGGAAGTATATCCTCCATTTTCATTGCTTTAGAGAGGCAACGTAAAGATTCAGAATGTTCAAAAACAAATTGGCTCTGAGAATATTAGGATTCAGGTGGGGAGAAATACCAGAGTGCCAAAAGTAGGAGCGGGCACTTAAGTCGCTGTCAACCACAATAATGGCGCAGCTGAAGACGCTATAAAAGGAATGACTGCAATCCCGGCGCGAATGACTGGTAATCTAGGCGCTCTATTTACTAACTAATATAGGAAAGATAGATGGGAGATCTGCCCATCAGCCGTACGCCCGGACCAACTGATATGTCATTTGTATAGTTTGGAACTGGTCATGATACTAATGATTGACTAGTGGAAAATTAGATGGGTCCTAATCCTGACTATCATATCTTTGACGATCTGAAGATGTGATCCGCACGCACTTGATATTGAAATTAATTATATAACCGGTGTACTAGACGGTGAAGTACAAGCAACCAGGACCATTGACAATATTCTTCGATGGCATCCAACACAACCCTATGCAGGTCAGCAGGTTTTGACCCAGTTGCACTTTCTCCGTTTGATATCTGCCTTCCTGGTTTTTACTGTTCGTTGACGATCTATTGGTCCCTTATAATCGATCTAGTTAACACTCTGCAGGTCCAAACAACACTGCTGTACATCCCCCACAGTTCTGTCCACCCACAACGGAGTGTTACGCAACGCGGCTGCAACTGCAGAACAATGTTTGTCCGGAGCCCCAGGGCATCTACGAGCCTATAGTTTGCGAAGTTGGACATTATTGTCCCCCGGGCGGCAAGGAACAGATCTTATGCCCGGAAGGACACTACTGTTCCTTAGGCGCTACGAAACCGGTGAAATGCCTGCCTTTATCGATATGTTTTCCGGGAAGCGGCCGAGAACTTCCCTTGATTGGCATATTGTTGTGTGGATTGTTAGATACTCTATTGATATGCGTAAGTTTGTGGCCAACTGTCAAGAGATATCTGCCAGCTCGAATGATAGAAAGAAAGCTAGAAGGGCAAAATGAGATATGCCTTGAGTCGCAGTTGGCCTCTAGTGACAAGAAGCACATATCTCAATCAGATCCAGGTTCTATCATCATGTGCAACCGGACCGACACGGGACTTGCTATCGGGTTTAGAGACCTGACTCTCGTCCACCCTACTTCTGGGCGCAAAATTCTAGACGCTGTCAGTGGCGTTGTACCCAAAGGCCGGTTACTTGGAATACTGGGGCATTCGGGATCAGGTAAAAGTAAGTACACTTCTGGTGGAGTCTTCCAAATCTCCTGTCTTGAGGACTAACTTGGACTGACAGCAACACTTATCAACATTCTCGCTGGTCAGGTCAAACAGACTTCAGGGACCATACTTTGGAATGAAGTGGAGCAGGACATGTCACGGTAAGGCTGAATGGCATCGTTAGTTTGAGTGCTTTGCTAACAAGGTGCCAAAGCTTAGGAGCCTCGCGAGGCGTCATCAAATTCGTCCCGCAGGATGACATTGTTCACCCACATCTGACCGTCTGGGAAAATATTCTGCATTCAGCACGTGTTCAGCTTGGAGGATCTTGTACTGATAAGGACATCCAGGGACATGTTCAATTGGTCATCAGTGCTCTTGGTCTTTTTCAAGTCCGGGATAGCGTTGTTGGTAATGAGCAGCGTCGGGGAATATCTGGGGGCGAACGCAAGCGTGTGAGCATTGCCTTAGAATTGGTAGCATCACCCCCAGTCCTAATTCTCGATGAGCCAACATCTGGACTGGATGCTCAAGCAGCCTTGTCCATTATCAAGCTTTTAAAAAAACTTGCCGGCAAAGGAATTACTGTGCTATGCGTAATTCATCAACCACGCGTCGAGATTTTCGAGACTCTAGATGCCGTGTTAATCCTGGACACAGGCCGACAGATATACTCGGGACCGACTTCCTTGGCCAAGGCCCACTTTGAGGACATGGGATACAAGTTCGACCCAATGTCTAACCCAGCGGATGTCATACTTGACATCGCTTCTGGATGCTATGAGTCCAGGCAATTTCCTAATATGGACAGATCTGCAAAGTCTTCTGCTAACACTAGTACCGACCACGACAAGTCTAGTGCTCAGAATCAGCTTCGACAACAGTATAAACACCAAACTGCTCAATGGCACGAGCAAGTATTTCTCTGCCTTTACCGTGATATAAAGCAGCAATCCCGGCAGCCTGCGAGTTTCTGGACAGAAATATTTGCTGGCTCCTTGACTGGTCTATTGCTCGGATTGGCCCTGTATGAGTTGCAGGGTCATTTCTACGGGGGCCTCTATTTGGCTCCATTTACACCTCTTTCCAGCGCCGTGAATTATACTGTTGCACCAGAAGTCGCATTGTTCACTTGCTTTTGCATAAGTATGCTGTTCACTTTTCTCATTTGGTATTATGATCCAGCTAACTTCATGGTATGCACAGCATTTGCGAGTGCCGCGCCGAGTGTGATCATATTTGGAGAAGAAGGTGAGAGGCATTCATAGCTTTTCAAGACTTGGGAAATTGATAAAGTAAACTCTTCCATCCACAGTACTTATATCCCAACGGGAATCCAGGTCTGGTCATTCCATGAGTGCATATTTTGTTGGAAAATCTATTTCCTGTTTTCTGAGATACACCCTCTCTGCTCTGCATTTCACCTCGTTCTACGTTTTGCTGGCGACGCCACTGGTTCGCTTTCAAATCTTGTTTGCCCTCAACCTCGTTTTTTTTTATTGTAAGTTTTGTCTGTCACCAGGCCAGGCAGTGAAAGAAAGCTAATGGACGAAAGGTGTCTACGGGATTGGGTCTGTGATAGCAGCTATTACTCAACGCGAAAATGGCCCCTTGGTCTGCTTTATGGCGACAATTATTGTTTCTGTGCTTTCAGGTGCCCAGCCTCGTCTTGCCATTGTCAAGCAGTGGCACATGGCGTGGCTCTGGTACTTACTCCCAGGGGTAAGAATTTACTTTGAAATGAAGAAGGAAAAAGAACCAAGCTAATATGAAATAGACGTGGTTTGCCGAAGCATACATCAATGAGCATATCTCGCCTTTTTCTTATCTATACAGGACAAAAGAAGTTGCTGAATACCTCGGATACACTTTTGGTCGGACTGGATTTGATGTGGGGTGAGTCTTTTCTTATCTGTGTTTTCCTTCCCTCTGTCTTCCTCTGTCCCTCTTTGACTCTAACGTAAAGTAGGCTTGCTATCTTAATAGGCACTATGTATCGAGTAATTGGTTGCTTGCTAATGACCGTCCGCGCTCGGACAGGTTGGTGGTAAAACAAGTTGCGGGGGACAGGACACGCAGTCACAGTATAGATCTGAGTAGCGCAACAATACATAGTCTGTTTGGGTTTCAATATTCAATAATAAAGTTTGTTATTGACTGCTATTAGTGTGGAATCATTTCACCATATCAGATTTGACACGTTGGTAGGGACCTGTCAACGCGGCATATCACTATGTCTTTTGCAATGAAAACCAGGACAACTTCAATAAAAGATCGGTCCCAATTGAATCGGCCGCATATGCATGTATATACCCATACGATTACATTAGTTCAACTCTGCCCAATCCATATAACATGTTTTATCTACATAGTGTACCGTGATCGCCGAGATTGGTGGTGATCAGGGAGCGTAGAGATTGCGATCTATCCCAGTGCTAAGTGGAGCAGCAATTGCTCTATACCAAATGTGAAATATTTTCTATATACACTCTGCATGGCTTTCAGCTATTTTCACTAAAGAAACATGCCCGTGCAGTCTTGTGGCTAGTAGTTATGGTACTAGTATCATTAGTGCGGAAATTTATAGTTCGCGCGGGATCGCCGCCATTCTCCATGATTGTCTGAAATAGCCAGATTGACATAACTCACTTCAATACTCACCGTATCTCCTTGGCTTCCAATTCTATTGAAACCTTTACTGATGAGATCACATACTCGCTGCCTCTCCGCGTATTTGAATATAACATCACCTTCCATTAACTTCCCTTGCTAACAGCCCTTTTACTGGAAAAGCCCTGAGAATGGCTTCACCATCGAATGTGACCATTTGGAACCTGAGTGGGAAATGGATGGGAGTAAGTAATCAGCCAGATTATCCAATCCTTCACCTACTCTGTCAGTACGTATGCCATGAATATTGACCCCTCGGCCACAAAAAGAATAGATCAAAATCGGATGATCCTGAACCTTCATTGAAATTGGTATAGATGTTTTTAGAACCCTTAGCATGCAAAAGGTGGAAAGCTGACTGCTATCCTGGTTTCCCTTTCAGCAAGGTATTGGTTGGGCTCTCCGGAAGGCTATCATCTGTGCAAACCCAGTTGTTTGTATCTCTGCGTACACAAGCACTCAGGAGAAGACACCGTCAACATACATAGATACAATTTTCCGGACTCCAGTGGCAGATATCCTTGACGCGCGGGTGTTGAATTGGCAGAAGATAAAGCACACTGATTTTATCTTTGGTTCGGTGAACTGCCAAACAACTTGGATCGGTGGTCTTGTAGGCGAAGAGGGAAGGACACGGCCGAACATACAGGGGAGCATAGGAGACGAAAAAGCTACTAAGTTCCTCAGAGGAGAAATCCTGGCTGATGGGAGTAAGTGTGACGGGTTTCTGGTAGAAGAGAGATATGGGAAAGAGGAAGCATTGTGGATTCATACAATCGATCAGCATGAGGACGGTCATTGGATGGACGAAACGGTAAGCATTCCTTGGACATACCATATTGTGAATTATATCGCCTGACTTTCTTCCATTTCAGATGTGGGGATTTGAGTTGATCAATGGAGAGCGATATCATACTCGTCGAGTTATAACGATGGACAACAAGACCGGTCGATACGAGCTGGTGCGGGTAGTTTTCCTGTTCATAGAATGAGACGCAATTTGCTTTGCGCTTAATTGTTCACTCATGTTTGTTGACATAATGTACTTCCCTACCGACTGGCGCACCTCCCGCTTTTTTTCAGTGTTTTCAATCAGTTAAACAATCTACCACTACTGTCACGGAACATGCACACCCGCCATATAGAATATCTGATTACTTCGGCCTGTTTGGCGTAGGAAACTCACTGGGCATTGTTTAAGCCCCTCACAAACACTAGATCACTCGTTGCTGACAAGTCTTCCTCTTTCCTTTCTCTCCTCATGTTAGAATTTCGTGAGATAGTCTACCAGTAGATTTAAATTGAACAGGACCGTCATACATTCAAGGTCCCAAGATGACAACCTACATCCATGGGTCCGAATAACCACCGAAGTCTAAGCATATCATGAATACAAGCAACGGACTGTCCAGTTATGTCTATTACATACCATTGAGCGCTAGAGTATGTATATTCTGATCGCCACCTGCAGCAACCATCAATTGCAGGATAAGACCCAACATGTGGCTTGTGAAGTGCAAGCAAATAAATCCTCAGATCTATCATAGTGCATTACCAAATGAATATACCTGGTCGTTTCTTCCTGTCGTATAATTAAGATATACATAGTTACCAAAAACCGAAAATTGGCTGATCGACAACTCCAAGTTTCAAGAGTAAAATTTCGTTATCATGGTTTTTATGTTGATTTATATTTCTTTTTATTTTTGGAAAAACAGCTTTATTTTATATATTTAATTTGATATGTAGTAAGTGACTAGTTTCTTAATGTGCTATCAGAAAATAGGTGGCGCAAGGAACAAAGGTTTCCACTCTGGATGTCGATCCTGATCCCTCCAGTGTCCGTGCACTGCGTAAGCTGTGTCCTAATTTTCAGATTATTAGTGTCACCCTGATGTTCAGCTACTAGTATCTGCTTCTTCGACTTAAATACCCTCCGATGCCCGCTCGTTCTGCATTCTGTAAGCCATCTAATTCCCATCAATAACCCGATCCAAGCAACCGCTCCGAATCCGACCAATATGAAGGCCACCATCTTGTTTACCATCGCCACCCTGTTCTCAACTTCCATAGCAACAGCTAGCGGTGGCGACTGTGTAGTATGTTCCTTCCTGTCTCTTTTTAAAAGTTCAATATTCAGAATGTGCTGCTGATTTGTGTTCCCCTCAAAATAGACTAGCTGTCTCATGAAAGCCGACAATGCCTCGGGCTGCAACATGGATGTACAGTGTGCCTGCAACAGCCAGAAGTTCAAGGACACCGGTCTCAGCTGTGTCCAGTCCTGCGGAATTAGTGAGGAGGAAGGTACGTTCTCCCAGCTAAATCCTCTTAATAGTCCTAGAGTCAACAGCTAACAAGTCACACTAGCCAACTCTCAAATTAATAAGTACAGATCCCAGTTCTGTAGCTAGAGGGCGAAGTCCGGGTTACCTTGACGGTCCTGCGGACCGTAATATGCCACAGCACAGAAAATCAATTAAGTCTAGTCAGAATTATATCCATTAAATACCTCTTCATCTTGACAGGTGCGTGCATTGTGTCCAGGCTTGCTACAACTACCACAACATTGTTTCCTTGGTTTCACATGCTTCAAACTATCATCCTTCATATGGATTTCCTCAGTTATCTGGCGACCTATATCTCCTTGATCCAGTATACCTTTGCCAGACTGCAGACTTAGTATTCCTCCATGCTGTATATGTTGTCTTTCCCCTCTGGCGCTTGCTTAGTGTATGATTTGCATTTTCAAGTGTTGTAACTTGGTCCTTGAGGAAAGCTGTCACGGCGCTCTACTAGGATAATGGAGCATCCAACTCATGGATTCTACCTAGGTAGCTATCAACAAGAATAATAAACATGGAAAGAAGGGGACCGCAATTATCAACAAGGCTAACAAGTCTGCTTCATGTGATAGCCAGCCAACGTAACCAATTTGTCACCGGCAACTGATGCACTTCAAAGAAGTCCTCACGGGATTCCCTATATTCGCACTGTTTGACAGCCCACGAGCACCCGCAAAAAGCCCACAGGCAGGTAGACAAAGCCCACAGCCAGCCCGCGGGTTTGGCGAGGCCTAGTGGTGGTCAAGCGAAACAACGGCCTTCTTATGCCAAATAATTTTTACAATGCACCGTTTGTTTTTGCTGGCTCTGCTCACTCACTCATCATCCCAACACTCACCCTCGACTCTCAAGGCATCACCTCAATCACCTGCACCTAGACTGCGGCAAAACCGTATTTGCGGTTACCACATTGCTAACCAAAGCCAACCTCGCAATTTGCGGCTTTGGCTGTGGTTAGCCATGGCTAGCCGCAAGATAACCGCGCTAGCATAGATATCGCTTATTTGTCCTATTCAGGACTATTATTTCATCCCTATGTCGCTTACGTACACTTGTTTTTACTTTCGATATATACATGTTCTGGTTATGACAGTACTTTTCTGCGCTTTTACCTACTTCCTACACGAAATAATCAGAAATACTTTTGTATTTACATATAAGTAGTATCACTTTAATGTATTAAAGTTATATAATAAGGTTACTCGACGCTGGTAGCCTGTAATTTCAAGGTTCTAAATCACGTTGTGTTTTATATCGGAGGTATATATTTCACATATGAAGAAGCCAGTGCAGATTCGAAAGAAGCGTGGTAGTAGTACGCTACTTTACTAAACCACGCCCAAATATATTGCAAATATCACCGAAAGATAGAAAATTATAGGCTACTTAGACGTTACCTTAAATTAATGCTAGGAGTAAGTATATTTTCTACCTTCAACCTTGTGCGGACGCCAGGCGCAGGTTCAGGTACTCGGAAGTCGGAATCGTCATCGATCGTAGGTGGTTATCTTGCAGTTATCTTGTGGCCACCCGCAAATTATGGCTTTGTCGCAGCCTACCTGCACCCAACTAATTCTCACGCGGTCATCACCCTTAGAACGGCAACGAGAAAGGGCAAAAATATCAAAACGAAAATAAAAACATACAACAGCCGGGATTCGCTGGTGGTCACCCACCCAACTACTAACCGGCCGGCGTGTGGCTTAAGTACGGCTGAGCGGACGGGAAGCCCTGTTCTCCACACCCTATGGTCGTATGTATTAGATTTAATAGAGCAAAAATATATGAGGCAACTGTGAGTGCACAACACACAAGAGGATGAGCCATCACCCAACATCATACAGTGCTGCGCAACTCCAACTCTTTGATATCCTGATAGTGTCACGGGCTCGGACCAGTAGATACTAATAAAATGACATTCCTATCTAAACCAGTGTAGCCATCGACTAGAATATCGAATCTGGAGAAGAAAAGAAGAGGCAAGTCTATTTACACGAAGAAGTCCTATATGGTTGTGTGTGGTCTCGCTAAGCAGCTTGTTTGTCTTGATTGCTTTTATGGTATTGTTTGCCGTGTTGATGATGTTTGCTGATGAAGGCGCTGGGCTGAGTCGTTACATCTACAGCATTATGAACATGGTCTGAAGCAACCGGAGGCTCAGCCTCGTTTTCTACAAGTGGATGAGCAAAGTGCGGTGATGCTCATCCTGGCGTTGGATACAGTTTCTGGCCCGGGTGCAGCCGCCATCGCGGGAAGGTGTAGTTGTTGTCATATAACAAAGTATAGGATCAAGGAGGCTCCGGAACATTGATGGCGGAAAGGCAATCGCTGTACCTTTGCTGGCATTTTGCTGAAATCTGTCTTTTGCGAGGGCTTGTAGATTTCGGAGAAGCTCGAGCTGTCACAAGTGTGGAATCATACACATGGGGACAAGACCTGTCACCCAAACAGCAGCTGTGACGATAAAATAATCGCCTTATATCGTGGATCTACTAAGGGTCTTGACACCTTTGATCATGCAGTCCGGGTCAGTCTCAGGCCCCGGAACATTGCCGGCGTGGCCGCAAACGAAGGAAATGCCCGGTTCAAGAAAGCCATCTCGGAGCTGGCTGACAGCCTTGCCGTCATCTGCCCAACCGAAATCTTCATTGTAAAGTAGCCTGAGAACTTTGGAGTCGCGAGCTTCCCGCTGAGCACCGAGTAGTTCCGTTTTGCGGCTGCAGCGTATTCAAGTTTGGTCCCTGGCAATTCCCAATAGGTCAGGGCTTTCGTCGCCTTTGCCGTCCAGGGCTCGCCATAAGGGTTGCCAGCATCCGTGAGGATGTACGGCTCAGGACAGAAAATGCCCTTGTATTAAGGTGATTGGCGCTATTCCATGTAACCTTTGTGCGCAACTTGGAGATGGTCGTTGTCAGCGTAATTGGAGCGCATCACTCGGGAAATGTCAGAACTCGAACCGTCGGGAACCTGGGAACTGTTAACTTTGTTTTCTTAATCTATATACTCGAGCATGATGGACCAAAATTGATACTACTGCCGGGTCTACGAGAGCCTGGATATATTGAGGTGGTTTTGCTTCGGTTTCTAGATCCTTACAACGGAGGTGAATCCGACTTAGGTATTTACAGTCGGTGACAGGTATCTCGAAGTCGCTCGCAGAATAATGGCTACAGCCATACACTCTTATATATCTGGGGCCAATTGGCTGACCAATCACAACGCCCGCGCACGATCGCCGGCTGATCAGTAGCACCGCGAATCTTTTACACTACGATTCTGCACAACGGCTGGGACAAGATCCCAAAAGAGAAACGCAGACAACGTTTCCCTCGCTACAGCGACCACCCGCAGGATTGACGGGTGAGTGGTTCTTTTATTGGGCTTTGCAGGCCATTGCGTGTATGAAGCTCCGATGGCGTGACTCGGCTGAGTATTTAAGATTCGGACATCCTACTGACAATTGCGCAGGACAATTTTGCAATTTAGCCGTATCGCTTAACAAATTGCAATCACTGAGATGCCAGCTAAAAGCATCGCGGTTGTCGGCGCGGGGCCTGCAGGGGCCATCACCGTCGATGCTTTGATGCAGGAAAGGACCTTTGATTCGGTTCGGGTATTCGAGCGCCAGGACCAGTCCGGTGGATGCTGGTATGTGCGGAGAAACGGGTCTCTCTTCAGGCGACAACCGACTTATGATTAACAGAGACAACCTATGTGTACAGGATCCATCGCCCAAATGAACCCCGGCTCCCACTAGACATCGACAAACTCTCCGCCAGAACAGCCGATACACCCATTTCCATCCCCCCTCAACTGCCATGCCATGCTCCCGCCATTTCTCAGAACCGTTTCGCCGACTCGCACATCTACCCCACGCTCGAGACCAATGTCGACGCTTCGGTTATGTCGTTTTCGCAGGAGACGATTCCCCCTGTCCGGTCTGAGCGGTCGATTGCCCTGCACGGTCCGGATACACCGTTTCGGCACCACACTGTTGTCAAAAAATATATCGATGATTTGTTCAATCGCAATGGGTACCAGGATCTCGTCGAGTACAATACCACGGTTGAGCGGGCGGTGAAGAGTCCGGAGTCGGGGAAGTGGGAGCTCACGTTACGGCGGGGTGAGAAGGGGAACGTGGATTATTGGTGGACAGAGTCGTTTGATGGACTTGTTATTGCAACGGGGCACTATTCTGTGCCATATATTCCTGCTATTCCGGGGTTGAAGGAGTTTGCGGAACGGTATCCGGAGGGTGTTGAGCATACCAAGCAATACCGGGGTCCGGAGGGGTATCGCGGGAAGGTATGCTCTCTTACCAGCCTGGAAGAAAGAATGACACTAACTCAGACTTGAACAGCGAGTTGTCACAGTGGGAGCATCCGTCTCCGCAGCAGACACAGCAGTTAGTCTGATCGACCACGCCCAAGCACCCATCTACACAGTCACCCGCGGTAAATACAACGTGTACTTCGGAGGACAAGCATTCAAACATCCCCAACTTTCAGAACGGCCGCCTATCTCGCATATTTCCGTCGACGATCGGACCGTTCACTTTGAAGACGGCACCTCCGCGGCAGGTGTAGACCACATTATCTTCGGAACCGGATTTAGCTGGACACTCCCCTTCCTTCCTGACATTCCAACGAGGAATAACCGTGTTCCGGATCTATACCAGCATGTCTTTTATCAACAGGATCCAAGTCTCATTTTCATTGGCGCTGTATGTCTCCTCAACCCCCAATCTCATCCGCAAAAGCTAACAAGGAACAACACAGGTCGGCACCGGCCTAACCTTCAAAATATTTGAATGGCAAGCCGTCGCAGCAGCCCGCGTCCTCGCTGGAAAAGCCTCCCTCCCACCTCTCGAAGCCCAACAGCGCTGGGAAACAGACCGCATCGCTGTAAAGGGCGACGGGCCTGGTTTCACATTAATACATCCTGATTTCAAGGATTATTTCGAGGAAATGAGACGGTTAGCTGGGGAACCTGGGGAGGGACAGCCGGGACGGAGACTACCGGTGTTTGAGCAGAAATGGGTAGATGATTTCTGGGCTGGGCACGAGAAGAGGATTGCTATGTGGGAGAGGTTGAATAGAGAGGGGAGGGGGTATCGACTATAGGATCCGAGCGTTTGATTTGGCTCTTTATAGATGACGACTGGCAAGCTTAAACTTGCTGATGAACATATGTATAGCAGATGCACATGTAAAAATATCGATTGAACAAGCATATCATGTGACAAGTTGGTATACCATTTCACCCCCCAGATTTATAATTACCTCCTATCCATGATGGCTACTAGTTGAACCGAACGATGTTATCCGCTTGATTATGTCTATCTGAAAGCCTTCAAGGATACACGGAAAGCCCACTAACATCAAAGCTCGGGCTTAGATGTCTTTCATACATCTCAGATTAACTTGTTACTGATTGTTTAAAAAATGGCCAGATGGGGGCTGAAACCCCAATAGCCTCAGGCTTATCAACAGCACTATTTTAAACCATTACTCTTTAATCATGTAGACGGTTGTGCCTGTGAACTTCAATGGAGGCCCTATGACCGTGTTCGACACCTCACTGTTTCATGGAACGCATCCTAGCTGCAGCTGGTCAACAAATGGCCCGATGATCGAAATTTCTCAGATGCAACCCTGTCGCACAGGATGCATATACATACCCCTCCGGCGTGGCTCATTAGTACTTTTGACATGCCACCCATGCTTTAAATTCCATTACCCCCACCGGTCTATATAATAGAAATCATTTCGGTATCCACTTACCAACGACCATCCACCATCGCGTCTTCACCTTTGCCTTCGCCCAAAGGTATTGACCACCATGAATAACGAGAACATCTGCTTTATCTGTGTAGACATGGCGTTGAAAAGTCCCGCAAAGCATCAGCATCTACACCGTGACCCAAAGCCCAGGAAGACAGAAGAGTGTCTTCTTTGCGCTAGACACTTTTGCGAGGCACACAAATCAAATGATGAACTTGGTGAACATGTTTGCGAAGTCAATCACCGAGCTTACTACGCTAATAATCGGAGTATTTTTAGAATATACCCTACCCTTCAGACGCGAGAGAGGTTGTCTGGAGTGGTGGGATTATGAGTGAAGTGACAAGGGGTGGTATGTTTTCATTGAAAGCACTTTGGAAGGAGTTATACTTATGTAAATGAATTTATGTTCCAATTCTTTACTCGTTGTTTGAGTATATAGACGTTATTCCGGATCAAGATGTCGCATTTAAAAAAGGTATATCTGGGCTGTTGGGATCAATCAGCGAAAGATGGAGGAGGCTGTTCACAATATGGATTTATACAAAAGTTTACATTCCTGGTACTTCTGGTATAATGCAATGCAATTTCAAACAACTCATTCGAAGATGGTGGTGGCTGACAACAGCTCTATTCATCCCTCTTATTATCACTAATACAGTGCTTCACTATATTGCGACAAATCTGGAGATCCATCAAGGTCTATGGTGGCACTATCACTTACCAACATATTATCACAACCACTGCCAATAGCCCTATTCCAACCCCCTCACCGTCGTCTGCGCCTTCACCTTCCCTTTCCCATGCTCTACATCATCACTAATCACAACTCCAACCTCTTCCTCTTGCACCCCTTCCCCAACCCCATTAACCACCCTAAACGCCACTCTCCTTCCCTCCAAATACCTCCCATCAACCCACCTCAAAACCCCCGTCATAATAACCACAACCCCCACCAATCCCGCCGCACTCTCCCAACCCACCCTATAAACCGGCGCCTGCGCAGCCGGCCACACAAGAACCTGCGACCACGCCGAAATCGCATAATACCCTGCCACACTCACACCCACAATCAGCGCTCGGCTCTCGGGGTCCTGCGGGATGAGATCCGATAGCCAAGCGAAGATTAGCGGTGCTGTGCCTAGTGGGATGTAAGAGAGGAAATATGATGTGTACGCTGCTGAAAGCGGGAGGGTAGTTGGGTGAGAGGTCCAAAGGGACATTATTATGCAGGGGATGAGGGCGACTAGGCATTGTGTTATGATAAGTGTCCAGCGTGTGCGGAGGAGGTCAGATAAAAGCGCCCAGAACCAGACGAAGACGACGTTGATCGCTGAGCCGGCGATGGGAATCGCGTTTACTTGTGCTGTGCTCCAGCGACGACTTCCATCCGGCCTCTTGACCCATTCCAAGAACAGCGAGAAGTAGTTGTATCCGTATGTTCCTAGGACAGACGCACAATACAGTACCGTGATGAAATACACAACCCAGCCTGAGAACGTGCGCTTAACAGCATCCCAAGACATACGCTTTGGCTCTGCGCGGCCGTTCCGGGATAGTCTGTGCATGGATAGTTCTGCGTCAATGGTCTTGTCAAACCAGATGGCTCGCGGGTTCGGTTTATTCGGTAGATCGGGGATCATAATGAAACCCGCGAAGCCCCATACAACAGTGATAATTGCATTGATGACAAACAACCATCTCCAACCAGCCAGACCCGCATGATTGTCCAGTGTCTTCGTAATAGCCGCCTGCAGCGCGCCAGAGAGCATCTGCCCCACTGCTTGGCAGGAGTGATAGAAGCCCATTCGTTTAGCGAGTTCGGTGGGCGTGTACCAGTGCACTACTTTATCAGCCCCAGCCCTTTCAAGACAATCGCTGTAAAAGAAAAGAAGGGCATACTAAACAAAGTAATCATTCCCGGCCACGCACTACTCTCACAAAGACCCAGAAACACCCGCAACACGTAGACTTGTTTCGCCCTGGTGGTCATTGCCATTAGACCAGTTAGGAATCCCCAGAGGATTTCGAGGCCTGGGAGCCAAAAGCTGGGGCGGACGTAGGTTAGGATTATTTGCGACGGGATGAGCATGATGCAGTAGGCGACGTTGAATGTTGTTGTGAAACTTTCATCTGTTAGTATTGCTTAATGACGGTGATATGGGGCAGAGGGGACGTACTAATTTAGTTCATTGCCGTGGAGATGGAGGTCTTCTTTCATGCCGGAGACGTAGGCGTTGTTGATATTTTGTTGGTCGAGGTATTTGATCACTGTCTTTCTTTAATTTGGATTTCGGGGGGGAAGACTTGGTAAAGGACGCACCCTGCGAGATACATCCAAACGTCAATAGGAACATATCCAGTCGCCGGACAAGAGCCCTTTCCCCCGATGAGCGAGCATTGTTTGAGTCTCCTTGCGAGGTATGTCTGCTGAATACACGTTTAAACGACGCCATTTCTTTCTACAAGTATTCCGTACTATCGAAGAGAGGAACGAAAAGCAGTATTCATACCTTCTCCCAGACAGATAGTTTCACGATAGGCATTTCACCCGCCAATAACCGTCCCTCCTCTATCATGGCTATCAGGAATGCAGTATCCCTGTTTGGAGTAACCGTAACCTCATGATAAGGAATGTTGATTGATTGATTGATAAGATCAGCGACCCCGCGAGATATGTAAATCTCCACTCCTCCATCTTCAATTCCATCTCACAACCATATGATCTCAAGGACACAAAATGCCCCAAGGAAACGCCCTTCCCAATGCCTCCCCTAGCCTAAGCTACTGGCAACGCACAACCCGCTCATTCGCCCATCTCCACGCAAACAACACCATCCCCGTTCCAACCTCGGCCAGATATGTGGTCATCGGATCAGGCATCGCGGGGGCTCTAACAGCATTTGAACTACTCGAGGCTGGCGTTAATGCCGAGGATGTTGTTATCCTCGAGGCTAGAGAGGCAGCTGGTGGTGCTAGTTCGAGGAATGCGGGGCATGTGAGGCCGGGTATGTTCCACTCTTTTTTTTTTTTTTTTTTTTTTTTTTTTTTCAAACCAGTGATTGGATATATGGTTAATGGGTGTTGGGTGATGGTAGATGCATTCCGCGGTTTCACGGCATACTCCAAAGTCCACGGTGCCGAGCAAGCCCTGAAAATCATCGCAAACGAACGTTTAGTTCTACAAAAGGTAGATGAGTTTATCACAGAACACGCTGCGGCATGCGACTTCCACCGCACAACAACATTCGACGTCTGCATGACCCCCGACTTCGCAGAATACGAAGCTGCAAGTTTCAACGCATACAAGAACGCAGGCGGCGATGTATCCCACGTTAAATACTACACTGGACCAGAAGCACAGGCGAAAACGAACGTCCCCGGTGCGGTAGCTGCGTATGAGTGGCCGGCTGGGTCGAGCCATCCGGCGAAATTGGCGCAGTTTCTTCTGAGTAGTGTGGTGAGTAGAGGTGTGAGATTGTTTACTTTTTGTCCGGCTATAGATATAATGCGGTCGTCGGATGCTGGCCCTGGACTCTGGGATGTAAATACAGCCCGGGGAACGGTGATGACCGAGAAAGTGATACATTGTACCAATGCGCATGCTGCCTTTTTATTACCCCTGCTGGATGATTATATCACGCCGAACCGCGCCCAGGCACATTCATTAATCCCGACGGCTGCGTTTACAGGGACGAATATCCTCCAAAACACATTCTCGCTGCGCTACAGTCTGCACCATTTCTACTCCCTGATCCAGCGACAAGCAGACGGTACGCTTATCCTGGGCGTGTCGAGGTCGAACCCAACGCTTAGCAAAGAGACGATTGATGGGCGGTTGAGCACGGATGATAGCAAGTATAATGAGGAGATTGCGAGCGATGCACTAAGTAGTTTCGGGGGAATTTTTCCTGACTATGGTGCAAATGGTGCGATGCACGGCGAAGGCCTGGATCATGCTTGGACGGGGATTATTGCAATGACGGCGGATTCATTGCCGTTTGTTGGGGAAGTTGAGGGGTTTCCGGGGCAGTTTGTTTGTGCGGGGTTCAATGGGCATGGTGAGTTTGTCTGTCTCCGAGGTTGTGGAATGAAGCTGACTTTGTAGGTATGGCGCGCATTTTTACGTGTGCGCCGGGTGTTGCTAAATTGGTGCTTGGGAAACAGTGGGAGGAAACTGGTTTACCGGAGTGTTTCCAGATGAGCAAAGAGAGACTCGGTAGACTGTCATCTCAAGCTGTGCCATCAGTTTGGTGATTACAGCGAAGCTCATGACGCATGTTTGTATATAGACTGCCCATGCGAAGCGTTTATATTCAGTAGGGCGAATCAACCACATCCATGTGCAAAGCCAAGAGCAGAAATATCAACAATCCAAACAACCATGTTGTGGTATATACAAGGCAGCGAAAGAACCTTGGATCCAATATTGACCAAAAATATGTATACACGTATCCAAACGAAAGTAGAAGATGTATAATAAAGACAATATAAATAAAAAAGAAAAAAGAAGAAAGAAGAAATGTGCGGTCAAAAAGTCGTAAGAAGGAGTTCACTCCCAAACCCCAAGACGCCAAACACCCACGGGGTAATCCCCGGACCAGATCGGCCTGCGATAGGGCGGGAGATTACCCGCCCAAGTCCGTGGGAGACGGAGTATAGCGTGGTCTCCCTGTTGATGGCGGACTAGACCAGAGCTTGTTTCGTTGGAATACTTGTGGGTCGATGGTTAGGAAACCGGTTGGTAACCCTTGTTGCGGAGTTCACTTTGCTTCCAGTCTGTCTGGAAGTTGCTCATCTCGGCCCGGTCTTGGTTCCAGTTGGAGTCGTCGAGGGCGTTTTCGAGGCGGCCCTTGCGGCGCTGTTTGATGCAGTAGAGGATCAATCCGGCGATACCAATGGCACCGGCGGCACCAGCACCGATACCAACACCGGCCTTGGCACCAGTAGGCAGTTCATCCCACTTCTCGGACAGGGACTTTGGTGGTGGCTTGTTCAGTTCGGTGACAGTGGTAGAGTTGCCCCTAATGACAGTTAGCACCATGCATAGAATTAACAGTAGCAGTGAAGACATACTCGACAACCTCGATACTCTCCCAGTCACCACTATTGTCTGTGTATTTGTATTCCTTGCCGGACGAAAAGTCATGCACGCGGACCCTGTCAACGACCATGGTGTAGGGACCCTTGTCGTAATCGACCTCACCACCTGCCCACTCAATAGTACCGAGGGAGTTACCCGAGTCACCAGCGGGCCAGATACCGAAACGAACGTTACTCGGGGTCTGGGGGAAGTTCTTTCCATCCAAAGCGTCTTCGTATTTCAAAGTGCGGACCAATTCCTGGTCCAGCCACCACTCCACCTTCTCCTTGGTCCAGTAGGTGGTGTAGTTGTGGAACTCGGTGTCAGCGTTGGAGACGTCGTGGTAACCGCCGCGGTCGAAGCTCGAGTCGTTTCCTTTGCCGAAGTAGTTGGACTGCACCTGGGAGGTGTTGTAACCGACCCATTCCCAGTCAATCTCGTCCAAGTCGTCGGACTGCAAGACAATACTGCTGATAATACCACCACCCTTGGCCATCTTGACGTGAGACTCGACAATACCGAAGAAGATGAAGAACTTGGACTGCAACGTGGGGGAATCCAGCTTCTTCTTGATGGAGAATTCGGCTCCGTTCTCGGTCCAGTCGATTTTGCCATTGGTCGTGGCCCAGATGTTCTCGTCTTGGGTTCCGTTGAAAACCCACGTGTGATTCGTACCCAGAGCAGCGTCTGCCGGACAGTCCTCCTTGGTAGGGTTACAGTCGGTGAACGTCTGGGCGTGGACGGTGCTGACACAGGCCAGCAACAGGCCGACGAAGAAACGAGCGAGCATGGCGGCGTTTGCGATACAGGTCAAACGAAAGAAACGAAGGAAGTCTCTTGCTGTAGGCGAGGACGAGCAGATATATTGGCCAATAATTGCTAAAAAAGAATGGCTGGCCAACAGACAAAGGCCAAAAAGGAGTGGAAGTGCGCTGAAACGCACGAGCAAAGAATGAACGAGGGACAACAGCCCACCACAGCAGATGTTCAAAAGAAGCAGAATAAGCAGAATAAGAATAGAAGAAGGAAGAAAAAGAGAAAAAAGAGGAGAAGAACAGAGATCGAACCCCGTGACCGGCGGCAAATTCAACCGCCGAATTATTCTTAGCGCTGCTGTAAGGGGCTTTCCTATTCGGGTAATCTGCGCTTGGTCCAGACCCCGCCGCTAATCCTGATAGGGCTAGCCCACCGTGTTAATCAGGTACTAGCTGTACTGGGTATAGATCGGCAGGAGCCGACGAGGGCCCGGGGTTTTTTCCCGGATTGTGATTGGCTGCTATGGATTACCTAATATGCAGGGTCAGATGACTGATCTGATCCTGAATATGGAGGATTTACATCGGAGTACATGTATATCGTTAAACATTTACTCGTATATAGATACACTCTTGAATTGTACTGTATGCAATATGCACTGCTTGTAGAAATCGAGATTAGCCAAGCAAACCAAGCAAGCCCGCTGAAACTAGTGCCGTCTGAGGGTCCGCCACAGACCCTGAACTTTTAATATAGGAGTGGTGGCAAACAAAAAAGGGGCTTATCTTTACGGGGCCCGGTACGGTTCTATTCCGGCATTCATAGCGTGTCATGGCCACAGTGCTCTATTTCTGTGTCTACCGAGTACCTCTAGTGACAGTCAATGCACAATGCTTGTTTCTCGCTTAGTACACCGAGTCGTGCTATTTTAATGTTGTCAATGCACACTTGTTTAAGACACCCGTTGGAGAGTTATCAAAAAAGAACACCTCCGAGACATGTCGTCATAAACATCCGAGTCATAACCATAGCAGACATAACAGACATAACAGTTCGTCAATCGTTCAGATCCGCTGAATCAGGTCATATACACCCTCGCCGGCCGTCTCGGCTCATCCCGATACCTCGGTCGCGAACGGCTCCCCTTCTCCACGTATTCCACCATAGACGGGCTACTCGTGCGCCGTCTGCGCCGTCGACCCCCTGTTCCCGAGCCAGGAACATATCCAACATCAGACTCTCCACCGCTCCAGGCGCCCTGTAGATTGCACACTTTCCACAGCCAGATCAGTAGAAGCGTGCCTGCGATCGATCCGATGACGATTCCGGCGATGCCACCCCCGGATATAGTACTAGGGCAGGTGTCACCGCTGTCGGAGGACTGACGAACGAGTATCGGAGCCTGGTTGAGATGTGCGATCTAGATGAGCGGTTCGGTTCCACGGGATGAACATCGGGAGCGATCCGGGGATCTGACTTACCATTTTGGTGGATTCCTGAACCGGTGGTACGTGTACTAGGAGTACCGGAGCCAAATCTGTGCAGGATTTGTTTCTCCACGAGAATAAGAGAAAGAGAGGAGCGCCTTTTAACACATTCAAAGATGTCCTCCCGCGCTGACGTCAAGAGCACGTCTTACGACGATCGCGGCAGAGTCGGAGTCAACCATACAGCAGGATATGTCAAGTGGTATACTACTATACCATATGTATAGTGCCTGGCAGAGCTATATGTGTGTGCTAGTTGACATGCAGGACATAGCTACACCGAACCTGCATGCAATTCAGGCCCATCTCGGGCATTTTATATGGAGGAAACTGTACTATGAGTTGTGATGGTGACAGGCGGGGTAATCAGGTGATTTACATCCGGTTGAATCCTTTGGTAATGATCATCTTGCTGAGGCTTGACATGGATAAGAAAACCTGGAAGTCTGGCAGAAGTGGAGAAAGCCTCCGGAGTGTAGACATAGTAGGTAATAGAGCCGGTCAGGTCCCTGTTCTTTCGCTCCAGCATATTCAGGTCCAGTGGTTAGTGTATTGATATCTTGTGCAGAATGAAAACGGCCACTGCTTGCAGGCATAATATCTCATCTTTTTTCTGAGTTACCATTCATTCATCATTGGCCCATCTCTCGATGCCACCGGCGGCGACCAATCTTGATGTTGACGCAGGACTGAAAGTCTTAGACGCTGATTATCGACCCTGTAACCAGAACATGTCCATGTGTCTAGAGTCAATACCTCGGTATGATGAAGTGATACGAGGTTGGCGGTGGTTTACGTCTTACAATTTGGATGCTTTGAGCTTGAATCTCCAAGTAATAGAGCACCTTGTCAGTATGATAACTTACACCTTTCGTGCCAAACCTTGAAGACAAGTGGAAGAACTGTCCCAAAGGTCAATTGCGCCAGCTTGCATGAGCCGCACCGGGATGTCACGGTGCCTGGTCTAGTACGGCTGGCACCGAAAGTTCACCATTGCTATAAAGCGCCAAGCCGGTACGAAGCTATCTAAAAAGCTAACGAAACATGTCGGTGCTGTCTTATTCGTTGTCGTCTTCGAGAACTTGCCAGAGGCCTGCCGTCCTCTAACCACGCTATGTAGGTTTGGCCAAGAAATTGGGGTCAATGGGGCCTTTGATTCTTGGGTCGGAAATGTCCTATCTTCTCACTTCGCCATATCTAGAGCTACTAGGACCGAAAACGTCAGGTGAATTCGCCAACGCTCGTCCAACAACCTCAATTTTGGGGAATTATAGCCGACGCAGTAGAAGGAAGCTGGGGGCGCGACGGATGAGGGAATCATTTTCTCTATATGGTACAAGGACCACAGATTTCCCCGTTGCCGCGTTGGTTTGTGCATGAAATGTTATGGCAAACTTCTGCACCCAGGCTGTCATGGAAAGCTTCTATACCAAGAAACTTATACTACCAGAAGCCCTTGAAACACAAAAGGTTCTTTCAGCGACCGCACATGCACTGCAACCAAGCATACGTGCAAGTTGTTCACTAGGTGATTGATCCAGGGGATCCATAGATGAACGAAATAAGGGCAAGGGAAAAGGATCAGTTTGAGTCCTTCCTGTTGATTTGGTTTCGTCGGAACCTGGTTCGTTCTGACTCCAAAACAGTTGTCTTCAAAAGAACAGAAAAGAAAAGAAAAAAGGCGCAGTCACGAAAGCGCTCGGATGGCATGCTATGGAACTGATGTTCAGAATATAAAAGACTGCAGCAAAGCGCTGGTCCAAGGACCTGCATGGAAGGTTAGTTGGGATAGGAGTGGCTAACTATATCTTGACGGCCTTCTGCTACACCTAATGAGCAACCCGACGTCCCGGCAATACCTTGACTCTTTATTAGGTTAATGAATAGTTCTGTAGCAGGCGTCAAAAGCACCGCGTCAGCCTAGGCCTCCCTCTTCGCGTAAGTTGGCAGGTAAGGGAAGGTCATCCTCACTCTCAGAGGTAGTGGATGTGGGATTCCTTTGCCCTTTGTCCAAGCTAGGTTGCTGCTGAGCTTGAATACGTACTGAACCATCCTCCTCATTATCACTGATTGGATCAGGATTGTCCTGGCCCTGAGCTTCCTTTCTTCATTTGCTACCTCTCCTCTTTTGACGGGAACTGGCCAAGAAATGTCAGCTCTTTTTCTTCAATATCAAATTTCGTTGTGCACATAAACATCATGAGATCTTGGATTGTTTCAGCATTCAGTGAGCCTTTAATAGAGTGCAGAATACAATGATATTTCTCTAAATTACATGCGAATTAACATTAAACATTGCCATCAAACACTGTAATGACGGTGACAGGAATAAATGACAGGTATTCAAACCGATGAATCATCAAATTATGCATCCTATTTGGGAAATTTATGCAAAAACGGGCAGGCGACGGGCGGCCCGTGGGCGCCCGTCAAGAGCCCGCGGGTGGGCTCCATGCTGCCCTGCCCTGCCCATGGGCTCTCGCGGGCGGGCTCTGGGGGTGCCCTGCCCACCAGGGTAGATAAGAAACACAACTAGCTCTTGGGTTTGTTCATTAAACGTTATGTGAATTCTGGCTAACATAAACAAACGCCCTCTTGTGCAGAACAAAGCCATCTCATTGGGAATTTTTGCTCTGGAACCTTTGCCACTTGCGCTCAAATTATCAGTACCAAAGCAGGAAATAAAGTACTCCATAGTATGCAACAGCCAGAAGACTCTACAAAGTACTGGTCAAGGACGCTTCAGGGAGGTTACTCTACATGATAATGGTAGAATATCCTGCTAGCACTATTTCACACCAAATAGCTAAGTCCGGGATGCATTCTACCATACAAATAAATACTCGAAAGGGGGATACCGCACGCATTTTCCTCACTGCTTTGATCCAGTGACATTGGATCGATGGCAAATCGCCGCACCTTGAGTCAGTGAGGATAAGCCGTTACTCTCATTCAAGGATCGAAAATCGAAAATTGCTCCAGAAGATGATACACACCCTTACTTCGCTCGCAATGACACCTTTCCGGAAAGCTCACGAAATCACTCGGTTCCCGCGTAGCAATACGCTAGAAAGTACAATTTCCTCTTTCACGAGAAAGCAAGGAAAGTTACCATGATCGATTTAGAACACTGCGGGCAGTGCAATCTGCTCGGGATATCCTCGGAATAACAGTAATATGAAGAGAAATAGCGCCTTAGTACAGTAGTAGTATCTTCCGCCAAATCAAAATAAGAATTGACTATCTCCCGCTCAAACAGCGAACGCGTATGGTATCTCGTAGTTTTAAGTAGCTGCCTAGGAAGGCTGTGCTAAATTAAGGACGCGTTGCGTAGGGCTGAGGAACTCCACGTGGGGATCTTTCGGCCCTTCACCAACACCAAGTCTCAACAGCAACAACAACAGCAACAGCAACCAAACTTCTCCGATACCCAATTCAATTGCTGATACAACACTATCCACGTAACCCGTACCTCGCTTAGCGTGGCTCCTACCATGTCATATTCAAGGAATTATCATGGAACGTACCGGCCAAATCATGTCCGCCACTACGCTACACCCCTGTGGGGCTGGGCTTGCGTATACTCAACGGCGACACCTCACCTTTATGCATCGTTAGTGATAATCTAAACCGAGGCATCACCGAGGGAAAGAGTATATAAAGGGGTGGTAGTCCGGTATCATTCTCTATCGCTCATCGACATCCTCACCTATAAGTACAAACCACTTTTACGTCCCCCTCTCGATTCTGCATTTTACGAAACTATACACACCGAACGGATATATAAACAACAAGTCTAAAATCAACATGCACGGTCATCACAATCACCATGGTCCCCCCGGCGGCGGTCACCACGGCGGTCCGGGAGGCCCTGGAGGCCCAGGTGGCTTTGGCGGTCCTGGTGGCTTCGGAGGTCCTGGGGGACCTGGCGGCCCTGGACATCATGGCCATCACCACGGACACCACGCGCAAGGAGATTTTGGTGGTCCCGGTCCCATGGGCCACAGCCCCGGCTTCGAGAAATTCGGTCCACCGGGCGTCGGTCCCCACGATAACCCGCCTCCATACAACCACATCGAAGGACCCGGGTCCGGATTTGGTGGTCCAGGCCCCAACCATGGTCCTGGATTCGGGCCTGGACCTGGACCTCAGGGACACCATGGACCTTCTGGTGGTTTTGGTGGTCCAGGCGGTTTCGGTGGTCCTAGACCGGCTGATTTCGGACATTATGGTGGTCCTCATGGGCACCATGGGCATCATGGTCATCATGGTCATCACGGACCGGTATGCTTAAATTCATCTAAAGAAAAAATACGTTGAACGATTTGCTAACTGCGGTCCAAAGCATTAGCTTCAACAGCAACATCACCACGGACTTCTGGGGAAGATTTTGCATCACCGTCACCACTAACTATGATCACTGTGGCATGACATGAATTTGGATTAGATTGAAAAGCGTTTCTGTCCGTTTGATATAAGATTGATATCCAATCTTGATATTGTGTTTGTTTAATTCCGTTAATGTTATATTTACTCGATTGAATCATATATAAACCAATGTTAAAGATAGAAACATTAAAATAAACCATGAAAATGAACAAGAACAAAACCCGAACCCTTTGCATAGTATATTTAATCCAAAGCAAGAAACAGAACACCAATCCCAGCCGTAGGCAATTTGCATATGTTCATAAACCATACACCAAAATCATTATCGTCCCGTGATATAATCCTTGTTTTCGATCGTTACACTCTTTGTCATATGGTTGACCTTGTACACTCCCACCAGGCGAGAGGCAAGTTCGAACTACTGATTGTCAGGTAACGGTTTAATAAAAGTGGAGGGAAAAAACTTACCATATTGTTTCTAAGCGAAATGACGATAAATTGTGCATTCTTCGTTCTTTCCTTGATATATGACGCCACAATCGATACCTAGCCAGTCAGTAAATACCCTTATAATTGATAGGAGGCAAACTCACGTTTCTGAAGTCGAGGGCAGCATCAATCTCGTCCATGACATACAGCGGCGTGGGTTTGTAATGGTGGAGTGCAAACACCAACGCCAAACTGGACAACGTCTTCTCACCACCAGACAAGTTACTGATGTTCTTCCAGCTCTTCTTCGGCGGCATCACGGAGAACATGATGCCCTCTGAGAAAGGATCGAGCGAGTCGACCAGTTCCAGTTCCGCGTTACCACCCATGGTGATCATTTGGTACATTTCCTTCAAACGGAGCGAGATAGTACTAAAGCCCTCCATGAATCCATTAAGGCGAGCAGATCGGAGACCATCCAGGCGTGCCTTGGCGCTATCACGGGATGCCAGTGCTGTGGCCAGATCGGCGGAACGGGACGAGTGTTCAGCTGTACGGCGGCGGTATTCTTCAATGACTGATAGGTCGACCGCCGCGCTCTGGGTCTTCTCCTCGAGTGCTGCGATGACAGCTTTCAGAGAATCCTTGTCCATTTCGTCCAGCTCATCTTTAGTGAAGGTTTGGAGTTCTGCGGGTTCCTGTTCATCATCGCCAAGGTCACTAACATTCTGAAGAGTCAAGCTCGACAGCTTCTCCTGCCAGTAACGTCCTCGCTTCTCGTTTTCGGAAAGGGCCTTTTGATTCTCCTCGAGTTTGTTGCGCATTTCAATCTCGGAAGCCCGGCTCTCGTTCAATTCCGCAACTCTATCATCCAACTCATCCTTCGTAGACTTTAGTTCACCCTTCTTTGTCTCGAGAGCCTACACCGTATTAATTAGCCAGGGTCAACAGAGCATGTAGTAATATAATATTACCTCTTGAGCATCCTCAACCCTTTGCCTCCAGCCAGATGCATCGTTGGACTGATTCTCCACATCTGCCTCCAACTTCTCCAGGCCCTCAGATACTTGCTCAAGTTCCTTCTCAGCATCAGCACGAGATTTCTGGTGCTTGGCAATCTGCTTCTCATTTTTGGACTTCTCGACTTCAGCGTTGGAGATCTCATCAGCAAGAAGGCCGATCTGCTCCTTCAGACCGTCGACCTTTGCCTTCTGGCTTCGCAACCGGACACCACCAACTTCCATGATCTTGTCTTGGAGGGTTTGGATTTCCTCCTCAATCCCGCCCCTTTGTTCACGGAGTCCTTCAATTTCCTCCTCAAGGGAAGCAATCTGCTTCTCGAGAGCGGCCGCCTGGCCAACGTCGCCCTTGGAAGGCTTGTGCTCTACGCCCAATTCCTTGACTCTGCGCTGGGCATCAGTAAGAGCACGACTGGCACTTTCAATTTCGAGCGTGATCTTCTGGATTTTGGTATCGACTCGAGGGATCTCTTCGGTCTTCTCGCGGATCATAGCCTCAATATTCCGTTGCTTCTCCTGGAAGACGAGAAATTTCCTTTCTGTCTCCTCGAGGTTTTCCTCCAATTTGGCGACTTGTTCCCTACTCGTGTCGGCGACCTGCTTCGAAGACATTCCACCGCGAGCAACGCGTGTTCCACCACCACTCATGGTACCGGACACGTCGATGAGTTGACCGTCCAGTGTCACGACACGCCAGCGACGAGCACCATAAGCGATGCGGTTTGCATGTTCAAGGTCCTTGGCAACCAGTGTGTTTTGCATAACACTGTAGAAAGCTGGTGCAAACTTCGGATCCTTGGGCTTGACGAGGTCGAAAAGACGTGGGACACTTTCGGGTGTGTAAATGCTCGACATGTCCCTGCGGGGCAAACGGTCGAGAAGGATGAAGTTGGCACGACCAAGGTTGTTCTTCCTGAGATAGTCGATACATTGCTGACCAACCTCAACGGACTCCACAACCATGTTCTCCAGCGCCGGGCACGCGGTCGAAATGGCGACATCGTATTTCTCGTCGATCGTACCAAGGTTTCCTAATCTTCCATGGAATCCATCAATACGCCCAGACTCCTTGAGACGCATAAGACCGGTCAATACGCTGCCACGGTTCTGAGTACTTTGCAGGCTGGCCCTCGCCTCGTCCGCCTTTTGACGTGCACTAGAAACGTGGGTGCGAACCTCCGGCTCCCGTTGAGAGTACTTCTTGAGGTCGCTCTTGAGCTTGGCCACTTCCTCCTCCAGCGTAGCTCTCTGGGACTTGTGCTCTTCCAGGTCGTCTTGTTTGGCGGTAAGCGTTTCCTCAATCGACGAGACCTTCGACTGCGCTTCTTCTAACAGGACGGTACCAGCGTTGCTTCTCTCGCGAAGGATGTCAAGTTCACTTTGCGCAACAGCAACCGCAGACTGTTTCTTGTTGATCTTCTCGTCCCATGGCTCCAAGGATCGTTGCTTGGCAGTAATCTTATCGGATAGGCCTTGTGTCTTGCCCTTCAGTCCGTCACGAATGGTCGACAGCTCTTCTTCTTCAACCTTCATCTCCTTCTCGAGATCGTTGGTTTCCGCCGTCTTCTTCTCTATATCATCAGTGTGCTTTTCGACCAAACTCTGGCATTCAGATGCCGCGAGGCGTGTAGAGTGCATGGACTTTTCGAGCTTTTTCTGCTTTCCAATAAGGAACTTCTTCTTCTCATCGAATTTGACCGATTCCTTATCGTACTTGGCCATTTCTTTCGTCAAGCTCTGGACTTCTTTCTCCATGCTCTCGTATTCCTTCAACCCACGTTTGTAAGCTTTTTCGAGATCCTTAATGCCAGACTGGTTGCCTTCGTGTTTCTCGAGCTCGAGATTCAGGAGTTCCTGCATTTGCAAGATCGCTTCTTCTGTGACACGAATGTTATCAACGCATTCGTTGATGTAAATCTGGTACAAGGCCGACTGTTTCTCTGCCATATCGTTCTCGTCGCGAATATAGGAAAGCGCCTTGTTCTTCTTATCCTCGAGACCCGCCTTCTCCTTCTCTACATGTTGGACACGGTTGTTCTTCTCGACACAGATGTCGTTCAACGATTCGAGTTCGTTGGCAGCTTCGTCAATAGGAGTTTTGTATTTTGACGTGCCGATAATGTCTTCGAGGTATTCCAGAAGGCCATCCTCGTGCTCGTTGGCCGCTTTGGATTTCATCTGCGAAATGGATTCGACCTCACCTTGCAAGATGAGGAAACGCTTGTGGTCGAGGTCGACTCCGCGGTCGCGCAGGAATGCTCCGACTGTGTTAAAGCTGCTTTCTTTGCCGTTCATGTAGTATTTGCTGGTGTTATTCTTAAACGCTTTGCGTGAAATTATCAGTTGGGAATCTGGGACTACTTCATGTTGTCCGTTCGGCAGATCCACGACCTCCTGAAAATGGACTTCGACTTCACAGTACGGCAGGTCGGGGTGGTCCACGGAGTTATGAATAAGGGCCGAAATCTTGCCCTGTCTCATCTTGCTGGCTCGGAAACCAAACACGAACAGGAGGGCATCGATAACGTTCGATTTTCCGGATCCGTTTGGTCCGACGACGGAGGAGAATGATGCGTGGAACGGCCCGACAATCTGTTGTCCTGCATAACTCTTGAAATTTGTTAGAACTAAAGTTGTCATCATCAAGCGGGTCTTCGGCCCTTCGGGTTCCTGGGGCTCTGGCGGCGCAACGTTGCGGGATTTTATCATAATATCCATGGGCTTTTCGAGGACTGTCGTGTTCGAGTTGATAATTGAAATCTGCGACCTTTGCTCCTCTGCGGACTTCGGCGTATGGTTCACGGCGGAGTCGGTGATATCGGCGAGCGGCGCAACACTGCTTCGTCGTGACGGCGCTTGCGATTGCGGCGATGCTGATGTCTCTGGAGTTGGGAGTGAGGACTTTTCCGGATGGGTTATGGGGCCACTACTCTGGCGGGGGTGATCCATACTCTTTCTCTTTAAAGATGCTGCCGCTACCTGTGAAGGCGACTGGGGGTCTCCTCCCATACTAGCGATGGAATCGCCATCTTCGTTCGAGTCGCTGGCCTGCGACGTCTGTACAGGCTCGCCTGACATCGATCGTCGTGACTTTCGTGCGGGGCGCGCAGTACTCGGGGTAGCTGGTTCAGCGGTGGGGGCTCTGGACGCTCTCGATGCTCTCGACACTGGTCTCGAGGCCGTAGAGGCCCTCGAAGAGGCCCTTGAAGTTGTGGAGGCCGAGGAGGCGGCCGAAGCCGTGGATTGTCGTCGAGACTGTCTGCTCATGGATTGTCTTGGCATGGACTGTCTGCTTATCGAAGTTCTCTTGGGGACCGGAGTGTACTCCTCTTCTTCCTCCTCTTCATCGTCGTCGTCTTCTCCGCCGTGGTTGGAGGGGGTCGGGGTGACATTGCCGGAGTCTTCTGAATCGGGCGTCGATTCGACAACGTAGCTTCTTCGGGGGGCAGAACGGCGCGACGGCCTGCCCTTTGCGATTGTCGACATCTTCAGGTATATTATGCGAGCAACAATCGCATCAAGGCGAGAAGGTGTTGTGGTCGTCGATGTTCGTTGATTTTCGGCGGCGGTGGAAAGTGGGCGGTTGTTTACCTTTTCGCCGCATCGGGAAAGGCGTCTTTTTCTGCCACAACAAATAACACCGCCCTGCTTATGTCACTGATACGATATGTAAATTACGGTAACTTATGGCAGAAAAGACGATGAAAGGAAGACAGGAAAACAACAACAGCAATCGAATAGGCAAACACCATGGCTCCGTGGGACGATTTTGACGCCATATTTTCCTTTAACAGGAACTTTGTGTATGATGGCAAGGTCATTGAGCAGATCACCTCCAACCGTCGTGTGCTAGAGAACAGGCTCTTCGCAGACCGACTGCTAGCCTTGCTCGGGGTCAAAGCAGGTAAGTGGCAGACTACGAAGTTGTCAATACCAGCCAGTAGATGGACGCTGATTGTGCGCGCTTAGTTACGAAGCTCTATCCTCCCAGATCAAATTCAGACCTCCGGACGCTCGTTGGGCACATTACCTCGTCGTCGCTGGACATCCATCACAAGCAAGCGTTGATCTACTATATCCTGAAGGACTGCCGTACTGCTGGGGATGCCGCCCCACATTTTGCGCGTAAATGCCACTTGCCGGAGAAGTACAGGCTGTTCATTGAAGGATTATGGAATTTAGATCGCTTGGAATTCAGGGTATGTTGCTCTGGTGGAAGCAGTGATGATATGGACTGACAGTCGACCTTCTTAGCGCGCCGTTGAATTTCTGACCGAGCCCTCCATCATCCCGACCTTTCCAGACGAGATCCTTTATGCCCTTACCCTCTCGAACCTCCCGAAACACGATGACAGCCTCGTCATGGCCTACTACTTTACCGTCAGTCCGCCGCTTGCGACAGAGAAGGTCCAGAAAGCATTCTTCGCAACCCTTTGCCGCGCTAGTATTACGGAAGCATTTTACTTCACGAGAAAGAACGACGAGTCGCTGCGCCGTAGCTATCTCGAACAATTGATCGTATTAGTCCACAAGACTACCGCCGGTCAAATACGAAGCAAACGGGCCATGGAGCTTACTAGTCTTCCATTGGACGAGAAGGAGGAACAATGGTTTGAGGAGGCTCTTCTTCAAGGAAGCGCAAAGGCGCTGCACGGTGCCAAGGATACTGTCATGATGCGACGACTTGCGACGGGAAAACTAAGCGGACTCTCTGCAGACCTTGAGTCTTTGGGTGGAAAGAAGGTGGATGGTTTGAACTGGGATGTTCTTAAACAGAGCATGCCCGTACGCAACACATAATACCCCGGTGGTAGTAATATTGAATGTGGTGTGTCGATATGCTTGTTCATGGATAATTTGACATGGGATTGTAGTCGCATTGCAAACACAGCCGGAGTTATGGTGTTCACCTTTTAGCCTTAGCATGAATGAATCCTGCTTTCTCTTAATCTACCATCTTATCTTTATAATTAATGTAATTCGTAAACCAAATTGTCTACAGATGCCTACTGTTCGTATTGTAATATTACCGAAAAATAACGTACATCACCGCAGACATCGCTCTTCACCTCGACAACCTCTCTGCCTACACGTCTATTCTTCGCTGAAAAGAGCATCTCCTCGCTTTTTCTTTTTTTTTTTAAAAAAATTTCAAACGTTAGATTAATAATTAGGGTTTCTATTCAGGCTCTCGGTGAGTTTTTCTAGGCCTGTTGAAGGTTTGTCGTGAACCATTCGTTACTAGGCCTTATCACCGCAGAATCCTCTCCTTGGGGAGCTCCGGCCATAGAGACATCAAAATGGTCGTCTGCAATTTCTTCCTACAAGGCCGGTGCAGATTTGGAGGTAAGTCTTCACATGTGTATATTTCATGATCTCTGTCACTAACGCTTATCAGACCGTTGCAAAAATGAACATCCGGGCCAAGCTACAATGGGCACGTCGGGGAACCGCTTTGGGGCTCTCTCTGGCGGAGGAGGTTTCGGAAGTACGTTCACTCTTTTTGATATGGCATGTGCTACTCAGCTAACTAGTGCTAGGCCGCACAGGGCCCCAGGCTCAACAATCGCAAAAGTAAGTCAACGATTACTCTACTTTCGTCTGTTAGGTTACTCACGGATTACAGCTACAGCATTAACGCGGATGATATCAAAACCGACTTGACCGCTGGTAAAGGACGGCCAGAATGGGTTTTCTCATGCTTTGGTCCTGGGCGGAACGCTCCAAGGCAACTCTTTGGAGGTCCCCAACGCGAACACAGTTTTGAAGAACTACGGCTACGGCATTACGAAGCAGCAGCAACAGGAAACGCAGAGCAAGCGGTACAGGAAGCTCAGATGCTCTATGCAGAATCAGTGAATCAGATGGAAGCTGCACTGCGTGATATCAGCGGAGCTATCAAATATATCCTGGACGGGGCCAACGAACACCCGAACCGTATCGATATTGCAGAGGGTAAGACTGGTCCTGGTCCTGGTCCTTCTTTCTCTCAGCCGTCAGCATTTGGAACCCCATCCTTCGACCAGCCTTCCGGGGTTGGTCAGTCAGCATTTGGAAAACCGTCAGCATTTGGTCAGCCTTCAACCTTCGGGCAACCCTCTGCGCCTGCGCAGCCCTCTGGTTTTGGGCAGCCAAGCGCCCTAGGAACAGGTTCAGCATTTGGACAGCCATCGGGTGTAGGAGGAGGGTCTACTTTCGGTAAGCCGGCGTTTGGACAACCCAGCCTTGGTCAGCCGTCCGCTGGTCCACCGTCCTCATTTGGCCAACCGGCATTCGGGCAACCTTCGTTCGGTCAGCCGTCCGCACCGGGAGCAGGTCCGTTTGGAAAGCCTACCACTGTGTCGCCTTTTGCCCAGATATCGGGTCAGAATCAACAACCAGGTGGCGGTTTTGGTCAACCATCCGGACAGACTGCTTCTCCATTCGCGCAAATAGGTCAACAACCGCAACCGCAACCCGCTCCAGCAGGATTTGGTCAACCTTCTACAACTGGCTTCGGCCAGCCCTCACAAACAGCGTCGCCATTTGGCCAACCAGCAGCCCCATTCGGTCAACCAACACAAACCCCATTCGGAGCCGCTGCTCAGCAACCGCAACAACAACCCACGCCCTCACCATTCGGTCAACCCGCCGCTGGTGGATTTGGCCAGCCTACTGGCGCACCTACAGGATTTGGTCAGCCAGTTCAGACCCCAGCCCAAGCCCCAACCCAAGCCCCAGTCCAGGCCCCAGCCCAGGCTCCAATTCCATCACAACCGGCGGGCACAGGACCACCGCCGGTAATCAGGGTCGACGACTCCAAAGAACTCAATCCCATCCCCCCTCTAAACGGCCAGACCATCCGAAACTCTCTCACGAACAAGCTCACTACGTGGAAGGGTCAACCAGTGGATTACATCAATGATGCGCCGTGTTATTTGCATCCGCAGGATCGGCAGACCTGGGTTCGTATTTTTTTCCCTGATGGGCCGCCAGAACAGGCCAGTCTTAGAGATGCGCAAGGGAAGCCGGAGGAATATACACCAGAGATTATGGAGCAGTATGAGTTCTTTATGCAGAATGGGTATTTCAGGGATGGCGTTATTCCGAGTGTGCCGCCAAAGACGGAGTGGGTGAGCTTTGATTTCTGATCGTTTTACAGCATTTTTTACGCGACTACTGTAATATACCATGGACAAAAGTCGTTACTTGCTTACTGCTTCCACCATACAGCATTTAGCATATGGCAATGGAACAATAATCTTTTAAATCCGTATCATTTTTGTATTCAGGTTCTATAGGGTATATAAGCCGACTCCACAGGACATCCGAAGTAATCAAACCCCAATGTCCCGCAAGCCAACCACACGTACCATCCCAGTTACGAGACAGCACTAACAACCCCTCCCCTAATCCGTTCGTAACGAAACGAACGAATTTAAGCAGCAATGGTAACCTCAACCTCAACACCAGCCTCGATGTTGATGATGATCTGCTTAACGATCTCGGTGGGGGCAAGCAGGCTGTTCCAGTTAGCATCCAATTCCTTCGTATCTAACTCATTCGGGAAAAAGTGCACGTACTCTATGAGACGCTTGTGGATGCGCATCTCAAACTTGTCCCAGGTCTTCGAACCCTCACCGTTGGGGGTCTTACGGGTGGAGATGTGAAGGGACTTGGTGGGCAGACGGACGGGGCCCTTGACCTGGAGGGACTTAGAGCGGGCACGGTCGATGAGCTCCGAGCAGACCTTCTCGAGGGCGGCGACCTTGCGAGAAGTAAGGGTGATACGGATCTTGTGGACCTTCTATAATTCGAAGAGTTGTTAGCATTGGACAATTGACGGGATCCCATTGAGATAGACGTACAGGGCCCTCGCCGAAATCCTTCTCGGGCTTCTGGAAAGACATGTTGACCGTTGTATTGAGAGATGCTGCACAATGTTAATTAGACAAACTATGACAAGAGCGAGAGAAGAACGTACAGGCTACTGCCAATCAAGACCTGAACTGCGTGGCTCGGTAAGGTGATGATGGCCGTTGAGGTTGAAAATACACGGTTTTCGCTTGGCCCAGAAATTGATAACGATTTGGCGCTTTTCTTGTGTGGGCAGAAGCCTTGGCGCTCGCCTATCTGGCGCTAACCACTTCGGGAAACAGACTCCCGCCGACGTCGCCATAGCCATATAGGTACAGATACAGGTATAAGTACAGGTTGCCAGTGCTACAGAGCAATATTGTTCTTGATACCCTTGCTATATTCTTTTTCTTTTGGTTCTAGTTCTTTTCTTCATTCAACGTTTTAATGACTGATCTACCTCCCCTCGCTGCGGTTCCACCACCCGCGGTCCGGATTACGCTACAAGAGGCCGAGTGGGAAGCATGTATAGATGCATGGACGATGCTTCTGGGAATCCGGATAGGCTCGCCATCAAAAATATTCCAGGATGTTATACCAAAGGATGAGTCTACTGTCTTTTTCCTATCCTCTTTCTACAACCAACTGGCCACCTCGGGGGAAGCAGGTCTAAAGCTGGGACCAAAAGGACGAGCACTTCGAAAGCTATCCTTCTTGCTCACAAGACGTATACTACTAGATCTATCTTCACCACCGGTAGATCTACTCTCTTGGAACTTCCTGGGCAACTTTTGCTGTTGTTATTCGTCTAGTGCAGCCCTGAAACGCTTACTATCAGATGCATGGGATAAACACCATGAAACCATCACAGTCAGCGTTGAGAAGGCGAAATCCTCAGTCATCAAACAACTCATGAACAAGAAGACTTCTGATGCCCCCGCTGTCAATGCGGATATCTGCACGTTGACGATTCTGGCCTCGACTTTACCTGCATGTGGTCAGGTGCTTATGGCGGGTTCTGACTACCTCGATACCCTCTCAGATGCATATCAAGCGCAACCCAGAGAGGCTCTGCGGAGGGTTTTCGTTGCCAACATTTACGTTGGGTTAACATCGTTACTGAAGTCGAAGCCGAACCTTTCGTCTCTCTTGGATCAGCTCTTTGGTCTCAAGGCGACTGCGGGGGTTGGCACGCCAAAGACAAGAAAAGAGCCTACACTGCTCTCTGACTTGATTTGCAGTTCTGATTTGCTTGCTCGTCTAGAGAAATATCTCTCAGACCACCCGCAGAAACGCGGGGAGGATCTAGTATCCAGTCTGCGAACATATCAAACAGAATCGAGGGTGTTCCATCATCGCTATCAAAAGAAGAAAAAGACGGTCGAGAAGGGCAAGGACCGAGACGCACCTGTATCTAGTGGTGAAGAGCTGCACGCACACAGGATGTCTCTCGTCACGCAAATCCAAGATCTCTTCCCAGACCTGGGATCAGGATATGTCATCCGACTACTGGACTACTACGGCGATAACCCTGAAACAGTGGTTGCACACCTTCTCGACTCTTCTCTCCCTCCTGAACTCCAATCCCTCGACCAAACTGAAGATCTCTTCATTCCACAATCCATCATCAACCCTGATCCCATGGCACCAAACTCACCACCTCCCGAGATCGCTGAAGCGGATGAATCATTCGCACGTAAGAATATCTTCGACAATGACGTGGACCTCGCAGAACTCGCCCACTCTAACGATCCAGCTGCCCGCAGCAAACTCCGTTTCGGTCGCGAAAACGACCTCACAGCCGACGACATCCTCGCAGACCGCTCCAAGCACGCTGCTAATAAGGCAGCTATCATCTCCGCCCTGGCGACCTTCGACTCTGACGATGATGAACGCGATGATACGTATGACGCCGCTGACGTGGGCGGTACCGTTGACACTGTCCCCGCCAGCACAGACGCCGAGGTAGAAGCGCAAAACCGTCGCACCACGGCTGAGGATTTGGACCTCTCCCTGTTTAAATCTTACAGATCGAATCCTGGACTGTTTACACGCGACTCAGCCACCCGCCGCTCCCAACCACGGACGTCGTTGAAGGGCGAGACGGGAATGACTGATGAGGCGATCGAGGGATGGGCGGTTATGCTGCAGCGCGATCCGAAACGTCTGTCGAAACTCGAGGATAGACTCGCACTTTCGGCTGGAACGCCGGGTGGAGCTATGGCGCAGCCCGAATTAGCGCCCACATCGTACAGAAAGCCGCGTGCTGATGAAGAGTCGGAAGAGAGTGATGCACATGGTGGTTTTGGAGGTAGAGGCCGGGGACGTGGCCGTGGGGGCCCAAGAGGTGGTGGACGTGGTCGCGGTAGAGGCGGTGGTAGAGGGGGTGGTGCTTCTGGGGAACAGAGTACGGCTGCTTCTCGCCAACGGAAAGAAGAGAATAAGAGTAGTAGGGCGAATCATAACCGGAGGCAGCAGAGGGCTAGGAAGATTGCGAGGGGTGGTGGCTTGCCTGGGTGATTGCTGGATATTATAATGTTGCATTAATGAAGCGTTTACCTTTATTCAGAGAATAGACGATTGCTACTTATAGATACATGCATTGGCGGCGATATATATCACCTATTTTTATACATTACTACTATATCGTACGCACTTCAGCCTTTACTTCTCTGCTCCCAGACTCTACAGTAAAACTAAATACGATCTAGATAACGACCTCTATACTAAAAATACTCTTCGCTTCATTGTATAGTTGTTGACTACTCGTACTAATCGGGAAACTCTTAGTGGATGCTCCGTTAATGCCTCATAGTACGGGAAACAGCACTTTCCCGCGCTCTCAACGAGAAGCTCCAGGGTACTCCATCTGCATAAGTTATATATTCTCCTAACATAGCAATTCAATAGTTATCTGATTCTACAGCTGTATATATCGCGGCAAACAGCAACAGTGACAGCCGAATTAACCCGATCTGGCGGGTGATTACATACGCGCCGCTAACCGTATCGATACCGTACCGGGCCGGCAGCTTTTCCTTTGGCCAAACCTCGAAAGCTTCTCGTCCCAACAATCTTCACAGCGGGAAACGTCACTTTTGCCCACCCTGCATCCATTGACTTGAATCCTCACTGTCTTTAGAGGATCGTTAACCCATTCTGTGACATCGCTTGCTCTCCGCTCCTCGTTACCGCCATGTTCCGCTCCATGTTGCCCCGGACATCACCGCGGGCGGGCCTCCGCGCTGCTGCCCCCCAGTCCGCTCAGTCGACCTTTGTTGTTCCTTCTATGACCTTTTTGAGAACCTCGAAACGGGGTTATGCTGCTGAAGCTGGTATGTTGTGTTCGTTAGAGGTGGTGGGGGTGAGAGCTTGGGACCCGGTGGGAAGGAACATGGAAGTTACGGGGAAGAACATCTGAGCTAATCATTATGGTTTCCTGAGGATAGGTGATCACGACGTTGTGATCATTGGTGGTGGTGTCGCTGGTTATGTTGCTGCCATTAAGGCCGGCCAGGCCGGTATGAAGGTATGATCTGCGTTCAATCGTTCCATCATGTGCAATTCCGGCTCTACCGGAGATATGTGCTAACTGCGCATTCAATAGACCGCATGTATCGAGAAGCGCGGCCGTCTCGGTGGTACCTGCTTGAACGTCGGCTGTATCCCCTCGAAGTCTCTTCTCAACAACTCCCACCTCTACCACCAGGTCCTCCACGACACAAAAAAGCGCGGTATTGAGGTTGGTGATGTCAAGCTCAACCTCGAGCAGATGATGGCCGCCAAGGACACCTCCGTCGATGGCCTCACCAAGGGTATCGAGTTCCTCCTCAAGAAGAACAGCGTCGACTACATCAAGGGTACTGGTGCCCTGGTTGACCCTCACACCGTCAAGGTCAACCTTAACGAGGGTGGTGAGCAGACCCTCCGCGGAAAGAACATCCTCATTGCCACTGGCTCTGAATCGACTCCCTTCCCCGGCCTGAACATCGACGAGAAGAGAATCATCACCAGCACTGGTGCTCTGGAGCTCAAGGAGGTTCCTAAGAAGATGGTTGTCATTGGTGGTGGTATCATTGGTCTGGAGATGGTATGCCTTTGCCCTACTGATAGAGACTGAGACGTCCATTGCTAATTGTTGTAGGCTTCCGTCTGGTCTCGTCTCGGTTCCGAAGTTACCGTCGTCGAATTCCTGGGCCAGATCGGTGGTCCTGGTATGGACGCTGAGATCGCCAAGCAGACCCAGAAGATCCTGGGTAAGCAAGGTATCAAGTTCAAGACTGGCACCAAGGTCACCAGTGGTGACGACAGCGGTGCTACCGTCTCCCTCAGCGTTGAGGCCTCCAAGGGTGGTAAGGAGGAGACCCTGGATGCTGATGTCGTCCTCGTTGCCATTGGCCGTCGCCCCTACACTGAGGGTCTCGGTCTGGAGAACGCTGGAATCGAGAAGGACGACAAGGGCCGCCTGGTGATCGACCAGGAGTACCGCACCAAGCACCCTCACATCCGTGTCGTTGGTGACTGCACGTTCGGCCCCATGCTTGCCCACAAGGCTGAGGAGGAGGCTGTTGCTGCCATCGAGTACATCCAGAAGGGCTACGGCCACGTCAACTACGGCGCCATCCCCAGCGTCATGTACACCCACCCCGAAGTCTCGTGGGTTGGCCAGAATGAGGCCGAAGTCAAGGCCGCCGGTGTCAACTACCGCGTCGGTACCTTCCCCTTCAGCGCCAACTCCCGTGCCAAGACCAACCTCGACACCGAGGGTATCGTCAAGTTCATTGCCGACGCCGAGACCGACCGCATCCTTGGTGTTCACATCATCGGCCCCAACGCCGGCGAGATGATCGCCGAGGCTACCCTCGCCGTCGAGTACGGCGCTTCTTCCGAGGACGTTGCCCGGACGTGCCACGCCCACCCTACCCTGGCCGAGGCCTTCAAGGAGGCCGCCATGGCTACGCACTCGAAAGCCATCCACTTCTAAGCAACTTAACCTCCCCCTTTTTTGACGTCTCTCTCCGCCTGTCATGTGTATTCTCCTATTTTCCTGTCTCTCTAGTCTAGCCCTGCTAGCAAAACTACATGTAGCATTTGATCGCGATTATATCTTGTTTGTTCATTGATATTTATTGATACGAAAAGACTTTCCTATATATCTTTTTTACGATTAATTGTACTCCACAGTAGATTGAATGTCGTCATAATCGGTATGAAAAAAAAAAAACATAAAAAAAGAAAATGAGTTCCGACACGGGGAATCGAACCCCGAGCTGCCGTGTGAGAGACGGCGATGTTAACCATTACACCATATCGGATGTTGTTGGATTAAGCCAATTAATCCTAATCTATAAAGAAATATTATTACGTGGTAATATTTCATGATTCATGATCTCATAGATCTAAACAACTGTAAGCGGCGGATTTTCGCCGCGCCCACCGAAATATTTGGTTATACCATCTTCAACGCGTTACGTTTTTCTTTTATACATTACAAAATGTCTTTATCTAAAGAGTCTCGTATGCAGATGGCTATTACTGCATATAGAAAGCAAACAGTCAAATCAAAAACACAAGCTGCTCATATATTTGGTGTATCTGAGACAACCCTTCGCACGCGCCTTCAAGGAAGAAAACCACGCGCAGAAACACGCGCCAATAACCATAAATTGACTATACTTGAAGAAGAATCTCTTTTCGAGCGACTAATAGATGCATATAAACGTGGCTTCTCAATTCGGCCTGAGTTTCTGCGTGGAATGGCGCAGATTTCACTTCGTGAGCGTACCCAGGACCCTACTGCAGTTCTTGGTATCAACTGGTCCTATTCCTTTACCAAACGCCATCCTGAGCTACGTACAAGATACAACCAGAGGATTACATACCAGCGTGCAAATCAGGAAGATCCAAAGGTCGTAAGGAGCTGGTTTGAGACTGTACATGAAGCTATTAAGGAACATGACATACATGAGGATGATATCTGGAATTTTGATGAGACTGGCTTTGCAATGGGGCTCTGTGCAGCTTCCATGATTATTACTGCAGTGGAACGCAGCGAAAGACCTCGTACATTTATCCAGGGAAACCGCAAATGGATTACAATCCTTGAGTGTATAAGCTCAAAAGGAATTCCTATACCACCTGCAGTTATCTTAAAGGGGAAAGAACACCAGGTTGCTTAGTATGGAGAGCCTAGTCTTCCTCTGGATTGGAAGTTTACCAACAGTGCCAATGGCTGGACAACAGATGAGATTGGACTTAAGTGGTTAAGGCATATCTTTGATCCCATTTCTAAATTGCATTTAACTGGTGCGAAGCGGTTGCTTATTCTTGATGGTCATTCAAGTCATGAAACTGCTGAATTTGATGATTTCTGCAAGGATAATGCAATTATCTGTCTTTGTATGCCCCCACATACCTCTCATCTTCTTCAACCCCTCGATGTTGGGGTTTTTGGGCTGCTTAAACGCGCGTATGGAAAATTGGTTGAGGGGATGATGGTGGCTGGAAACAACCATATTAATAAGGAGGATTTTCTATACCTATATCCTCCTGCGCGCGAAGCAGTGTTTATGCGAAGGAATATATGCAACGGCTTTGCAGGGGCTGGTCTTAAACCATGGGATAAAGACCAGGTCCTTGAGAAAATCACCTTTCAACTCTGCACGCCAACACCACCACTTCTTCCTGAAGGGTCAAAATCATCTGCTTTTCAAACACCTCAAAATACTTGCCAGCTAGACCACGAGGTCCGCACACTAAAGAGAAACATTCATAAGGAAAGAACACTTTCTAGCAGTCCAGGTTCTCATATTCAACACCTTGAAAAGGCTGCGCAGATGGCGATAAATATGAACTTCATCAAGAAATCAACGTTCTACGGGCTGAAAATGAGCGGAAAACAAAGAAGAAAGCAAGAAGACACACTGCTCTGGGAAATGATCTATTTATCTCTGTACAGGAAGACCATGAGCATACTCAGTAGCTTGATACACAGCTTAATGAGCAGGTTGATGAGCCTACAACTAGGCCTCGCCAGCGAGCCCTAAAACGCTGCAGTGGCTGTGGGACTATTGTGCATACTATAAGAAGTGTCCTAGTAAGTAATCATATATTTAATTACTGGATAATCCAGCTTTAATGGCGTTGGTGGTCGAAAAGCTTTAAAAAGTAGTGGATACGGCGAAAATCTGCCACTCGGGATACATCTGCGCCCTACCCTACATCCCGTGCTTAATTGGGGATATTATCGAGCTTAGCTCCCCTTGGTTGAATGAAGTAGCACTGGTAACGGGGATGCAATCTCGTTTAAACCGCTGGTATCCACCCCTCGCCCGTAGAATACATTAACTTACTAATTAGGTAACTAGTCCAAACTCCGTCCATTTAAAGGAATCACTTACGCACAGGAAATATGGCAGGGAATTTGGCTAGCCTGCTGTCTGACTCAGCAACTGACTTGTACCGAGGCGATTTCAACAGATATAAGTGCTCTGACGTTATGGGATCAAACTGACATGGTACCCGCTAGCAATCCACGAAATTTTCTCATGCAACGCTAATGATCATCCGGAGAGGCTCTGCGTTATTGAAACAAAAGGCCTGCGAACCCCCCAGCGTGAATTCATCTTTAAGCAAACCAATGGAAGCTCCAACCAACTAGCCCATTTCTTTTTATCTCATGGATGTGAGCGCAGAGATGTTTGTAATGGTTTATGCATACTGAATGTTCATACGCTCCACATAATGGTATTCACGTGAAAGATATAATATATAATATGCTGACAAGTGAGAATCGATAGCGTTGACCTAGTAGTTGCTTACATGGGAGCTCTTAAGGCTGGTGCAACAGTGTGTTGGATCCAGATACCCCGGCGATCGCCAAAAGATTTTGTTAGAGGTGGCCAATCCTAGATCTCTCGTTCATATTCGGCGGCTCGCCGAGGAAGCCGGCTTGATTTCCGAATCTGTCTCTCAGTTTATCGCTTTCTCGTTGAAAACCAAAGCCCCATGTTCCGGCGCCTAAGCTCTAAGGCGAGGGATAATTCACCGGTGATGCTAGCATTGGTCAGAACCAAGGCTGTCTCCAGTTCCATGAGCTGTTCAAGCAGCAGATGCCAACTGTCTCCACTGGCCTTGACTCAGTGCCTACTCTCAGTGCTATTAGTGATTCCAAAGGAAAGCCCAAAGGTGTCCAGGGACGAAATCTCTCTTTGACATGTTATATTTCTTGGATGCAGCAGATATTTGGTTTTTCGATGGATGACAAGTTTATAATGTTGTCTGGCATCACCCATGGTCCAATCTAACGAGATATCTTTACGTTCCTCTTTCTCGGCGCACAGATTGTTGTGCCAAACTGAGACAGTATCGCACATGAGCTTCTTGCTGAATGGATGAATTGGTCACCTGTCCGCTCAATCATTTGCTTCGAGGACGCTCTTAGCACAAGGCCGTCACTTCCAGAAAACAGGTTCAACCCGACGCCCCTATCTGCCATCACTCGTTCATCCCTGTGCTATCGAAGTTGATACAGAGAGGGGGATAGCTCTGCTCACCGTCACTATAGAGATCTGAAGGCGCAAGAAGAGACGAAGAGAAGTCTCACAGGCCGCTGTCTCCCTGGAGGGTGGTCTGGTATATGTGCAGTAGGGCACCGAATTTACCGAGGAGCTGGGTTTGTCTCATGAACTGCACCGTTGCCTTTTTATTCCTGCCTATGATGAAGCCGCAGAATATAAGAATAGCACAGCACGGTGTGTCAATTACCTAGGGCTATATCCATGCGGAAAGACCATTATTTTTCTAAGACAACACCACGCACAACAATCATAGTCTTTTCACTGTCACCCCGACTTACACTAGATAGGATGGTTGTGCCTTGTCTCTAGTGCATAGGCATAGGTGTAGGCGTAACACGCCATGTAGTATGGTGATGCTGATGCCGGTGTCGGTGGTGATGGTACATTAGTGCCGATGATACTCCCCACATCCTTCTTCGATCTCTTCGTGTTCATCTTCTTGGACTGGAGCGACAAAGCTACCTTGGCCGCTATTTGCATCAATATTACGAGACTGTGTGCAGGAATCTATTTCGGAATATACCTGTCTTGTTAGAAAGTATGGTTAAATTGTTTCTGTAGCATAAGGCTAACGATATTTTGCATGACTTGAATCGGTGGCCAAGCGGTAAGGCGTGTGATTGCAAATCACAAGATCCCGTGTTCGATCCACGGTCGGTTCTCTTTTTTTGTTTTTCATGTGACCTATTTCAGTAGGAAATGATAGTATTGTATATTAAGTATATCTCTTGGCTTTGAATTTTTGAACTGTGGGTTCTCTGCTTAGGAATCACCGGGACCTACGCGACTTCTAACCTTTCTCCATTCTTCCAATATTCTCATAATAGAATCTGCATGCTGCTGGGGGGCCATAATGCCTTCCGTAAACAAGTAAAGTTCAATTTGCCCGAAGTCTGCTTCGCAATGGGGGATAGTCGGTGGGCAAAATATTTGCTCAATCCTTTGCGAACGCATTTGAATGAATAGTGCTGAAGTTTTCAGTCGACAAGAAGTATCAATTGCTTCCATTCTAAAGCTTGCTTGCATGTTAGGGTTGGGGTAACAAAGCGGGGGTCCTCGATTAGGGCTAATGTAATCTTGCCATTTGTTAAGTGGACAAAGATTGATTGATTGATACTGCCCGTGCATCCCTGAAGACCGCATCTTTTGAACTGATCACAATATACACATCCTGTTCGGTCTTTGTGGTATAAGGGAATACATCGTCGAGAACTTGATTTTGACAGGATGAACACTTCCTAGGGATGGTTTGTGTAAGAGGTATCGTTGACTGCAGGATAATAGGCTTCCATTTGCATGGCCAAAAACCAAATATTTTTTCCTCCAGACGAGAAACCACTTCCATGGAGTAGATGCGTAGTTGGGTTGTTTGGGTCGTATATGGGTAGCTTTTAATCGGTGAGTGATATCCCAGTTAGGTTGTAGCCCTACCTCTCCGCCGTTAGTATATAACTAGCTAAAACAGAGGAATCAAATACGACTTCACCATTCACTATCCAGAGTATGTATGGGAGTCATGTAAATCATCCTTGTCCAGAATGGAACAATACCGGAATTGTCAGTCAGACATCTTCCGAAGAAATGAAAGGTAGATGTAGTAGTCTCTGGTCGTTTTCCATGATATAAACGGAGCAATTACAAAAAAAAAAAAAAAAAAAAACACAAGTCCTCGATCCTAACCAAGGGAAGGGGGAAGCGCAATAGAATCGACCGTGGGTTGAACACGGGGTCTTGTGATTTGCAATCACAGGCCTTACCGCTTGGCCACCAATTCTAGGTTTGTGAGATAGGTTTACTATTATGCTATAACAGGAATACCGGTGTCTTCTTGGATACACTCTGTATATGAAATGATGACCATAGCCTTTCCACACATCAAATCAATGAATGCCTAAATAAAACGCCTAGTAACTCCAGAAAGAGTGCAATGAACACACACAAGTTTCTCTGTTGTAATCAATAAATCCCCGCAGGAAACTCCATCATAAACACCGGCAACGGAGGTCCATACGCATGCCGTCCTTTCTGTCCATGAGCGTGGCCATGAGTAGGAGCAGGTCCATGGTTATGGACATGAGTATGCGTATGCGTATATATATGGTTATTTGGACGTGCCTGGTGCTTGCAGTGGCTCGTGGACTGCTCGTGAACATGATTGCCATGGCGACAGCGGTGTGGCTTGGGGTTGGGTTGTGAAGCATGCTGATGCTGATGGTGCCGGTTGTCGTGTTGATGGTGATGGTAATGCCGATGACAACTCGTTTCTTTATCGCTGTCTTCGACTTCAGCTTCGTTCGGAATGGAAGTCGGAAACCTTATGTTGTGGGGAATAGGATAAGTGTGGTAGTGCACATGGTGTCGGACTGGTTCTGCTGCTGGTGCCAATGGTGGGGAGGGAGGTGGTGTCATGACATGTTGGTGTCTGTACTGATGTTGATGGTAGTGATGGTGGGAATCGATTGGTGTGGCCTTCTGCTTCGGCTTGGGTTTCGGTCTATGGTGCGCATTGTGGACATGGTGATTATTGTGGTTGCGATGGTGGTTGATTTCCGGTAAGGGTTCAACAGGTGGGGGAGGATGTCTAGAGGTGAATTAACAAGACTATGAGAGGGAGGAAAGCACAGAGAAGGTTGGATATACGTACGAGTCACATCCCCGATGGACACGAGGGTAATGGAGTGGGTGTGCCATTATGTCTGGATGCAATTGATAGAATCGGTAATGAATGTAGGTGTAGATGAAATGTGAGAACCACAGTAACTTTAAATACGCATATTTATATCTGTCCCCTAATAAATCTCCAATTAACACAAAAACTTCTCGAAGCGCGGCATCCAGGATGTATCCAGGGTTCACGGTCCACAACAGCTGCCGTGTTACATTGTACAAGCACAGGTACTTTATTTACCTACTCTGTCATCCAGGGTTGTCCAGGATCGTTACGGATACACAACTAAAGTCCCCGGGTCTCGAATATGTATTCCCTATGCCGTACTATATATGCCAGAGTATGGCGCCGTTACTACAGGGGTTGGCTGTCATACTTAACATTTAATATCATGCAGTACGCAAAAATAACCAACCAAGCTAATCAACCCTAAAAACATGCCCAGACGAAGTCGGAAGCTGCTTGCTATAAGTCATTGACGGAGCAAATGGCTTAACCCATTTATTCAGCACGGCCAGGAATGCATCACAGACTGCATTTATGCCCTCTTCGCGAGAACCGCTGCAGCCTTCGATGTAGACTAGATATTGTCAGTTTTTATTTTTTGTATTTTTTATTTGAAGCTAAGCTGGAAACTTACTTTTAACCTTTGGCTCCGTACCTGACCCCCGAAGCGTAAAATGCACACCACGATCCAGCCACAAAGTCAGCATTTGACTGCCCTTGTCGACTGGGAGTGTTGGTTTGTTGTCTTGTGTTCTAGAGTCATAGCCCTCAGTCATGTCGCGCCATCGCAGGATCTTAAATGAGCCCAGTTTCTTCTCAGTCCTGTAGGGACCATCTCTGATAGCCCCGAACAGTCTCGCCGTAACATCAGGACTTGGGGATCTAAAGTAATTATTAAGTGTCTCATGATATCCATACTCCTCAAATAACTTCTGAAGCTTCGTATACGGCGTGAGGCCCTGTGATCTCCACTTCGCTTCTGCAGATAGGAAGATCATAGCTGCGGTGATACCGTCTTTGTCGTGACATATTTTCGGGAACATATAACCCAGTGCTTCCTCGAATGCGAAGGCAACATCGTAGGATGCCTCGAGGGTTCGGGCTATATTTCCCATCCATTTGAAGCCAGTTAGGGATTCTTGGAAGTGGATACCTTTGGCAAGTGCCATTTTCTCGAGCATGCCGGTTGATACGGTGGAGTTTAGGACGGCGGTGTTTTTCTTGAAGTCCTGGATTTCGAAGATATACGAAGCGAGGAGGACTCCGAGATGGTTTCCTGTGAAAATGAACCAGGAGTTGCTACTACATTAGTTCTGAGTCGTACGGAAAGAGGACTAGGCACTTACTTGACTTTCTCAGCGGCAGCAAAACGATCCGCATCCGGATCATGCGCGATAACCAGACCCTTGTCCTCTCTATCTGCCGTCTGCATGGCAAGATCCAAAGCCCCGGTTTCTTCAGGGTTCGGGAATGAAACGGTAGGAAAGTCCGGATCAGGGTTTACTTGCTCAGATACAGGGGTGAAGTCGGTTATGCCCATGGAGCGACATAGGTCAGGGAACACTAGCCCGCCTACTCCGTGCAGAGGGGTGTATACGAAGGGTTTCGGTGGAGTCCATTTGGGAATGGTTGATTTCTACAATGTTAGTCTGCTTTATTGATGATAGAGGCGATGGCTTACGGTATAATGGTTGACAGCGTCTTGATACTTAGCCAGCACTTTCTGATAGGCGTTGACGCGCAGGTATTCGTCTAGTTGGCGTTCTTCCCATGCGTTGGGCCACGGGGCTAGATTTTCTTCGATGCATTGGGCGATTTCCGTATCCATTGGGGTATTGATCTGTGCGCCGTTTTTGAAATAGCTAGATAGGATTAGCCAATCCGTGCGGTATAATTGGCGATAGACATTACACTTTGTAGCCTATAATCCGTTAGCTGCGTCCGAGTCTAAGACAATCAAGCAAATTACCATTATCCTGAGCCGGATTCTACCAAAGTCAGCACCCGCCAATCCAGACACCCAGGGCAATAAATGACTTACATGACTAGCCGTAACCATAACGCCCGCGGCAGCCCGCAGATACGTGACACCAAAAGGCACTAATGGCGTAACAGACTCCTCCCCATAAAGCCAAACCGGGATCTTCAGCGCAACAAAAGCATTCGCCGCCAACCTGGCAAACCTATCCGAATTATACCGCGCATCATGACCAATGACCACCCCGTCGCCCGCAATCTCGGGATGCTTGTCTCGGATGTACTTGGCTAAACCCTGGGATGCCTGGATGACGGTAAGGCTATTCATGCAGGAGAAACCTGCTGCCATCCGGCCGCGGAGGCCGGCGGTGCCGAATTGGATACCTGTGATTTGTTAGAGAGCATGTATGTCTGAGTTTGGGGGAGGACATACGCTGGCCGAGACGCTGGCTGAGCTCTGTTGAGGGGTTGGAGTCACGGAGGTTTGTGATTTCGGTGCGAGTGCTGGGATCCTGTTTAGTGTTAATTTGGTCCCTGATTCGGTGCTGGTGGATATGGTAGTACCTGGTCCCATTCTAACCATGTTTGGACCAGTGAAGAGAGATCCTGGTACAATGCGCATCAGTATTGGTAATCCCTAGGCAGCAAGAGACGCACTCCTGTGGATGTAGTCATCATGAGCTCTTAACTGAGATAGCATGCAAGTAGCACGGCTTTGTTGGACCAGTTGCTGGACTCTATGTATGGCGGGGATATGCTGAGTAATCCTTATATCTCACGTGAGCCAGCATTAAGCATCACTATGATTCGTTCAATTAGCCCATTATCTGATTGGCGGATTAGTCTAATCTCTAGGTCATGTGATCACGGAGAAGCCCCGGTACCATACCTTACTCCGAGTTCCGTATCAGTACGTACTGGTAAGTATGATACTCGGAAAATCCGTATCGAGCACCAGCCCCCGAAGTACACGCAATGCGTCCGGACAGTGGGCTGATATTCCTGATATTCCTGCGAAACTCCCCAAAATTCCTGGAACTTTGCATGTCGTGATTTAACTCTGGTAGTGGCAGGTGCTCGCGTGCTGGCCTTCACCGGCCAATGGGTATTATTGGGCCAATCCCGTCTGAACCAGGTCTGTAGAGCCACTGGGTGAGTGGACAGTGGTCAGGGGAAACCGTATAACCGTACATAATAGGGCGTAGGGCCTTGGCTCTGGGCGTTTCTCTTACTGCATTTTTATGGATCGGATTATTCTGACTACTCTGCGTACTCACGTACCGTATATGCAATAATAATTAATGGTGGCACTTGGCGGATGCCTTGGTCATTTCTTTATCATACATATTTGCCTCTTCCTTCTATTCTCCCCCGCGCAGTTCCGAATAATCTTATCCTCTCTCGTCTCCGAAAAGGAAGGGGATGAGCAGAAAAACATTCGTTTCACTATGTTCGGTAGCCTTTTGGCCTGGATTTTCTTCCTTATCAACCCATATGCGAACTTGTCTCTGAATCCGATCAAGCCTCAGCAGAGACTGCGACCCGAGTATCAGGAATCGATTCCTGCCAACGGCCCATGGGAGGATATCATCACCGGCGTGTACGGTGTCCCCCCTTTGCTGAAGATTCACGACCGAAGAGGCCGGATAAAATGGACGTGGGAACGAAGCGATGTCAACCAAGCCCTCCCTCCCAGTGTCGAACGCTGCCTGCTGAGTTCTGCGAACGATGCGACAGAACTTAAGTGGATGCGAAACGGCACCAGTATCGCTGCCATCTACAGCGATCTCGTCTTGACCATCAACTACACCCCCGATAACCCCGCGACCGATAAGCTCATCACCTGGGCCGTCTGTAGACAGAATGAGTTCCTGTGGAATGCCCATACCTTAGAGCCATTACCCGGGAATAGAATGGCCGTAGGTACCACCGGCTCACAAGCATGGGACGGTATCCTCGTCTATGACTCCAACCCCGATAACCCATTGATCGACGATCCACCGGTCTTGCAGAACATCACTGGCCTCCGTGCCATTCACAATATGATTTGGGACGAGACGGAGCAGATGCTGTGGGCGGCAGGGACGGATTTTGCGGCGGATGGTTCGGATGGCGTCCCAGCCTACGGGACGTTGCAGGCATATCCCTACAACGCAACCACGATGGAGCTTGATAAGGACGACTCGGTTCAATACAAGCTTTCGGTGGCACATGGCCAGAAGGTCGAATGGGGTGCGAAATATACTTGGTGGGCTGGACCGCACGATCTCGTCCCGGTTCCGAATAAACGAATCTTTCTCATGTCTGAGGATCACGATATACACGCCTTCGACGTTGACCGTCGTGAATTTACCGAGGAAGGCGAGGCCGTCGTTGCGAAATACTTGCCGGGATTCGAGACGACCTCGCACAATCGGCATGGTTACAACGGCGCGGGAGAATGGGAGGAAATACCCCGGTCGGACCTGAAGAGCTTTAGCGTGGCCCCGGATGGAGCCTACCTTTATGTGCAGTCGCTATGGCGGAAATATCGCGGGGATCACACCAACCTCGTGGTCAACGGGCACAAGAACGATATCAACATTGGAGATGAAATTTACCGATCGCGATGGTTTGCAGATATACCTGGCTGGCCGAAACCAGTCACATGAGTTTGATTCAACACGTTGCTTCCTGGAGTTGGTTTTGGCTTTTCAACAAACATTGGATACTGATATATAGAGCGTTGTGCTTTCATGCTGGTCATGATAATGATACCATTTGCACCCCCAAAGGGTTCATGAATTATATATAGGCCATATACCCCAATAGCAGTAGTGTCCACTGTGGTACTATCCAACGGACGATTTCTAATAGACTACGTAGAGAGAGGCTGTACTGCATTGAGCGGCCCACATCAGGTGATGAAGATCACGTTGTTTCACTACATCCCCACCGCAGACGGCAGACGGAAGACACGGACGGACAACCTTCACTCCTTCTCTCCTATGCCAGCCAGGCTCAACATTCCTGCTCTCTGGCTATTACCCTTTCTTTACTCGAATACCATGTCCCTGTGAATCCAACGCTATCGGTTCCTGACCCAGCAACCCGATTGTTTACATTGCATTCACCATGGCCAAGTCCGCGGACGTTGTGAAGACCGCCGTACAATCCCAGAAGGAGCAGATCTTGTCGAGACGGTATATTGAGGGCCTGATTGCAGATGGGAAACATGTTATTATCTTCGAGAACCGTGTCCTCAAGGTGGATGCTTGGATCAAGTTCCATCCGGGGGGTGACAAGTCGATCAAACACATGGTTGGGAGAGATGCGACAGACGAGATCAATGCGTGCGTACTTGAGAGATCCCCAAGTCTACGGATGATTATTACTAACATGGGGTCTCAATTGCAGATTACACTCGAAAGAAGCGCGACAACGAATGTTGTCCTTCCAGATTGGCCGCGTACAAGGCGTCTGGTTGAACTTCCTACCTCCCATCCAAGGAGGCAAGTTCCGTCCGTATAACGATGAAGCGTGTTTTGAAGAGGATAGCAGCTCCGGACAAGAAACGTCGCAGCCGCCGTCTCCCGTTTTCGACGCAGTGGACGGAAAAGATACCGTTCGCCGCAGAAAGTCGACTTCCACGAACACCTCAGTTTCGACCCCCGGTAGCGACGACGAATTCGAACCAAAGCCTTTTTTCCTCGATGCGAGAACACAGGAGGAGATTGTTTTCGATATCAACAAATACCCGTCGCTTGATACCACCAGCCAGGAGAGTATCCGGCAGAAGTACCGCGAACTGGATCAGCGGATTCGCGCGGAAGGCCTGTACGACTGCAATTACTTTTCGTATTTTATTGAATGTTGCCGGTATACACTGTTCGCAGGCTTGTCATATTATTTTCTTCGCTTGGGATGGTACGGGACGTCGGGTTTCTTCCTGGGTTGCTTCTGGCACCAGCTTGTTTTTAGTGCCCATGATGCAGGTCATATGGGTATCACTCATCATTTCCATGTCGACAGCGTTATTGGCATGATAATTGCAGATTACCTAGGAGGATTGAGCTTGGGATGGTGGAAGAGGAACCATAATGTCCACCACATCGTCACCAACGCCCCTGAACACGACCCCGACATTGAACACATGCCATTGTTCGCCATTTCGCACCGTTTCCTCACGAGTCTCACGAGCACTTACTACGAGCGTGTAATGACCTTCGACGCCGCAGCCAACTTCTTGCTGCGCTTCCAGAACTACCTCTACTACCCCATCCTACTCTTTGGCCGATTCAACCTCTACGTTCTGAGCTGGCAATATCTCCTCAGCAGCCAAGCACCTAAAAAAGGCCCAGCCTGGTGGCACCGCTGGTTCGAGGTCGCCGGACAAATTTTCTTCTGGGCCTGGTTCGGCTACGGTGTCCTTTACCGTACCATTCCTGACTGGAGTAGCCGTGTCCTTTTCATCCTGATCTCTCATATGGTCACTTCGCCATTGCACGTTCAAATCACACTCTCCCACTTCGCCATGTCCACAGCTGATTTGGGCGTGCACGAGTCCTTCCCCCAGAAAATGCTCCGCACTACCATGGACGTGGACTGCCCAACATGGCTGGATTTCTTCCACGGTGGTCTTCAGTTCCAAGCTATTCACCATCTCTACCCGCGTATCCCGCGGCATAACCTCCGTCGCACGCAGAAACTTGTCCTTGAGTTCTGTCGTGACACGGGTATCCCATATGCTATCTTCACGTTCCTTGATGGTAATAAGGAGGTTATTGGTCGACTCGGAGACGTTGCGAAGCAGGTTCGTATCCTGGAGGAGTGTCGGAAGTCTTGCGCGCAGCAGGGCGTTTTTTCTGACCATCATTGATCTTGTCTGAATTCGTGCGTCTATTGTTACTTGACGGTCTGTTGTAAATACCGCTGAAATGTATATAATGCCCGCTACGCTCTGCTCTAGATTGATACTCATGTTATGTCGATAATGAGAATATGCATTATTTAGGTTTTTATTACACATTGATCTCCCTGATCATGATAAGTCTTTGGTGCTGGGACAATAAACCTTGATACCACATACTGCCCCATCGAGTTCAAAGCAGACACATATAGCGTACTCTACCACTTCTCCCACACCGCTTCAAGGCCATTCATATCGCAGTGATTGCATGATAAGTATCTCAAACGTGGCTCAGCTCCCAGCCCAACATATGAAGCGAAAAAAAACCTCCGTCTACAGACGGAGACTTTTTCCACATAAAAAGCCCTCGAAACTCCCCCAATATGCTACCAAACCAACACTTTCCATTTCCCTTTCACTTTTTCAATCGAATAAACAATCACCTCATAGCATAACCATGCCATTAATTGCCTTCTTCGGCGCCACCGGCGGAAGTACGATCTCGTGCTTGGCTCCTGCGTTAGAAGCGGGATATCATTGTACTGCGTGTAAGTTTTTTGACTGATGTTTGTATTTTATATGGAGAATAGATAAGACGCTTACATACTAATAGTGGCTCGCTCCCGCTCTAGACTGATTGACAGTTTGGTGCAGCGTGGCCTATCCGAATCTACTATCAGAGACCATCTCTCTGTCACCGAGGGTATGGTTACGGATATAGATGCCGTCAGCAAAACCATCCTGCCCGGTGGAAATGGTACTCCAATGGCCGACATCATCATCTCCGGAATCGGCGGCAAGATGCTTTTCGACAACCCACTGAAACCAACGCTGGATAACCCAACAATCTGCCAGGACGCTATTCGTACGATCCTGGCTGCTGCACGACAAGCAGCACCGCCTTCGGAGAGCAATAAAAAGCCAACACTGATAGTGCTTAGCACCACGGGAATCAGCGACAAACGGGACTTGCCATTTGCCATGATGCCGCTCTACCACTGGATGCTCAAAGCCCCGCACGAGGACAAGAAGGTCATGGAGACATTGATTAGGGATGAGATGGCTACGGCTGTTGAAAAGCGTGGGATTGGGGAATATATAATTGTGCGGCCGAGTTTGTTGACTGATGGGGAGGGGGATGGGTTGGGAAAGGTTAAGGTTGGAGTTGAAGAGGATCCGGCTGTGGGGTATGCGATTGCGAGGGAGGATGTGGGGAGGTGGGTTTTTGAAAGGTTGGTTAGGGGGGAGTGGAAGGGAGGTGGTAGTGGGAGTGGGAGGGTTGTTAGTATTACTACTTGATTTGACTCTGGATTGGAATAGATTTTACGGATTGAGTGTAACTTATAACTTATTCTGTCATTTTACGCCATATGGTCAGTCTCTGCATCATTATGCAGTAGGGTCTTATTGAAACCGTATGTAACAAGGTCCTGACCAGGAAAATTGCTGTTGTTGTTATTACCCGTCAGAGAGAAGCCATCTGCCGGTGTTGATATGCCAGTACCCATCTGGGTAAAGCCTGGAAACCCTAGCAAGGAACCCCAGGCTGGATCATCAACAAAAAAGCCCGGATCAGCAAAATCGAATTGCGCTGGTTCGTCTCCTGAGACCGGATTTATCAGGTCAGACCAAGAGACAGAGTTGAGAGAAAAGTTCAGATCTTCATCCAGTGATAACGACGACGCGGAAGAATCACCAAGGGGCTTGCAAGCCAATCGTACGTGCTTGAGCCTTTTTTTGACAGGTCGTATAATCGGTATACACTGTGACATGGAATCCGCCTTGCACACTTCGCGCAGTTGTTCCGCAAGACCGGCGAGTTTATCCCGTATCTGGTCCGTGGCGTCTATGTATTCCCTATAGATGTGCACCAGCGCGCGGCTGCAGGCGTCAAGTGCCAGAGCTAGTGTGTTCGTACTATATGTTCGCTGGATTGGCACCAAGCCAATTGGCGGCGTAGATGGAAAGCGCTGGGCAACGCCCAGTAGAGCCGATGCGGACTCGCAAAAATCGACCACTGTGGAACATGTAATCTGTCCCGGAGACAGCACCATATGAATGATGATGGTGTGATACGCAGTCAATAAAAATGACTGTAATCCGGGGTTGGTAACCTCCCGCTCCACCAGCCTGATGGCCTGATTGAGAATACCCCGGATTTCCAACGAGAGTGCAGATGAATTGGCAGTCTCGATCTTACGGTCCTTTTTCAGCGTATTCAAATGAAGCGTGTAGATATGAGCAACAGTGCTGGTAACATGACTGAGCGGCCACATCCAGCGCATCGTCTGGATCTGGGAATGCAGCGTGGAGATGTTACCAGAGGCCTGGTCAAGACGGAGAATGGCTGATGTATTTTCATCCATATTGGGAAAACCAGGAAGACCATCGGGGCCAAGAAGCAAGAAGGGCTGGTCGATTTGCATGAACGACCAGGTGGTGCTAGACAGACAGAGCCAGTAGATATTCTGCAAGATTTCTTTTTCGACATCAGCTATACTTACCCCGTTCAGCATCGTGCCGCCTTGTCCGTCATGATTCTGCAACTGCTGTTGCTGCCGCGCCACGATGCGACATGTATATCCTATAAAGCAAGTTGCACGCCGCGCATGGCCCTGGGATAGCTCTCGCCAACCTAAGAGAATCATAGCTTGCGCTGTTGACAAGGTGGCTGACTCTGTGAGTAGATGCAGGCGGCCTTTTAGCTGATCGGCCGCATATTGGGCCAGTGTGGTTGGATCCTGATCATCACTCCAAAACGGCATTATTCCGACGTTGGCGCCGTCAAAGACCTCACATGCATCCGCCAACATAACAGCCAGGAGGGCCTCATCCACTGACCCGTCTCTGATCGCGCTGAGAACCAGAGTTTTGGACACCAATGTCGAGAGAGGATGCATGAAAAACCATACATCAACCAGCTGCATTACCCGATGCTGTCCCAGGGCGCTGATGGGATTCTTAAGCCCCCGTGGCGGGTCGAACATGGCAGGGGTAGTGTCTGTACCCAGGGAGGTGATATAGAACTTCGCCTGGGACGAACACAAACGCTCACATCCTAAGTGCCCGACTCGCAGAGACAAAATCTCGATCATATCGTGGGCGAGGAAGGATAGAAGCCCATCGTAGCTGAGCGTGGAGTGAGACTTCTCCTGTTGACCGGAGGAAAGTGGCTGCTGCTGCTGCTGCTGCTGCTGCGCGTGTCGCTGAAAAGAAGCGATGGAATTCTGAAACAAGTTCGAACGCGAGCTCGATTTGCGAATGAAGTACTCGCCGAACATCTGCTCTAATTCACCCCCAAGCACCTGGCCCTGGCGCGGGGTAGGTGCATTGTCATGTTTCCGGCCACTTCCCTCCAAAGAAAGCCCGGTTGCAGCAACCCCCTTTCTAACATTCCTAGGCCGACCCTTGCGAGCTTCTAGACCATAGACGCAATTAATATTCCGATCTCGACAGGCCCTGCAAACGTGGCCTCCGGAACACCGGGTTTTACGAGCCCGGCAGAAAATACAGCTTCGTCGGAGGGCCGATGAAGTCGACAAAGTCGATGACGTTGTCATGGCGGTTGTGCCTGCAACCGTTTTGGATTCTGGATATGGTTTTTCTCCTTTTCTTCTCGGAATTTTATGGAACATGCACTTTGTACATCCCCGGCAAGTTTGCTGATGGTTGAGACCGGAGTAAGAAGAGGACAAAGAGAGGAGGCTTTGGCTCTTTGTTCTGGTGGAAAGCACCATTCATGTGGCATTTATACTCCGAGAGATCAAAAAATTTTCGAATACGAAGGAAAAAGCCAGTATGTTGATTATGCTCATCTTTTGACTTCAAATTTCCCCTCTAGGAAGCTGACAGGTATATCGGGTCCAAATTAGCACCATGTCCATGCTGAAGTGTCCCAATGAGATCCTGCTCATAATAGCCGAGGATCTACCACCATGCCAACGAGATATAAACGCTTTTGCTCAAACCTGCCTCCGTCTCTTCCACTTGCTCAATCCATTCCTGTACCACTGCAACACACGATACCACCAATCCTCAGCCCTGTCCTGGGCTGTAAGCCAAGGCTTAGGAAACACAGTGCGAAACTCCCTAGAGGCAGGGGCACCATATAACAAATCTGGCCATGTCACAGGACACATTAGTCGAAGACGATGCGTGCTGGGCTGCACATTGTCAGAATTAGCAGGAAAATCCTACTTTTGTCCAGAATTCTATGAGCAACCCATATCATCCGCGGCGAGGAATGGCCACCTTGATATCGTCAGAGCACTTCTGAAATATGGCGTGGATCCCGACTATCCAAACCCAGCCGGTCATACGCCTCTTTGTCTGGCCGCTCAGGGCGGCCATCTCGAGCTGGTGCGTTTCTTGCTTGTGAATGGGGCCAGTCCGGCTTTGAAGAGTATTTGTAAGATTTTCCCGCTTTGGCATGCTACTTGGAGACGGGTTTCTCGTCAGAGGTTGAAGATTAAGTGCAAGGAGCACTTGCAAGTGCTGCATAAAAGGGACGGAGCTAAATGGTTTAAACCGTCACGGGCCCATGATGTGGATATCGATCAACAAGTTGGTTACAGCCCTGTAACTTTCAAAGTGAGCCCGAAGCTTCTTGATCGATCCGAGAGCCTTGCTCCGAGCTCGAGGCTATTTGTGCGAGAAGACGCAATCCTAGTTCAATCTGTTCATTGAGAATAGGAAGATGGAATGGTAGAAGGTTGCTGGGATGATTACAGAGTGCAATTGACCCGGGTATAGTCTATGAGAGAAGGCATAATATCATTAATTACCAACGACAGTTTAGTGCAGCATACATTGCACGTTTTCACTATATGCTGGTCACAGTCTTGTACTGCTACTTATTGCCTTTACGGAAAAACAATATAACCAAACACGTAGGCCACTTATTCATCTTCCCTATGGCAATAGCCATCTGGCGAATATTATCTCTCCTTGATGTAAGCGGATAAACTTCCCTGCTTGCACAAAAAATGGAAAGTCACCCCGTTTTTTTCTACCCAGGCGCCCACACAACTCAAGGATCTTCTCCTGTGAATATGCAAAAGACGTCCCTAGAACTTCATAGATCCTCGCAGACGGATGCACTTTTGGAGAATGCCAGTGTACTTCCTTTCAAACCGGCTTTACTCTCCAGAGTATCCGGCATTCAACCATAAACGATTCTCAAAACGCTTGGAAGGGGAACACGCTCATTCTCCCCTCGAACAGCATGGATGCAGCCACTGGTTGCAAGCGCCGTATATATAAACAGACCATTAACAACCACGTCGACGGGGACCTTGTCCATGGTCGTTTTTTCCATGGTCTTGGCATATTCCTGCAATTACCATATGACGACAGGGGTGCAGAACTATCGAGGTCACAAGGACAGTCAATGGCGTTGAGGGGAGAGAATAGAAGCCCTGATAGGGGAATTCAATAGCTTGAGCAATAAAAGATGGTCTTATGATCAGAATATCTTTGAAATGTTGTGTTGTCGAATTTTTGTGATAAGCCGTTCGATTAAATGTTTGCCGTATGCATATGCAAAGGGAAAATTATAGGAGAGGTATTCATGGCTAGTCCCCGTTGTTTGCACCTCAAGCCATGTTTCGAGTGCTTGCTACCTAAGTCCGTCTCTTGCCCCAGTGGATAGATATCCTCCTGTACGGGAACATCGGTTGCGCCGGTCAGTTTCCATAAGTGGGTGTTGGAACACTCTGTTGATATATAGATAAAGCGTTCCAGTTTTGAAACTTCAACGAGCATTCTGCTAGCTTTAAGGTTGGCTGTATCAGAGCGAGCCATATTTGGCAATCCACAGAGCAAGCTGATGAATGGCGTGTTATGGATGGTTATTTTCACGTTTTGCTCAGGGGTGTTCCACATCTCATCAGAGAGGCCCTTCTATCGGCCATGATATCGCCATCTATGATGTTTGATGTATGGGCTGTAGATCAGTGTTTCCGCGATGGTGTTCGGTAGTAACGAGGTCCATTTCACCCATGCCCCGCCTAGTCACAGGACTGTTAGAGATTTGTTTTTTCCAGAACAAATTGGGATTCCTTACTCGTAGTCCCACTGACAGAGCACGCAGATACGGTTGGAGGCGTTTTTATTTGGAACCCGGGCTAACATCGCAGTCCCCAGGAGACTTGTCCCGCCAGCGAGGAATATGGTTTTGTCGTTTTAGTATTCCCACGTGTTGGTTGCCGATGGCCGTTAATGTTATTATCCTAAATGAAGTAGCCCTAAAGGCCGCTAGAAAACACTTCAACAGTTGATTGCTCGATGTTGGTGACCGTTTGCGTGGTCTACAAGAGAAACACGGTTGCAAATTTATTCAGCCTTTATCTAGCGATACAATGGCTAATAAAAAAGATACAAACCCACCATCCCATCATTCCCCATCATTCGGTGTACAGGGGCTACGGTTGTCCCTACTGCTCCTAAATCGCCCCAAGTCAGCATCCATCTGGCAACTGATATTGATCCAGCTCGCCATGCCTCAGTTGAAGCCCCATACAGCTTTCGAAGCTAAAAGTGCTAGCCGGGGACTTGACGAACTGGTTAAGAAGCTTGCACTTTTACCACCCCAAGCTGGCCGATTGCTTCAATGCATTTGGTTATTTGTATTTGCCGATGCCTTACTCGTCTTGTATATAGATATATTCGGCATCCAGACTCATTGTTGCCGTGTGCAGCAGTGTATATTCCCGTGTAACTCAACTGGGGCAGCGTGGATATCGATCGTCATGTTGATGGAACTCCTCTAACTCATGCAACGATCAATTGTCAACTAAATACAGTCAAATTTCTCATTGGGAATGATGCTGGTTCCAATGTTGTGGATAATAGAAAAGGTGCCTTTTCAGCCCCTGCAAAACTGGGGATATCCTACTACTTCAATTGCTTCTTGACATATGGATTGACATGAGCCTCTGCGGCGGCGCGGCTTTGTTTTGGTCAGCGCACAAGTACCATCTCGATGCAGTCCAGCTCTTATTGATCCGGGGGCTGATTTGGGATATCTACGCAAGAACATGAGGATCACGTCGATTTAGGATGTTCGTTTTATAGAAGATAAGATTGACGGTCCCATGTCACAAATGCTACCCAAGCATGGCGTACTGGAAGCTTCGGAACTTGCAAAAGCTGCGCGACATGACGAAATTGTTCAGTACACTGAATAGACACGCCGGCTAAAAGAGGTATCGTATTAACTCGGTCTCATTTTGTACAAAGTCGACGAATAATGGCATATGTATTCAGTAACCGAATCTCACTTCAACCTCATTTCACCTCTTCACTTTGTCTACTTTCTACTTTTCACATTATACTCACTCTCGTCTAAACCACCAAATCAACTTGACGACTACGCCGGCTAATTCTTGACTTTACCCGGCTCGGTTCGTCGGAAATTCTCCGAGCATTACTTACTTCCCCGACATTTCATCCCCGGACTGACTCTCCCCCCGCAAACCCGCAAACCGGAGTGGTCACGGCCCAAGGGCAAACCCACTTTGAAGTTCTCCAGACCCGAAGTTCATTCCCGGGTTGACACATCCACGCCCGGTCCAATGCCCCAGATGGTTTAGGTGGAGAAGCGCAGCTCGTAGAGAAATCCCGATTCTGCAGCTCGATGGCTGCTTCTCCCCGTCATTTATGACTTTCCGGCATTCTGCATTATCGTACATGGCCGGCCGTGGCCAATGCCTATGCCGGGTGATTGTGTCCTTGCTGATCCCGGTTGATGTTTAAATACTGGGGCTACCCCGCGGTGATTTTATGTTGTTTTTTTCCGGCATTGATTTTGGACAGCTGAGATATTGTGCTGTAATTATTATTATTATTGTCATTATTATTTTTTTTGGGAATGTATCAATGACAATAAGGGGTCATAATCGTGAAATCTTAGAAAAGTATTCGGATTTCGACGCACATTACAATGGCCGACCTAATCCCATCATGGAACCTCGTCCACAAACTCGAGAAACGCAGTCTTCTCATCGGCATAAACTGCGTCGCAGCCCTCTCAATCCTCTTCTTCGGCTATGACCAAGGAATGATGGCCGGCGTCAACAACTCCCCAGACTATATCCACCTAATGGGCTTCGGACATACAAAATTGGAAGATGGCATGCTCACGCCTGTCGTGACTAACAGTCTTTTACAAGGTGGGATAGTATCGGTTTATTACCTGGGTACGCTGTGTGGTGCGCTGCTGGGTGGCTGGGTTGGTGATCGGATTGGGAGGGTTAAGACTATTGCTGTTGGCTGTGGGTGGGCGATATTAGGGGCTGCGCTGCAGTGTTCGGCTATGAACCATGACTGGATGATTTGCTGTATGGAAGCCTCTGGATTTGAATGAATATGGATGAGAAGCTGACAGATTGCAGCGCGTTTTATTAACGGTGTCGGTACGGGTGTCTTGAACGCCATCGTTCCCGTCTGGGCTACAGAAGTCGCAGACCACACGTCTCGTGGTCAGTTCATTGCCATTGAATTCACCCTCAACATCTTCGGTGTCGTCCTCGCATATTGGCTGGAATTGTATGTCCCCTGTAATCCCACTTCATCGCATCTCACTAACACGAGCGCAGCGGCCTATCCTTCATCGATGGCGGCAAATCCGCCTTCCGCTGGCGCTTCCCCATCGCATTCCAACTCATCTTCCTCATCGTCCTCCTCGCCGCTGTCTGGTTCTTCCCCGAATCGCCCCGTTGGCTCGTCAAAGCAAACCGCGAACAAGAAGCACGGTATATCCTCGGCCGTCTGCGCGGAAGCTCTGGCGAGGATGCGATCCGCGCTGAGGCTGAGTTCCAGGACATTCAGAGCATCGTGGAGATGGAGAATACTGTTGGACATAGTTATTCGTATCTGGGGATGCTGTTCGATTATAAGCCTGGGAAGTTGCATCTTGGGCGGCGAGTGCAGTTGGTGGCTTGGCTGCAGATTATGCAGGAATGGGTTGGGATTGCTGGTGTTACAGTTTGTATGTTTTCTTTGACCGTTTCTCCTATATTGGGCCGGACTGACATGAACAGATGCACCAACAATTTTCAGCATTGCTGGATTCGATACAATGAAGAGCCAATGGATAAGCGGTCTCAACAACGTTTTCTACATGGTATGTACCATTACCACTCATCTACCCTGCGTATCTAACCTCTCAGTTCGCAACACTCGTCTGTGTCTTCACCCTCGACCGCATCGGCCGTCGCTGGACATTATGGTGGGGAGCCGCCGGCCAAGCAATCGCCATGTTCCTCGCAGGTGGTTTCTCTCGCCTCGGTATTGATGCTCGTGCGGCAGGAGAGATTGCTAAAGCAGACTCTTACGGTGCCGCAGCTGCTTCGTTTGTTTTCATTTTTACGGCTGTTTTCGGTGCGACTTGGCTTGTCGGACCATGGATTTATCAAGCTGAGGTTTTCCCATTGGCTGTTCGAGCTCGTGGTAATGCTTGGGGTGTTGTGGGTTGGAGTATCGGTAATGGATGGTTGGTAAGTTGCACATCCCCATTAAGCCCCCCAAAAGCGTCTCGATACTAATATCGTCAGACTCTCCTCTGTCCCGTAATGTTCGGCTCCATCGGCGAGAAAACCCTCTACGTCTTCGCCGCCTGCAACGTCATCAGTATCCCCATGGTCTGGGCTTTATATCCAGAAAGCAACCAGCGGACACTAGAAGATATGGATCTTCTCTTTGCCTCGGACTCATGGTGGGTGTGGGATGCAGAAAAGACATTTGTGCGTCTTAAGGAGGAGAACCCGGGGTACATGCAGGCTGTTGCGCGGAAGAATAGTGAGGTTGATGCAGAGGCTGGACGTGTTAAGGATTCGGAGAATGTGGCGACTGTTGAACATCGGTCGTGATGCTAGATTCATCCCGATTTGTCGATAGAAGTAGACGAAGTAACGAAGAATCCCAATTTCATATGATTATTTACCCTTCCCCCCAGCATCCACAAATCCCCCAAAACAAACCCCTCTCGCCCTCCCCTCCCCATCAAAAACAACTCCCTCCTCCTCCAGTAAACTCCTTTTCTCCTCCCCTTTCCCTTTCCCTCCCCCCTTTCCCCCCTTCCCATTTGCACCAGGACGCCCAGCCCAGAACCCCTTATACCCACCCAGCACACCCCCGGTACCAAGCACGCGATGACACGGCACGCCCGGTGCAAACGGATTCGTCCGCAGCGCGTTCCCGACAGCGCGCGGGGACGAGCCTAGATAACTTGACAAGGCGGAGTACGTTGTCCAGCGGCCGGGTGGGATGGAGAGGAGGGTGCGGTAGAGGCGGCGGCGGTAGGGGGTTAAGGTTGGGTGGAGGGTGATACGGTGGAGGGCTTTTGCTGGGGATGGGTTGGGAGTGGGATTGGCGGTTAAGGTGGTGTTTGGGAATGGGGATGGAGATGGGGAGGCGGGTTCGGAGATGGAGGTGTTGGAAGGGGTGAGCGTGGTTATAATCTCCGTGGACATGGCGATGCTTGTGTTAACTTATTGTATCTTGTATCGGTTTAATTCGTATAAAGTGAAGGTAGTTGATGTAGTTGGGATAGCGAGTGACGCGCCGAGAATGTTATGCCGAGGTTGTTCTCAAATTGACCAATCAGAAGACTGGTCGACTATACCTGATAGTGTGTACTTTGGACTTTTACGAGCTACAGAATCAACCAGAATTGAAGCAATGATTGTATGAAATGAACAAGGATCCTATGGATACTGTGTTGACGGGAGAATATTAGTCGAAACGTCCCATGTGGACTATCTAAATGTGACTTGTAAGGTGCTGCTGGTCTGCTGAGAGGAGATATGGTTTAGAACAAACAACCTGTGATTATCCGTCTGATTCTAGCAGCCTTGGGATTTGGAAAAGGGATTTGTTGTCTTCTATGTCCCGTCGTTCACTGTTCGCCGAAGATAAAAGACCTTATAACGGCTCCCTGATATTCGTAATGCTTTTTCTTAGTACAAGCCTCACAGGAGACTAGCGGCAGGGGGTCATTGTCCGGCCTTAACGCCAGTTTGAAATGCTAGATCCTCATCTGCAATCGCATTCCCAGGCAGCCCTTGCTATACTGCCAACAGTACAGGTGGTATTATTGATTCGGAATAATCGAATTCGGGAGTGCTTCCGCTGACCGTCTAGAACGACTGAAGATGCGGGACCGAGTGCTTGTGGCCGGTCACATACTCTGCGCAAGACCTCTTCCATAGCGAGTCATTCCGTCTGATCAGCCTTCATCTTGATAATAATAACTCATTAAAAAGAACGATGGGAGGCGAAGCATGTCCATCATTGTCTTCAAAAGAACTTATACGCCAAACTGGCACCTGTTTTGGAGCCTGAGCTGTTGAGTCATTGCATCGCACGTAATTTTTAATAAGAGTTCTCAGTTTGTACTCTAAACGCTGCTCTTCCTGGAAACGGAGGTCTAGTTCGAGTTTCACGGAAACCTCGATAACTCATATATGACAAGCCAATCTTGCAGAGCCACTGTTCCAATCGTCTCGGAACCCTCTTATTCATGCAAAACTGGGTACTCGATTGCGATGATATCGCCATTGGTTTTCTCGCATCGAAATTGTTGCTAGCGAATCAGAGGGTTCAATGGTCTGCTATGCGCACCTAACCCGGTATCTTTTCTAAAAAGATGATTGATCATTAAGGGAGTTATTCTTCAATCGGATCATTTTTCCTGGAGGTATAATTACTCCTAGACAAGTCGATAACAAGCAGCGTATATAGTACCAGTAATTCCAAGTGTGAGATACATGCCAACGCCTGCACACTCTATAAAAGACTTGCCCAGTCTTATCGTACACTATCTCCCGGAGGGATGCCGTGGGACTTAGGGGCTTCAGCAAAGCTGTTCGCCCTCCAAACAAATCGTGCGGGCCACCCGCTAATTATATGCCAAACAGTTTCGGCACCAGATCGTTGCTGTAACACATCAAATTGGGGCCTTTTTCTTTTCGACGAGTGATTTATTCTTGGGTTGCAGATGAACTGCCTCGACGTGACATATCTGGCCCTTGGGGATTTCTGGTTTCGTATATCATATAAGAGTGCTGCGCGCAGGATAACTTTAACTGTCAAGTCTCCATGGTGCCATTTGGTATATATGGGAGATATAGATGTTGCTGCCTGACATGTTCTTGTTGTTGGAATCGTTCTTGGACGCTGTAGGGGCGTTTTCGTGGGAGGTAGAAAAGAGGGAGATTGTGGGGTTAAGGATAGTAGTAATAGTGACTACCACATACTTCATTGACCTACAAGTGAATATAAAAGACCAAAGATAAAGATAACGCATTATTCATTGGTACTGGCAACCTGTACTAAGACAACTGCGCAAACATAGACCAGCTAATCAATCATTCAGAATAAAGCCAAAGAAAGCCAAAGAAAGCAAAAAAAAAAAAAAAAAAAAAAAAAAAAAAAGAAAAAAGAAAAAGAGAAAACAACTGATCTATCTGTACCAATTCTAATGTGAAGTATGTAAGAGAGCCTAGTCTTTCAGTACTGTGTCAACAAAGACATCATCAGCCTCGGGTATATGTATGGGTATGCAGAAAATGTGCAGCCAGCGACATGACCGTGAAGAAACATCAGACATAAACATAAACATGAGCATCAGCATAACTCGTAGCGTCTCGAAATATCAAAGCAACGAATGAATCCGAAATGAATAAAAAAAAGTGTGCAAGGGGGCATTAAAATCATAAGCGACGAGTCATTTTCAACTCGCAAGAAAAAGAACGCAATTCCGTAGCAAGCAAGCGATCTGCTACAGATACTGCGCTTTAGCAACTCTCTTCGACGCCCCGCGCTTAGGCACAGGGACGTGATGATACGCGCGCAGATGCTCGAGCAAGTGGTCCTTGCGCGGAAACCCATTGTGGCCTTTTCTTGAGCAGTCGGCAACGGGGCAGTCTTGGAATACGGGGTAGTGGACGCTGGTTTGGTGGCGTCTCAGGTCGGCGGAGCGAGTGAATGCTTTTCCGCAGTCTGCGCAAGGAAAGGGTTTGTTTGATCTGTCGCATGTTAGTTTTGTTGGTGGTTTGTGATTTGGGGGTTGCTGAGGCGTACTTGGGAGATGTTGTTTCGAAGGAAATGTCGTGATAGATGTCAGGGAAGAGTTGTGTATCTTGGGCCGGCCATTGGACGGGTGGAGACGACGACATCGACGATGCAGATGTTGCGAGCGAGTGGTCGACATAACCGGCGCCAGGGATTGGAATGGAGTTGACATAGGACGAGTTGACGGGGTGTACGTCCGGGTATACGTCCGGGTATACGTCTGGGTATACGTCTGCAAGACCATATTGGCATTGGCCCGGGGAAGGAGAGAAATCACAATCATAGGACGGCTCGAAAGGAGACTGGCAAGGGAAAAGGTCTGGTTCTTGCATCGGAGAGGAAGAGTACGGGTCTGGGTAAGTGAAGAAAGACTGTGTTGAAGCGTCGCTCCCGTGAGAGTACGAATGCTCCATGGGCGGACAAGACAGACCAGGAGTCTGTGTCTAAATACGATTAGCTTTGAGTTTTTATTTTTGTTATTGGCGACCGGTGGAAGACAACCATTGCGGAATTGGAAAACATCATGTTAGCTTGGGTGTTGGATAAGTACAAGGCCATGGTCAGGTCAGTTGGGTTACTTTGTCGAGTAAGTCCGTAAAACAAAGAAGGTAAAGCCAAGGACTGAAAGCATCGGGATATACGTCTTTATATGCACAAGAAGCAGGAGTCTTAATTCCGCACTGCATCATGATCGAACGTCAAACGACAAGCGGATCCCCCCAGGATACTATGTCATCACCAAGACTTTCCGCTAACCTTGTCTGCAATAGACCAAGTCGTGCCAAGGGCGGAGGACGACGCAGACGAGATAGGAAGCTGCAGAACGCACTCAGCCACCTTAAAGCCGCAAGCTATGATAGGGCGTCTTTACCAGGAAAAGTGGGTGAGAGATTTTATTTTGCGCAGGATCAAAGTGAAGCAAACATCCCTACCGGTTAGGCTGACGCTAGAAATTCGATAGAAATTCGTCCGGTGTTCTATCCAGGGGTTCGAGAGCCGGGCATCCATCGCCAAGTTCCCGGATGAGTTGTGATTGGAGTATGTGTTGCTGTGTGCTTGGGAGCCGCCGAATGGGCTGACACGACCCCATCCCGAGTGGACACTTAAAGCATTCTGAAAGTCTTCTGAAAGGTTCTGAAGGACGATCATGTAGGGGAGACAAAAGAGAAAAGACAATAACATCATCGACCCTCCAGTTCCTCCACAGAAGCAAATTGCGGTGGAGTTTCTAGTGTTGTCCGCGGAGGTCTGTTTGTCGAACGAACAAGCCAGGAAAACCCACAAAGAGAACTCCGGAGAGAGCCTTATGGCGGCTACTCAGCCTCATTCGCTGTCCATGTCGTCTCGATGGGTCCGAGTCTGTCTTGCTTCGGGTATTCGGCGCCGACCGTGACTGGAAAGTACGAATCCAGTCCAAGACCAAGAGACATCTGATTGGAAGTTTCCGCGGAGGATGTGCGACAGGACAAGAGAAATCCGAGCATGGATGACGCCGGGGTCACAAAGCGTCCGGAGTATGGGAACTCATGCAAACTCCTGCTGTACCACAACCACCCGGGGCAGTCGCTTGGTGTCTTGTGCGTCCGGTCTTGCCTTTTACTGGGCAGTCGCGTAGTCCGCTGTGTACTGTACTCCGTAGACACACACATGCACACATCGCCGGCCTTAATCGGCACTAGATATCCGGATCGACCGAGGCTTTTGTACACTTGTACGATTCGCGCCAACGAGAAGACGGTTTCCAGCCGTGTTGTACGGAGTCCCCGTTTTGACGTCAGTTCTGTACATGCTAGTATTCGCTTGTTGTATCTGTACTCGGAGCACAGCAGTCAGTGGGCTGGAACCTCGTATGTAACTGTATCGCTGAGCCGCACAGCCTCTCGGCAACCACTCTCTACACTTTGCACAAGTACATGTCAGTCAGTCAATCAATGAGAACCGCAGAAGACAAAAATCCCTCAAGTACCACGTAAAAGTTGCTGTACCGTAGATCATAAGGCACATCTATACCCATTTTTGCAAAGAAAAAAAAAGCAGTGAGGCGCTTCGCTTACACTGGACGCTATATTGCTAGCCAAGACCAACAGGTGGCCTCGGGCACAAGCCAAACCACGAGACTACCCCGGAATTGTTCCTGAGGGTGGAAAACTTCTGGAAAAACCTTAGTAGGCGGGAAGCTGGGTGAACCTGGCCAACCCCCGTGGTTTGCGTCGGGTTTGGGCTGCTGACATGCGTACACTGTACATACACATGGCTGAATTCCGGTCAGGTGGATGCTACAATACGTAACACGAAGTGATGTCTCTACTATGTACGCCGGATAGCATGGCATAATAAAGAGTACAGTGTTCTCATGAAATGAATAAGAACCATGGTAATCCCCATAGACGAAGAACTCCACCGCTGCCCATTCGTACATACACTCACTCCTGGCAGAATTAAACAACAGAACAGAAGAAACCAACCCCAACCGACCAATCAAGTAGTTCTCTTGCATTCAAGTGTAACCTGCTCCACATGCTACACGCATTATAACTCGTCTTCAAGGTACTTGTAGACAAATTTGAAATCCGCCTTGCGCCGATTCATCCTGTACAAGTTAGCATCAGATCAATACGTCAAGAAAAAGAAAAGAACATACCATGTACTTTCATAGTCAAAGAACCGATACGTCCCCTGCTCGAATTCCTCGGTGATCGCCTTGGGCTCCTCGTGACGTTGGAACCATGTCTGGTACTGCTTATGGAATCGCCAGCTTTGGTTCTTGAGTGCTTTGGCGGACAGGAATTGCTGATATGTGCCTTGCCGGTAATAAAACAGGTAGAAGAGAGTATCCGTGTCGATCCGCCCCGTATCGTACAGTCGCGGATCGTCAAATATAGCAAGCGGTTCTTGAGGGTAGTAGAGGGGTGTGTTGTAAGGATTTTGTGGTTTGTAATGACGAGGTTTCTCTGCGTCGGCGGGTTCCGGACATGTCGTCAGCGATGCTGCCAGAAGTCGTTGGGCCGATGGTGCTGGGTTCGTCGACGCGCGGCTCTTGGTCACTTCAAAAGACTGAATCAGGTCTTGTAACCCGGGGGGCAGATGATATATCGATTCTTCGGCATCGCGCTGCTCCGGCTTGTCAGTCTCTCCATTTGTTGCAGCAGTAACCGGCTCTTTGCTGGGAGCCTCTTTCTTCTCTGCAACTGGTGCGGGCGCAGCAGCCACCTTGGGACTACTAAAGGCGGGCGTTCGTGATCGTTCCTCCGCAGCGAATGCAGCAGCTGATGCGAGCTTGGGCGTGGGCTGTGCTGGTGCGACGCTTGGCGAGGCGATCGAGGAAGGCTTCGACACGGGAACTGCTGCGGGAAATGCAGGGCTGGCACCTGGGGGTGGGGGCAAAGGAGCGATTCCAACGCCATTCTTATCACTTGCAGCTGCTGCCGCCGCTGCGGATGCATACTTGAGGGTTTCCCCGGGAAGTCGTGTTGGTGGAGGAGCGGGCTTCATGCCGCTTGTGGAGCTGGTTGACGTGGAAGGATGTAGGGTCGCAAGAACGGGAAGAGGTGACTTCATTTGTGTTGATGACCGTCGTAGCCCAGGAGTTTCTGTCTTAGCCTTGGGCTTCGGTTCTAAGTCATCATCCTGCAGCGACTGCGTATCTTGCGACGATACCATGTCGTTGTCGCCCGTGAATCCAAGCTGCCCCTCTGCATCGACCTCCAGGTTCAAGTCATCGTAGAGAGTCTCGTCCTCTCCGGAGTAGTCAATGTTATGCCCATCTTCGACGTAGTACTTTATACTCTCTTTCAGATCGAGCACCTGACCCGTTTCGACATTCCCGTTCTGGAGCGCCCGTAGCAACAATTCGAGTTTATTGACGTGCCACTTATGGCGTTCTGTGAGGTGTGCAATATCCGATAACCGATTCGACTTGTTGATATCCTTCTTGCCCTTCTTCATTTGCATATGAAGCGTCTCCTCCTCAGCCTCCATCGCCTCGATCTTCTGCTGCAGCTCGTCGACCATATTGGACAGGAAATCGCACGTTTCGACTTTTTGTTTCTCACGGGGGTCGAGCCTCGATGCTGCCGATAGACCTTCTTTCGAATATGCCTTGGTCTTCATCTCCTTCTCGACGGCCTTGAACTGTTCCATACACTGCAGTTCCGTTAGCTCCTGCATGGGTCTGTGGCAAGTGTAAAGGGACGGTTTTGGAAATCAGCCCACAGTTTCGATTGCTCTACGCTGCTCGAGCAGCGGACTCTTGTCTTTGACTTCGTTGCCGGCTGCCCAGGATTTGATCTGATCGCGAAACCGTTGCAGCTTCTTGATCTCCCGCTTGAGATTGTCTTCGAGCTTATCGCGTTGGGCGGCATTTGTTGTCGTCTTGATCTTCTCGTATATCCCCTCGAAGGCCTGGATTCCCTCTGCGACCTTTTTGAAGGTCTTATCGATCTCTTGCTGCGTTTTCCGGGAGGTCATGATGGGCGGTTCATGTGGTGGTCAAGAGGGGGGTTTTAGAGCTGGGACAAAATATTGCGTGGGAGCGGGTTTGCGGAGGGCGCAAAGAAGGATTGGGGGGATATTTCGTGAATAGGAGAAACAACACGAATTGTGTCTGACAAGCAGTGTAGCCCTGTATGGCCGACAGTGAATCGTCGTCGCAGTCGTTGTCGTCAGTCGTGATGCTTTTTGGGGAGAGAATGCCAAGACCGGTGCGCCAAGACTGAGGCACGAGACAGTAGTATGGAAGTCCACTGCGGAATGGACACTATCATCTTTCTATACTCTGCAATGGTTTATTGATCTATATTGATTTATTTTTGTAAACTGTGCTGGTGGCTCCTGCGCTGTTATATATTGTCCGTTACAGATTGAGGTAGGCATACATCCCATCCGCAGCCGTCGTTTTAGTCCAAGGCATACAGTACTGACCTTTTTGTCTGAAAGTGTTACCCCTAATATTAGCACAAAACACTTTAGTCCTGCTGCGTGATAAAGAGAAAGACCAATATGAAAGGTACGCCAGCTTCCCCGCGACAAGCAATCCGGTCTAATCCCCGGTCCCAGCGGTCATCCAACGAGTCAAGTCTGCATCCGTGACAGTTGATAATCAGCTGGTATCTTCGATTGGTCGGGGTCTCTTAGTTCTAGCTGGAGTCGGGAAAGGCGACGATGAGAAGGAAGCAGACAGTCTCATCTCGAGGATCATGCGATGCCGGTTATGGCCGGACAATAATGATAAGCAGGTGGGTGACAAGTCCTACTACAGCTTGACTGGTACAGCTGGGACTGACGAAGCGTTGGAGTAGTGGAAAAAGAATGTCCAGGATATTGAAGGCGAGATACTCTGCGGTATGGCACATCACCAATGTCAGTTGGATGAGATCTGATGAACCAGTTTCGCAATTCACCCTCCATGCACAATTAAACAAAGGCAAACAACCTGATTTCCACGAAGCCGCCGACGTCGAAACTGCGCGCAGACTCTACGACTACTTCTACCAACGGTTACGCGAAGCCTACAAACCGGAAAGGGTTAAGAACGGTGTCTTCCAGGCAATGATGGATGTTGAGTTGAAAAACGACGGACCGGTGGGTTTAGATTACCGCAGTGACGAAGAGGCGGTATAGCTTACTTTCTTTCTGCGTTGCCAATTCTGTTGGATGAGTACTGGGTGCTGACCATGAGATGGTATGCAGGTGACGATTGAGGTTAATACGAAACTCCCGAAGAAAGAGAAGGCACCGAACGGGAATAAGCAGTCCGAGAAGAAGCCAGAGAAGTCAGAGCAATCTGAGAAATCGAAATCAGAGGGCGACAGTGATAAGGGAGGGCAAACCGAGGGCCAGAAGAGCTATGAATTCAAGCTCCCCGCGACGCTACTAGAATAACATCACCACAGTATAATAGCATAGTAAAACAGACATCCAAAATAGATATGAATGTAATTATGTACAAGGAATTTACTTAACTCACCAGTTGTGGCAGAACATTCACAGTGCAGTGCATGGAAGCTTCCTGAATGCCAGCCCAGCCTTTGTATGGGTTTTCTCCCCACCAATTCTCTTCTTCCTTCTTCCTATCTCTACTCCGTACTCACCCTTCCACCTCCCATCGACTTCTACTCTTCATTCTCTGTGATTCAACCATTCAATTCCTTCATTTTCCTTAATCAGCACGTCTCTTCTAGCAACCATGGTCGAGTCGCGTACGTCTCTCTTCTTCCCCTCTAAACTGCGGGGTGCTCCGGTTTGAAGCAAATAAAAGAAAATTCAACTGACAGCGCGCGCTTCAGCTCGTTCTCGCGTTTACTTCGATATCAAGATTGGCAAGCAGCCTATGGGCCGCATTGCTCTTGAATTGGTGAGTTTCTCTTGTTTGCTTAGCTCTGGCCGTGGTTGTGGCACTAACTTCTTCTCGCGCAGTTCAACGATGGTACGAAGCGTCCCAATCCCACACCTCTCTAATAAAATGCGCAACTGACAATTCAGTCGTTCCTAAAACCGCTGATAACTTCCGTGCTCTTTGCACTGGTGAGAAGGGCGTGGGCCAGCAGGGCAAGCCATTGAGCTTCAAGGGTACGTCGCGTAGACGACCCCTCCCAATTCGAGACATCTCTGACACAGCGCAGGTTCGATCTTCCACCGTGTCATCAAGCAATTTATGATCCAGGGTGGTGACTTCACTGCTTTCAACGGAACCGGCGGCGAGTCGATCTACGGCGAGAAATTCCCTGACGAGAACTTCGACCTCCAGCATGACCGGCCCTTCCTCCTCTCCATGGCCAACTCGGGCCCCGGCACGAATGGGAGCCAGTTCTTCATCACTACTGTCCCCACTCCCCACCTCGATGGCAAGCACGTGGTCTTTGGTGAGGTGCTCAACGGAAAGAGCGTCGTCCGCAAGATCGAGAACATGAACACCCAGGCCGACAAGCCCACCTTGGACGTGACGATTGTCGACTGTGGTGAACTCACCGGCCAGGAGTACGACGACGCAACCAAGCAGGTCCCCGATGCCACCGGTGACCCGTACGAGGACTTCCCTGACGACCACCAGGGCGAGGCACTCAGCGCGCCAGTGTGCTACAAGATCGCGTCGGAGCTCAAGAACTTTGGTAACACCGCATTCAAGGGCGGTGACCACTTGCTGGGTCTCGAGAAGTACCAGAAGGGTCTGCGCTATCTGAATGAGTTCCCCGAGCCGGATGAGAATGACCCCAAGGAGCTCGACGGCCAGCTCAAGGCGCTCCGTTTCACCCTCCACTCCAACTCCGCCCTCCTCGCCAACAAGATTGGTCAGTTCCAGGACGGCAAGGCCTGGGCTACATATGCTCTTGAGGTTTCTGGTCCCGCTGGTTCCAAGGACGCGGACAAGGCCAAGGCTTACTACCGTCGTGCTGTCGCCTTTTCGGGTCTCAGGGAGGAAGAGAATGCGCTCAATGACCTCCAGGAAGCTTCCAAGCTGGCTCCTTCGGATGCCGCCATCGTCAACGAGGTATCCAAGGTCAAGAAGGCGATCAAGGACCGGGAGGCTAAGGAGAAGGCTGCTGCTAGGAAGTTCTTCTCGTGAGGTGGAAGTGTATTAACGTGTATGATTCATGATATCCATGATCTATTTTATAAAGAAAAGATCAATCACCTGGGGAGGAAGGAATCCATTCTACAGCAGGGTGCCTCGACCATTTGTATTTAGCATTTGGTAGCATAGCAGGCGTAATTTCATTCTCATTCAATATCTCGTCCAGTAGGGTCTCATATCATACTATTGTGACCACAGATACATATCCAACGCAGACATCAAACATCATAACAGAGAATAGCAAAAGAAACAGAAAAAACTACATCGTCTCCGCCAAAAACGCCTCATACCTCCCCTTACACCTGCGTCTCCAACTCTTCCCCCAAAGAATCATCGGAGCCCCCATAGCCATCGACAAAACCACCCAAATCCCATAAAACGTAAATGTCCACCCATAACTCGTCGCATCGATGAAATTCTGCACGGAGAATGATATCGCAAAGTTGATAACGGACGAGCATATCGCAAGCACAATCACCAATTCACCAGATATCTACCCACCACCAAACTTCGTTAGCAGACCGGACTACTCCATACTTCTTGGGTATGTGGTGAAACGCACCTGATCAAAACACTCCATCGCATACGCCGTCGCAATACTCGTTGCCGAAACCTGCTGCGCAATCATACAGCACAACCCCACAGCAACAGCCATCCAATGACTCCCCGCCGTCGCAGCCCAGCCGTATGTAAAGTACCCGACGGCCGCGAGGAGCAACGAGAAGATGTATGCGTAGAGACGCATCTCGGGCTCTTTGTAGCCGTTGTTACGCCGGGTTAGAGTTAGGACTAAGGTGTCGGAGAGGGTTCCGATTGCCATTCTGCGGTACATATTAGATATATTGGGTTTGAGAGAAGGGAAGGGGAAGGGGAGGAGAGTTACCCGATGAAATTTCCAACGAGGGCAGCAAGGAATAAGAGGCCGGCGGAACCGGCGCTCCAGTTATATGGTGGTTCTGTCATGATTTCTGAGATGGTGTTGAACGATACAATCCCCGCGGTGCAGCCGAAGGCGAATTGGATACCCGCGAGGACGATATTCGGGAATAGGAAGAGGTAGAATGGGCGTCGGAAGTACTGAAGCCAAGTTGTTTGGTCGTCTTTGTAGTAGTGAATTGGTGCGAGCTTTTGGGTGTATGTTCGTGGGGGCATGGAGATTTCGCCGGGGCTGTGACTGGTTGTTATTGTTAGGTCTGTTTGGTTTTTTGAGCCTTGATCTTTCTCATTGTTAGTTGTTGAAGGTTGGGTTGTTTCGGCGAGCTTGGACGGTTCTGTAGATGCCTGGTTTCTGAATCGATACCGTGGGAACATAGTGTCGTCGAACGTGAAGATGAATAGGAAGATCAATATGGCCTAGACAGTTAGCACACTCCCTAGAATAGGTGATAGATACGTACAGCAGCAATCGCGACAATCGGCTGACTCCATCTCCACCCAATCCCATCCGCAATATATCCCCCCAAAATCAACCCCAGAATAGACCCTAATTGCTGAAAAAAGATATAAACCGCCAACATCCGACCACGCTCGTGCGAGAAGAACATATCAAAAATCTTTTCCATAGTTAGCACAGCCCTCTATCTAATGGAAGATGGAACTGACCGTCAACTGAATCAGCGCCTGATACGCTGCCGTCCCAATCCCCGTCACAACCATCATAAGATAATATTGCGCCGTGCCCTCAAAAAACCCACCCCAAACGCCCCCAGCCAAAATAAACACCAAACTCAGAATATAAACAATCTTCCGTCCGAACTTCATGGCCGACGGGATCCAGATGATATTCACGAAGCCTAGGAGGAGATAGTTCAGTGCTGAGCCGCCATTCATGTTATTCAGTGTGACGCCGGTTTCTTCGGAGATGGTTGTCCATGCTGCGCCCCAGTTATTCTCGCCGAAGGACATTATGCAGGCGTAGGCGGAGATTAAGAAGAGGGACCAGTATTTTTTGTATTTGGGCCAGCTCTATGGTTTTAGGGTTAATGGACTGGTTATTTATGGTTTAAGGCAGCTGCGCACCAGTGGATCAGCTTGTGAAGGCGTAGGCTGAGGGACTAGGAGGATATCGTGTCCGGAACGGGCTGCATCGCTGAGGTTTCCGGATGCTTTTCTGTCAGTATAGATTTCAAGAGGAGGTATATGACGTACCATCCACCAGATATACGGTGCCTGGCACATCTGTCATGATATCGTCTGAGAGAGCCATAATGAGCGTTCACAGCCCTAGAGGGTATATATGGAAACAACCCGCATCCTGAGGACGAGAATGGGTTATATATAAGTACCAACGTCGGCATACCCCGGGCAAGATAGCAACCTCGGATGATAAAGACACTATGAGGGGCTCGAGGCCATGCTCCGCCTATTCCAGCCTCCCATAACAATAGATATCAACCGAGATAGAAGATAATCAGTGGTGGAGAAGAACGGTGGAGATCTAGTATACCACTGCGGGCGTGATAAGTGCGGAAGGCAAACGAACAACATGCGGTTTTTCCACAAGTGATTGGACAAGAGTCGAGCAGGAAACTCGAATAGACTCTGATAATTGCAACCGCAGCCCCCGACACTGCGGAGAGAAGCTGCCTTGACAATTCCCAAAACAGTAAATCTGAGTCTACAAAATGCGGAGAAACGCACAGGAAGGTCCATCCGATGCGATCTGCGACATGCCCTATCGGATAAAAGCAACGTTAATCGGACAATAGATATGCACCGGAATTATTTCTTGTTTTTGCTGTATTTACAGTTGTTATTTCCGGCGTCATCTGATAAAGCTCGCTGGTTCCTCATACCGCTGATTTCCCATTTCTCTATCAGACCTAAACAACTACAACTTCCTAGCTCTAAAGCTATATGACCATTATGGCACCACAGCTCAACCACTCCTCATCCATTATCATCGTCGGCGCAGGAACCTGGGGCTGCTCAACAGCTCTGCATCTCGCCCGTCGGGGATATAAAAATGTCATTGTCTTGGATCCTCATCCCGTGCCGTCACCCATTGCGGCCGGGAATGATATTAACAAGATCATGGAGCATCGTGAATTGAAGGGTTTACATTCCCAGAATACAAGTTACATACAGGCAGCTAACGAAGCTAGACCCCAACTCCGACCCAATCAGCGTGGCATTCGCAACGTGTACCAGAGCAGCATTAAACGGGTGGAAAACAGATCCCATCTTCCAGCCCTACTTCCACGAGACAGGCGCTATTGTGTCTGGCCATACACCCGAATTGATTAAACACATCCAAGAAGACGAGATCGACCCGACCAAGTCCGAGCATCTGGTGAAGTTGGAAACGGCAGAGGACTTCCGAAAGACTATGCCCCCGGGTATATTAACAGGAAACTTCCCGGGGTGGAAAGGCTGGTTCAATAAGACCGGTGCGGGATGGATCCATGCCCGGAAGGCTATGGTCTCTGCTTTTACTGAAGCGAGGCGGTTGGGCGTCAACTTTGTGACTGGCTCACCACAGGGAAATGTAATCTCGCTAGTCTACGAAAACGGAGATGTTATCGGAGCCAAAACAGAAGATGGGATTGTCCATCGTGCCGAACATACCATTCTTGCTGCCGGTGCAAGCAGCGACCGTCTCCTAGACTTCAAGAACCAACTACGTCCAACAGCATGGACACTATGCCACATCCGCATGATCCCCGAAGAAGCGCAACGATACCGCAACCTCCCCGTGCTCTTCAACATCGCCAAAGGCTTCTTCATGGAACCTGATGAAGACAAGCACGAGCTTAAGATCTGTGATGAGCACCCCGGCTACTGCAACTTTGTACCTGATCCACAGCACTCCGGTGAAACACGCAGTATTCCATTTGCGAAGCACCAGATCCCGCTTGAGGCTGAGGCGCGAGCTAGGGATTTTCTAAGTGATACGATGCCGCACCTGGCGGGTAGGCCATTGGCTTTTGCGAGGATTTGCTGGGATGCTGATACGGTGGATCGGGCGTTCTTGATTGATAGGCATCCGGAGCATTCGTCTTTGTTGCTGGCTGTTGGGGGGTCGGGGAATGGGGCGATGCAGATACCTACGATTGGGGGATTTATTGCAGATGCATTGGAGGGGAGTCTGCAGGAGGAGTTGAAACGCATTGTGCGGTGGCGACCGGAGATAGCTGTCCATCGGGACTGGAGATCTACTCAGAATCGGTATGGGGGGCCTTTTAAGGTTATGGACTTTCAGGAAGTGGGTGAAAATGAGTGGACAAAAATTGTTGAAAGCGCGAAAAGTCGACTATAATGATATCATTGCCGCAGTGCTATGGTACCTAGTCCCATCATATATCCTGACAATCGCAGTATAGGAAAGTGTACTCCATTTTGAAAAATCGGATTACCTTCACTGTTATGCCTTCTGTCCACCAACACCACCGGCACCACTAGTATCGTGTTATCTTCAGGAAGGGTTGACGGGCGAAAAACTCCGTATCGTGGATCTTTCGTGAGGTGATGTTTCTGATTGAGATAATATCGTAAACGTTACAGGCGCAAGGCCGAACCTGAATTCCACCTAGTAACGGTATCTCGTGGAGTAATCCTTGGGGCTAACGACCAGACCCCGACCCTTCTTCGCACCGCGGTAGATTGTTTCGATGATATCGATCAACTCCTGTTTATCCTCTCTGAAAGATATTAGCATGGGTCACAACCACGCAGCGAAGGGCCAAAGACTCACAGTAACCAGTTCAGCTTGTTATTATTACCAGTTCCGAAATCACCTTGAAGAAGTTAGCTGCGAATCGACGATAACCAAGGACTGAGACGTACACATCATATGTTTATTCCTAAAGAAGAACTGCAAAAAGCACTTGTCAGCAACTAAGCATACCCTTTGCGCATACCCAGAGAAGACACATACCATTATTGTCATCGGATCGTAAAGCTCATACATAGAATTGAAATCCGGCACCTCGTCAATATCACATAGGTAAACCACGGCAAAATTCTTCACTTTCTCCGCGATTTTGGCGAGCACATCGTCCTGGCGCAAACAGTCCGGATGGCCGTCCTTGCCAAAACGGATGATGACTAGACGGTCATCTTCGCTGAGAATGGACTGGTCGACGTGCCATGCTGAGTGCAAGTGAGGCAGAATCACGGAACCCATGTTGGAGTATTTTCCTTCACAGTGCGCTGGGTTGATTGAAGATGGTGGCGGCTGACTTGGATGATATGAATTTTGCACATGATAAACTAAAAAATTAATAAATTTCCTTATTTACTGCATAACTCATAAAAATACTTATCAATGGCAAGGTGGCCGAGTGGTCTAAGGCGCACGGTTCAGGTTACTGGATCTCTTAAGCTCTCCTTCGGGTAAGCTTCCGTGTCTCGCAAGGGGCGTGGGTTCGAATCCCACCCTTGTCAATTTACTTTTGTTCTTTTACCTTTTGCTTTTCATTTTTTATTTTTTTTGCCAGTTTCTAGTGAAATAAAAACAACCATTTCATTGTCTTGTCAGGTTCTCCGTTAGCTCCTGAGGCAGTGGTGGTCAGCAAATTCCATAACTCAACCCTACATGAACTCCGTACAAGATGATAGTTCCACATGCAAACCCAAGCTATCAGAATTCGGGATTTGATGATTATGCACTATATCTATTGCGGAGTACATAACACAAACATCAAGACGCCCTTCACCCCTGTGATCATGGTCTGATAAGACATCGGATCGTTTCTCCGCAGCGGGGTTTGCCCATCATGATAACCATGGAAAGCCGAGATAAGACGTTGCTATATAGACGAAAAGCGTCACCCCCAGTCAATTAGTCTCCACACAAAAGACACGATGGGCACCGGAAGGATTCGTACTGCTCTCAAGATTGACCGTGAGAAACCGGCATGGGAGCAACCGGGTCTTCACGTACGTCAATAGGCGGGACTATGGGAGATACGTGCTAACTGAACTACAGAATAGATGGCACCCTGACAGTATGCTGCTAATCGCCATTTCCTCAGAATAAACCTGGCTGACCGTCACTCGTACAGTCCCCTCCGTTGCCACCGTCGCGAACAGCGAAGTTGTCCTAATCGAATGCATGGACTGGACCGGAGGCCAGATCAAGAACAATGATTCTGCCGATGATCTCAAGAACGTGGATCTAACTCAGATCCACTACCTCTCTGGGCCATTTGATATCGAGACTGCAGAGCCTGGTGACGTGTTGCTAGTCGAAATCCAGGATGTACAGGCGCTGCGGGACGCACCATGGGGTTTTGGGGGTGTTCTTGATCGGTACAACGGGGGAGGATTCCTTGACGAGATATACCCTAAGCCGTATGTTTGCGTGCATAAGCTGTCTAGATATGTACTGACAGGTGAATCTATGCAGGGCAAAAGCAGTTTGGGATTTCGAAGGAATATTTTGCTCTTCCCGTCACATTCCCCATGTGCGCTTTCCGGGTCTCATCCATCCTGGTGTCCTGGGCACCGCACCCACTACAGAAATCCTCGCAGAATGGAATCGCCGCGAGGGCGAACTGATTGCAGCCAATACCACCGTGGATCGAGTTGTCGCCCACCCACCAGAACCAAGAGGTGCACATACCGGTTCTACTGCTCAAGAAACCCTCAAAGAAAAGGTGGCACGAGAAGGAGCTCGCACGATTCCTGTACATCTATCCCACACCATCGCATATCTATCTAAACAATGCTGACAAAACAGGGCCGTCCCGAGAACGGCGGCAACGCCGATATCAAAAACCTCTCCCGCGGTTCCAAGATCTACCTCCCCGTCCATGTCCCTGGCGCCAAATTCTCCGTTGGCGACCTCCACTTCTCCCAAGGCGACGGCGAAGTTTCCTTCTGCGGCGCGATCGAAATGGCCGGCGAAATTACCCTGAAATTCACAGTCCTCAAAGACGGTATGGCCAAAATGGCCATGAAATCTCCCATATACCTCCCAGGTCCCGTGGAGCCACAATTCGGACCCTCGCGGTATCTCACTTTCGAGGGCTTCTCGGTAGATGAGCAAGGAAAACAGTATTTCCTTGATAGCACTGTTGCGTATCGGCAGACTTGTATTAGGGTGATTGAGTACCTACGGAGGTATGGATATAGTGATTATCAGGTGTATTTGTTGCTTAGTTGTGCGCCGGTGCAGGGGCATATTGCTGGTGTTGTGGATATTCCGAATGCGTGTACTACAATGGGAATACCGATGGATATTTTTGATTTTGATATTCGGCCTGAGGCGGAAGTTGTTAAGAGGGATATGGGGAATTGTGCATTTGCTAGTAGTTGACTTTTTGGTTAGTCGGTTTGTTTCAATGCGCAATGCAAAATCTTTGACTTGTTAAATGATCTTGTTGTGTCAGTGAATATTGAGCTACGGCCACACCTTTGTCTATTTGTATTCACTACTAGGTCAATAAGTGCACATGACTGACTAGTCATTATCCGTAAGATATTCTCTTTTGCAACCCTCCCTCCGAAACCTCAAAATTATATGCATACACAGCGCCCAAGAACGATTTCAACAGAGACTAGATGAACTTTGTACAAGAGACCCAAGGTCTTCTCAGAGAGGGCCAAAAAAGGACTTCCTGGTCACTTCGTTGAGAAGGATAAGGCTCGGTTCTGAGATAGGACCAGGCGCTGAAACTGAACATGAGCTTTACTTATGCCGGTAGCTACCAGCGCAATTTTCACGAGCGAGTGAGTAAATTCTTGACCCAAGACTCTAAATTGATATCCAGCAATTTTGAGAACTATAACGCCCTGTCAAGTTCAGATTTTCTAATGCCAGGAATGGTTAGACCACGATTGGCTTAATAGTCAGCGAACTGAAAAACGGGAACTATAGCGAGATTCAAGAATGACACAACCCAGGGACTCCCAGCAGGGCTTCCTTGGAACGCTGTCCACATAGCACATGCGACCTCCGACTTTCTCCACTGCCAGGGAGCTTTGGATGAGCTCGATTGCACAAGAAGTAGAGACCAACTTTAAAGTACAATCTCTCGTCCATCATTCTTACGATGGACCAATAACTTATGCTCAAACGAGCTCGTCCTATATTGGATTTCGACCCGGTACTTTCGGCGAATTGTTCCACCCATCGAATGTGAAAGAAGAAGTTCCCAGATAATATCCCTTCATCGATCCTCACCATTTAACTGGTTCTTGGTTGTTTCTGGCCTACTATAACCGTGTTATCGTTACCTGGACCAGAAAACATGGGGGAAACCTTGCTCAAATTACGGCTTCGGATCACCGATGGCCAGGCTCAACTATCCATGGTCTCGGCGGTTTAGCCTGAACCCGATTCGATATGATTACAGTCTCCAGTGCTGACAATGTGAGATCGAACAATTTATACGATTACTGGAATTATGTCAAAAAAGATTGAGCTCTGGACGAACATTCTTGGACTGAAGCAGCCTGGCCTCTTGGTGCACTGTTGCTTTGATAATGCCCAGCTGCGAGAGAACACGATTGTACACGGAACTTTTGTGCCTAATAACTCGCACTTCTCAACTAAATCCTGGATATGGGTTCCGCGTTTCACCATCAACGTCAAGGAGAAATAAAACACCCCAGACACGCTGGATTAGGCATCTGGGGTTGGAAAACCTTCAATAAAGAGCAACTAATTCAGACAGCCTATGTGCACTGAAACAAATCCCCACAGGATTTTCCGGAGACAACTGCAACTATTAAATGGGGATTCCACTCTCAATAACCGATAATGCAGATAAACCAAGCAATTTTGTGCAGTTATACTTGCAGAATTCGAAAGATGCTAGCAAATCTGAACGTGAGCATCACGTGTAAAATATAGGAGACATACGAGAGAAAGAGCCGCTTCGACATGAGGTGGGTTGCTTCGCTCCCAGGTAGGAACAACATTACTTCTGCAATCCTGAGTGCAAATCGACAGGTTTGCTCCATAGGAAAGCATTCTTACCTGGTATCTGCACACCCGAAAACACGGAGGAAAAGATGAAACCATCCCGACTGCTTCGCGTGTGCTATAAATTTGCAACCTACCGGCGCATCACAAGTGCGAGCTGCTAACCGACAGCTGGGGCAACAAAACAGGCTATAAATACCTATACTACTCCAAACACTGGAATTCATTCATAAAGTTCCAGCGATATCTTGAGCCTGCGTGCTCATACCCCCTCAAGGGTTTTGCAGCAGTTTGTCATATGTAGAGGTGAAATGCCCTTGGGAAATGCTATTATGCTCCATAAGCATCAAGATAATATGGTATCACGGATTGAACTTGGAAGGGGGGGGGCAGGGCGAACCACAAAAAATGTGGATGAGCTCAAAAAGTTTGGTAGCATGATAAAGAACATTACTCTGCCGCAATCTCAAAGCTCTTACTGCAGACCGTTATAAACTGGCTTTATATCAAAACGCCGTGAGTATCTCAAGAAACCATCCATATGTTTTCTCGAATCTGCTAAGAGGTCTTCAGATCGATGAGAACAAGCTTCAGCATGATACCGACGTTCTTAGAGGCCACAATCAGGGAGCGAACAACGGGACTCTTCTACGATACTGAAAGCAGTCTAAAAGATGCTACGGTTGCTGAAATTCTTAAGATCAACAAAAGCTTCGGCCGTTTACCACGGAATATCGAATCATGGACCCTAAATGGAAGCCATCCTGCTCGTTCGGAAATTCCGGGTCATTTGTTCACAATGTCGAAAGAAAGCACTTGGCTATGTACTAAACAGTGTACAGGCACTGGAGTCTAATCGCTTTCAACCAGATAACGGAAACCGATTTTTGCTCGACAAAGAAGACTCAGCTGGGGGCTTCTGTGGCGGATACCAAAGATACTCGGGATCCAAAGAATTTAATGAACCCCTAGAGATATGCCGTGTATGACGAATTGAGGTAGCGGAGATTCGCGTCTACCACACAGGGCCGGCAATAATGACTTACTATTTACATATGAAGCAAAGATTGACGTTACGGTCAGTTCCTAGCATTCCGAGATACATATATCGAACGCAGCTGACATACGACTGACAATCTTGCTTTTAACCAACAGCTTTCTACTTGAGATGCACACCGCTGTCTGCCGTCGATCTTTTAGCTTCTATGCCTATTACATCAAATAGGGACGATGGATTCGAGCCCACAGACATGGTGCCGCTCAGTTGGGTCACACAGGCACACCACCTCATAGCAGATTGCCACTATTTTACTGTCCAAATAATTTCATTATATTCCCAACGGAATATAATAGACCTTAAAAAGCTCGCGGAGTTGCGCACCGTTGCATGATACGAATCGAAATGCTATTCAAGAAAGCATTTCTTAGCCCGCCTACTTAACATTGAGCGGACGGGGAGAAATAACCATTTATTTCGAAGCATTCATTGCAGCAAGTCCTCACAATATCGACCTACGCGCGAGATGGGCACCTGTACTAGAACGAAGGCAAAAGCTCTTATGACAAACACCGAATCTCAAATCTCAGGCAAAACAATATGAACAAACTGGTAATTCTCGAGGCAAAACGATCCCCTCCTAGCAAACCGCAGCAAGCCGGGGCTACTAGTGCTCATACTGTTCTAACATCGAAGCTAGCCGCTAAAGTACCTCTCAATTGCTTGCAGGAGACTCGGACAACGTACAGACTATGTACGGGGACGTTGCTGTTGCAAGCAAAAAATCCTTTTCAATTATCTGCCCAATATATTCCACAAAAATGCGTGAGACATACAGCACGGTCTTGAAAATAGCGAGATTGCGAACATGCCGTTCCTGGCTAAGTAATGGGCAATAGATTCCTAGCATCCTTGTCTACTAAGGCGACACGACACGTTCGACATATCCACAATGGGACAGGCCGAACAGGAATGATTAACGAGCACCTGATCGCAGCCTGGTCCCATCATATATTAGGAACCAGCAACCCGAAGGCTTGTATCCAGGCCAAAGGCTAGACAATTTGCAGAGCCATTCCAGGGGACATGATGCATCCGAACTGACTATCTGGCCGCGCAAGTCCCCTTCCATATCCGTTGTGGCGAACACAGAACACAAAGAGGCCATGGTGCAATAACTGAGCCAGAAAGGTATTTGGCTCTGTAGTGTGCAACCATTTGCCGCTATGATCAAACTGCGGACAAGCACATCAACGCAAATGTTGAGGTCTGCCGTTTCTTCCGATTCCGTCGAAGGTTACGAGCAGTTGAAAGGTTTAGTTCCCTTTAATTCTCACCATTGAGACAGTAAGCCTTCCAGGTCCACGAAACTGAAGCCAACACTGCGTTAACTGTGTTTGCTTCTTGGTCGGCTATCTTCAGGCGGATATCTAAAGGCATAATCGACTCTAAAGTGCAAATCCATTTCCTCAATTTCACTTTTCATCCCACACAATCTCCCACAGAGGTATATCGCTCTTTTGTGCAATGCCTTCTCGCCAACAAGAGGATTGAAGTACAACCAGACACTACCGCGGAATCCCAGACAATACCAGGACCACGAGAGTGTACCAGACATGGTCTACGTCACCATATCTGCGTCTGGTCTACGTTAACATTTGCTATCGAGTCTTAGTGATTTAGTTGGATAAATTGCTGGCGTTGTTGACCGCGTGAAAACACATGTGTTTCGACACGGGGCAGACTGCCACATTGCACATCAGTTGTGTTATTGCTAGGGTAAAAAAGGGCTGTCTTGGCGAACATACATTTCAAATGTGAAGACTACCACAGGCAATGTGCATTAGTTAACGCCTTGCACGGTCATACTTTGCACAGACCCGAAGACCAACACAGCCCTCTTTGACATGCAATGTTTGTTACATAGATGGATTCTACCAGCGCAGCAATTAAGCAACTTAATCGATACCCGGAAGCTCCTAACCATTGAAGCGTTCTTGGTGACTATGACATTACGATGTGTAATCTTCTGTGGTTCGCCCGGTATATACTGGTAGGGCTTACTGACATGGCCATCTAGACTGACCTTAGAATAAACGGTTGTTGTTACTTCCCCGCAAGCTCGTGGCAAACTATAAGGAATGGCACTGGCTAAGCAGCAGTTCGGGTTCCAAAACAGATGTTACGAGCCACGGGATGATATTATTTGAGACACGATGTTCGAATATGTCGTTTGTTGACAGTTTTGTACATTTATACTTTTAGCGCCTTTCTCTTTACCGTGAATACAACTGAAATGTAATTGTTTGAATGTTCATGCAAAACCGAAAACATGCAAATAAACCACGTTGGCTCGGTTCGTCCTCACCCTGAAAATACCAGACTCAAGTTCCTTTCATGCATGTAAACGCTATTCGGCACTCTAAGCCAGAACCTCAAGAGAACTTCTTTCCCGGTGTGCCAGGAGACCCAATGTCCCCTACCTTATGATCGCGCGGCAAATTGAGCTTATCAATGTTCTCCAATGGCAAATGCAGGAAGTCATGCTTGTTCTTCCACCGCACTTGCGTCTCAGCAAATTCTGGGCCCTCGTCAGGAGTCGGAGGTGGGTCTGTGATCTTCGTAATGAGATACGCGGTAGATGCCTCTGCGACACCGTACATGAGCACGCCGATGAAGGGGGTCTTAATGACGACGGTGAAGGCAAAGGCAAAACCGAAGAGTACACCTTGACGATCCTTGAACCAGCGGCGCTTTTGTTCAGGATTAAAGGGAACACGGCAGAAGTAGGGTTCAAGCTGTTATTGTCAGATAGAGTCCAGAGGCTTTGATGCAGCTGATACTTACAAGTTCGCGCATCAAGCTGCGAGAGGCAAAGTAGGTATGCAAAAAAGTAACGATGAATCTCTTCGGAAGCACGAGTCCCGTACCAAAGATAACAGCCGCAGGGGTAGTCCCCACATTCTGCTTGAACGTGTAGAAACTAGCAGCGGGCATGACGAATCGGCCGACGACTGGGAGAAGCGAGAGGAGGTATATACCAAAAAGCATAGCAACCTTGCGGCCGTATCTCTGAACAAACAGCATGACGGACTTTCCAATTGGTTTGGAGCTTGCAGAGCCTCCTTTGGAGTATTGGGCCAGATTTGGATAGTACATGGCGCGAAGAGTACTAGGGTCTTCGGCCTTGTGCTTCTGGACGTAGGTTTGGTCAACCCATCTTATGGATTCCATGAATCTGGCTTGTTAGTATCTTAAGTAGATAACGGAGCAAGCACGAGACATACATCTCATCCAACGTCGGAGTGACATATCGCATAAGGGTCATGAGCAAGAAGGGAACCTGGAGGACAGATTTGTTCAGGTAATTGATACCGTTCAAAACTGTATCATCCCAAGTCACTTCCTGCATATCGACAAAGATGGATGCAATCCAGATAATGAATTTTAGGCCGATAATCTAGGAGTGATTAGGCCAAGACTTTGGTACTATGGGCATGCGCATACCGGAATCTGAATGATGACATGAATAATCACACCCACGGCAATTGCAAGAGCTGCTTGCCGGAAGTGTTCATATTTGAAGAGTTCAGCATTTCGAAGTGCCCTGACGGCTGTCCCGGAGGTTAGCGATTATATTCTGATGATGTCCGATGGTGATAGTTAAGGCCCCGCAGACGCGTAGATCCGGGACTTTCCCGAAGCTTGAATAGAGTCCAGCCAAGGGCCATGCCCTGAACGAGCCTCCTACTCCAATTGCCTAGTAGTATGCAGACGTATCCAATCTTATGGTCGTGTCCGGATAGTCCGAAGTGAAGGGGACGATGTCGGGCACTCACTTCCCACAACCGTCAGCTGAGCGCCGCGAATAATGGCGTTGGGCTCAAAGTTCGCCATAATATCCTCCGTATCAGACAAAACCTCTCGATAATGCCTTTTTAATCTTTGAAAGAGTTGTAAAGAGGTAATGGTGAAAACAGATATATAAGCACCAAGCAAGGCAGCCGTATAAAAGCAGCACGTCATGGCATTGGCCCAGCAGCCGCCAACCGCGGAACCAAGCCGAGTATCACGTGGTTTAGCCGCCGAACCATGGTTCTGCCTTAATGTGCCTGAGGTGTATGCATTCCCCGCGAGTCAAGGCCGACTCGGGAATTTGTATGGATGTCTCTTTTTGCACTGCCATTCATTCCCTCCTTTAACAACTTTGTCTCTCTTTCTCTCGATGTATTGATTTTTGACTTACGCTCTCTTTCAATGTGATTCCCTCATCTTACTATACGTTCTTTACTATTTACACTCTTTTTATGAACAATGTCTGATTTCTCGAATGCGACTTCGGTCCGAATACAGCCTCCTCGCCGTTCTGCTACCCTTCCTCCTAAACTCAGTCTTCAAAAGCAACGCAATTCCGACTCGTTGAATCCCTCAGCAGACGACCTTTTCTTCCATCCATGCGCCAAAGTTGTTCATTTCGCTCCTAGAGCTTTAGCCCCGATCCCATCCAGCACGGCTCCCTCCGATTTTGATTACCCGGTTGATACTATCGAGACCCTGCCGTGGCGATCACCCTCTGAGAGAACGGTCGCGTTTGCACCATTGAGACTGCAGAATGTGCATGGACTGACTGTGTTTTTGAAATGTGGCGGTGTGGTGCATGCGATCCTCAAGAACTCTCAGTGTTGGTGTGTCGACGGCGAGTCTACGTTTGTTCTGCGTGTTCGACCGCTCACGTATTATCGCATTGAACTGCCTAGTTCGACGGAAAACAATGAGAACTACGTTCTACAATTGAAGGATGTTTTGCCCACAATCCTGCGTTACGAGATTACGCCCTGTCCCTTCAAAAGGGGGTTTACCGTGGAGATACCGGAGGAGGCCAAGATCAAGAAGCGCAGAAAGGCATGGCGTCCCAAGGGACGAAGGGAGAGCGCGCCCGCGTCGTCGACTGTTTCTCAAGGGTCAAACCCCAAAGATGAGGAAGGGTGCAAGGGCATCAGTGTCATGAAGAGAGGCAGCGCTTGTACGGTCTTGGAGACAATCCCAGACGAGAATCAGTTGCTCTCTCCTACAAGTGTTCCTGAAGGCTGGGATATACCTCAGCGTTCAGTCACCGACACACAAAGCCTCCAAACCTTGCTGGCAAGGTTCGACAATACCAAAACAGAATCGCAGGTCGATCCTGACACATCATATTCTTCAAGCGTCAATTCTTTTCACTCGATAGATGGTTACATGCGCCCTGAGTTCAGTGCACGTTCGACTTCTACTTCTCCATCGTCCGTTGACCACAACGAGCTGGACCAGGACCAGCACTATGAAGCTGGAAAATTCTTCAAGGATGTGGATTATTCTGACAACCGTCCTTCCACTAGCTACTCGGATGGAAGTTTGTGTCAAGCACCCCAATCTCCTATGACTCGTCGAAAACCGGAATCCAAGCCATTGGAGATTCCAGCTACGTCAACTGAGAACCCGAGCAGCCTCTCACCGATTGAGACGAACAAAGACACCATGAGTAGGGAATTTCGACGCCGTGCCAAAGCATCCACACAGAGAGAAATCTCCCCGATGTCTCCACCATCGACTCTGCACCGGTCAAGTCCATCTAGGAAGAATGATGCGAAGTCAATTGTTCAGAAGACCTGCACAGTCGTTCTGGTGCCATCTGTTCAACTATTGATCATTCTTATTCATATTGCCGCGCAGATTGTTATTGGTCCTGCCCTGAATTCAATGAGTGACGCTCACCGGAGACTTGAATTCCAAGCGCCTGATTCCGAAGATACCGTGGATGACTTCGATCTCCCTCTTGAGTGCTTTGACTCCCAAGATAAAAAGTATGATGTTTGGGCACTGGAATAATTAGCATTCTACTGCACGCTTCATTTCTTGACCTTCTTTTACCTTTATTACTATTTTTTCAGTCTGCTCTGCATATTTGATTGTGCTTGCCGTCCTTCTTTTTCTGTTACGTGGCTGATCACTGATTTATCCTATTGTCTGTTCTCTATGAATTCGGGTCATGACTGGGTTAATGTCTCCTTACGTGTTAGTTTAATGATTGTACCCTAGCGCTTTAATCTAGTCTAGGTAATATACCCTTTGGTTTCCAATCTTGTACGATAGTAGGATAATGACTTCGACTCTCAAAACAACGTAGTTTTGGTGTTTTATAAACAACTGAACAGGACAGCCACCATGAACGCCGGTAAATGCAAACCCTACTCGACAAACCTCATCTAGGTATCTCAATAGTCTCTCGCACGAAAACCGCAAACATAATATACCTCAAGCCTTGCCCTTCCCAGAACCACCCTTCCCCTTCCCCTTCCCCCTCTTCCGATCCCTCTTCTTCAACCCCGTCATCCCCGCCTTACAAACCTCCGCATACCGTCCATAAAACCCCTCCAACTCCTCCACCGCCACAACAGTCGAGATCTTCACCTTGCTCGCCTTTGTTGCTTTTTCGATCTTGTTCTTGGGGTTCTTGGGGTTGGGCGCGTTAGTGTTTCCGTCTGTTGCGCGGATTAGGATTGCTGGTTTCGTGGGGGAAGGGTCGTCGCTGGTGGTGGAGGTGGTGTTGAGGAGTGGTTTCTGGGTGAGATAGACGGAGCCGCGGGTTTTTTGGGACGTGGTGCTTAAGAGGGAGGTCAGGGAGGTGAAGAACTGTGATTTGTTAGTATTCTAGTTACAGGGGATCATTGGGTTAGTGGTGGCTTACCTCCTCGTTACTGAGATGCGGCGCCATCCCCGTGGTTCTTGTCGGTGTTTGTGGTAGATTTGGGGTTTGTGCGATTGGTTGTTCTTTGCGCAATTTAGTAGACGTCAACCCGAACTCGTAATAATAGTAGTCGTAGTTTCAAGTGTACCAATTCAACAGTAAGACAACCGTTTCCCTTGTATCTCAATATCACCAAACTCCAACTGTCCACAATCAACTTCCACATCCAGAAAGACAGCGGGTCCTCCGCCGCCCAGTCCACCGCCTCCACTTCCGCTCCGCATCGGCGGCATAAAAAAAAGAAACAGAAAAAAGAAAAAGCCGCTATCACTGTCCCAGCTGCGACATAATTCACTATTGCACATACATATTTCGGCCGCCATGAGACGTCCCATGAAACTCACAACCGCCCTCCCGCGGGAACTTCGCGCAGAACTCGGGATAAGAGATACATACGGGGAGAAAAAAGATAGGCGCAATGGACCTGCGTCGCGAAAGGACAGGCGGAGAGAGGAGAGGAGTGGGGGGAGGAAGCCGCAAACGCAGGTGCAGCAGAGGCCGGTTTGGAAAAAGAACGTGAGGCGACATCAGGAGGAGGGTGATAATGACGATGAGGATATGTTGGACGAGGGCGATGAATCCGACGAAGCGCCGCCTGCGAAGAAGTCGAAAACCGCAAAGCCCGAGCAGAAGCCCAAGTCGATTCTGAAAAAAAGCAAGCCAGCCGAGAAATCCGATGAGAGCGACGACGATGACGATATCGATTTGGATGAGGGCGAAGACGAAGATGTGCCCGCACCCCGCAAAGTCTCCAAAGCCGTTCGGGACCAATTACAAGAAGACGATGCCGAAATTGCCGCGCTGGAGAAGAGACTTGGGTTGAAGAAGGGGAAGAAACTTCCGCAGTCTTTCCACGATGATGGGTTAGATGATTTACTGGGTGATTTGGGCGAAGGGGAATCGGAAAATGAGGGCAAGAAGCGCAAACGGGAGGCTGATGAGTGGTTACAGAGTAAGAGGAAAAAGGCACAGGGTCTGCAGCGAGCTGGGTCGGAGGACGATGATGAGGAAGATGACAGTGATCTTGGGAGCGATGAGGGGGCCGATTTGCTGGACGAGGATGACGATGAAGAAATGGATGACGAGGCGGCCGAAGAGGGCGAAGACAGCGAATTTGGTGGGTTTGACGAGGAAGAGGAGAAGCCGGCTCCAAAGAAGAAAGAGAATCCTTTTGTCGCCCCCGTCCCACAAGAGAGTCAACCGGCGAAATATATCCCGCCATCGCTTCGCACTGCGGCCAGTTCTGAGGATGAATCTCTTACTCGTTTACGGCGACAGGCCCAAGGACAGCTGAATAAATTGTCCGAAGCAAACATGATCTCCATCCTTGCTGAGTTTGAGAAACTCTACCGCGAATATCCCCGGCAGAACGTCACTTCGACACTCATCTCGCTGTTGATGGGCCTGATTTGCGAGAGGTCGGCGCTTCAGGATACATTCATGATTCTGCATGCCGGTTTCATCGCTGCCCTGTACAAGGTCATGGGTATGGATTTTGGCGCCGAGTTGGTCCAGAAGATAGTCCAGTCTCTCGACGCACAAGGCGACGAGCGAGGCAAGTTCGAAGGAAAGGAGCATCTGAACCTGATTTCGCTCATTTCGCAACTGTACAACTTCCATGTCATCGGACATTCTCTTGTCTTTGACTACATCCGAATCTTTGTCCAGGACATCACAGAGGACAACACGGAACTTCTCCTCAAGATCATCAGAAGTAAGCCTCCCCCTCATTCTTTCCCTAGAACTAAAAACCAACAACGCAGACTCCGGCCCTCAACTCCGACAAGATGATCCCTCCTCCCTAAAAGACATCGTCCTCCTAATCCAACCCGCCATCGCTAAAGCCGGTGAACAATCCCTCTCCGTTCGTACAAAATTCATGATCGACACCATCACAGACCTTAAAAACAACAAAGTAAAAACCGTCGGTTCCAGCATCTCAACTGAACACGTCACAAAAATGCGCAAAATCCTAGGCTCCCTAAACAACACCCGCATCATCCGCGCCTCAGAACCCATCAACATCTCCCGCGACGACATCCACAATTCTGCAAAGAAGGGTAAATGGTGGCTCGTCGGCGCAAGCTGGCGCGAAGACCCCCTCGAAACAGCACGAAAGGAACTCTCTTCCCTCCCTGACCAACCCACCCAAACCCAAGCACAAGAGGATGAAAACGAAAGCGACGCGGAACCCGACCTCGCCAGCATCGCCAAATCGCAGCGCATGAACACCGACGTTCGCCGCTCAATCTTCGTCGCTATCATGTCCGCAACAGATTTTCAAGACGCGCACGTTCGCCTGCTAAAACTCCGTCTCAAGCGTGCGCAGGAATACGAAATCCCCCGCGTCCTCACACACTGCGTCATGGAGGAAGAAGCATACAACCCATACTACACGTTAATTGCGCGCCGCGTATGTGGGGATCTCGGCCGCAGACTGAAAATCTCGTTCATGTACACACTGTGGAACATACTGCGACGAATGGGCGAAAAGGGCGACTTTGACGATGAGGACAGCATGTCTGAAGACGAGGACGAGAGCACACAACTCCCACTGAAATCCATCGTCAATATTGCAAAGATGTACGGTAGCCTCATCGCTGATAACATGCTAACCATTGGCATCCTCAAAACGCTCAACTTCGCATACCTGCAACCTAAAGCAAAAACCTTCGTCGAACTCCTCATCATCAGCATCATTCAGAACTCTCAAAAGTCCCAAAAGTCCAAGAAATCCAAGAAATCCAAGTCCAAGTCTAAGAACGAAGACGACGAAGCACGGGACGAAAAAGCACTCATGGACATATTCATGCATGTACAGGAAACGCCGCAGATCGCCAAGGGGCTTATTTACTTTATTCGCAAGGTCGTTGCGAAGACGGATATTGTGCCGGAGAAGGAGTTGAAGGAGGTGAAGTGGGGGTGTAGGGTCGCATTGGATGCATTGAAGGTTGTTTCTAGTAAGGATGGTGTTGTTGGCTAGGGATTGTATATATTTGTGAATATGCATTATGAGCGTTGTCGATGGTAAATATATTTACGCTGGTGCACCGAGTAAATCCCACTCCATGACCACAAGCCATCGTTCGCGGTCATTTGCACTTGAAGGCTGGCAGTCATCTAGATCACCTGCATCCACTTCGTCTTTCCTTGACAAGGCATCTATACCATCCCTGTCCAGCTCAATTTCCCAAACCAAACCTCGATAAACACCGACCACACTGCCCTGCGCGAGCTCAGAATCTCCAGACCGAGAACGAGGGGAACCCATAAGAAGGATATTCTGTCTTCCATCATCAACCGATATCGACCCCCCTGAAAGTAGTTTAGCTTCAACAAAAGCCACCGCCCCCGAACTCCTCAAAACACTCCTCACTACGTTGCTAATCCTCGCAGTCACAAAATACTTCCTCAAATCCACCTTATGTGCATCAACCTTTATCATAGAACTATCCAACTGCTCCCTTTTCGTTCCCATCTCTAACACCCAACCCCGAACTTCAGCCGCCATGCCACCGGGTACATACCCCGGAACATCATGCCTAGCACGACCTCGTCTCTGAAATTTACGCGAGGACGGGGAAAACGGTGTCTGTAGAGACGCGGTGTCTGCATGAGTAGCCGAGGGCGACGGCGAGCGTGGTAGTATGAAGGCCGGTTTGCGTCGTGGAGTGGAAGATGGGGGTTGCGATGTGAACACCGGTGCGGGAGCAGGTGTTGTTTGACTGCTCGACGGTGGTCTTTGGGAGAGCAAGAAGCGAGGATGGTGACGGAAAAGAGGTTTCGCTGTAGCTGGTGTTGATGGTTTGGGTGTTCCTGCTGGTACAGCTTCATCCTGTTGAGGTTGCTGCGTGGGCCTAGGACGGCGCCAAAAAGGTGTAACCGGCGGCTGCTCGTTCCACGACGATTGCAAGTATTGACCAGGCGAAGGAGTCAACATAGCATCATTCCGTATCCTTCCATGATCCCGCGACGGTGTCTCTGTCTCTGGCGCGAGCGAAATCCGCCTCTTCTTCGTGCGCTCCGGGGGTCCGAATAAATCTTCAAACTCGGAGTCTATTTCTGCAGAAGCAGGCGTATTGGCATGCTCTTCTTCGGTATCCAGCCGGCTGTCACCAATATCGTGTTCATATACATCCTCCACATCCTCGATCACACCTCCCCGCGCGGTATCTCTATCAGCATATCGAACCGTCGACGGCGAATCATTCGAAATATCATCCACCAATTCCTTATCATTACTCCGACTCTGAGTCGAACTGCTCTGCGGCTGCGAAAAGACAAAACGGGGTGTCGATGCGAATTGAGGACCGGCGTTGGAGCGCGATGCGGGAGGGCGAAAAGGCGTCTATTGTGGCCGTTAGCGGAGGGATACATAGCAACAGGAAAGATACTGACTATTGGTGTCATCTAGGACAGGGCAGAATGCAATGCATCCTGATCACTCCCATTCTTCCATCCAATGTTGGATATAAAGAGTTGTCTAGAAGGGGAATCGGAAACGTTCGGCGAGCAACCGGCAGTATGATCACCGCCTGCACGTGATCATTACGTCAAATATAGGGCTAGACGTTTGTTATCATCCAATTCAGGAACAAAGCAAACATTAAACATTTTTATTAGGTATAGCAATAAAGAAGGGTATATACATTCGTCTCAGCTCCACAATTCTCCATTCTCCATTATCCACAATTTCCGTCGCCGAGAAACGACCCCCTAGTAGTTCCGGCAGCACGATCCGAAACATTGATCACCGGCTAAGCATTGTCAGTACCCCATACAAGACAAGACAAGAATGGACGAGAAAAACTTACGGTTGTAGTTGTAGACACGGTTACCACCGCCCAGTGTCTTTTGATGCGCCTTTTGTTTCCTGCTACTGTTAGCATACTGGCGTCCGGCATGAATTGTTGGGGGAGTAAGGAACGTACTCGGAAAGAAGGGTAGCGTAAGATCCAGTAAAAGAAGCATTCTCCTCAGCTTCCTTGGCAGCAGTGACAGTGCTGCTCTTGTGCTCGTGAGCCTTTTGCTGGAGAGTGCGGAAGAAGCCCATTGTATTTGATATCAAACAGTTTAGATGGTAGTATAGACAAAGTATGAATGATGAATAGTGTACAGTGGAAGATTAGAGCTTTTATGAGTATTGACACGCTTGTAGAACTTCCTTTTCCCTCTGGCAATCCCCGTATATATAGATTCTCGCCGTGGCGCGTCGGCGAAATTTCATATACTTCGGCCAAAGTTTCGCCGACCATCGCTCGGTATATGATACCACCACCACCGCCCATCCGCCGATGTCATCATAACATTCGGCGAAAGTCAGGAAAATTTTTACACGGAACCAACCGAAAGCCAAGTTCGCCCAAGGTCAGTCACAAGGTTACAGGCTGCCCGAACCCAAAATGATGTCCTGCACATGCTGCGGCAAAACAAATGTCTGGCTGAGGCCCACCCAGTGCATCGCGTCCAATCGCGTTAATCCCAGTTTCATCAGGGGGAAACTCAGACTTTGGGTTCGGAGCACGCGCAGCCACGAGTCCACTAGATGCTTGCCTTTGACGGCGCGCTCGGCATTCGGGGCTTGCACGAGGAGGAGCATTGTGAAGTTGGAGACGGTGGCGAAGCCGATTCGGGACCCTATGAATTACAGTCAGATCTGCAAATAGTGTGTAGAAGTGGGTGATAGTAGGAATAGTAGGAGTAATCGGAGACGTACAGGAATACCAAAATCCGGTAAAGTCACTTGACGTCAACCGTCTCGTAAAACTAATCACAATCGACGCACATCTCTCGGCGGCATTCAGTGTCGTCTCGCCTGTTCCATGCACTTCTGAGAGATCGACATCGACCGCCGGGAAGGATTCAATCTCCGGCACGTCGGCAAAGTCCAGAATAGAAGTCTCCTCAATGGGCAGGGTGGTTGTGGAGGGCATTTCGTCGACGTCGAAGATCAGCGGCGGACTAGATGACCGAGCCATGGGTCGTAGCATCGCTCGGTAAACATAGACGACTAGGATCAGGTAGGCGAAATGGATCGACGCAGGATATGGGGCTAGCCCGCTGACGGACTTGCTCCAGTTGGGCAGGCGGAAGGTTTCTGGGAGCGAAGCGTACCAGATGTTTAGTTTTTCTAGGAGGGGGAGGCCGGTGTCGTGTGACGCTGCAAAGTTTTCGGAGAGATATTGGGCTGTTCGTAGTGTGCTACAAATTGCACATTAGCATACCCCTCAAAGACACTTAGGAGGAGAGGGACCTACTAGAATGACTCGTGAATCGTCTCAGCAATCTGCGCCAAGTCGACCAAATACCGGAACGGTACATCCACATCGCTGACACTCGTACACCCCTGCGCTCCCTGCACTTGCAGGACAAAATCCCCTCCGTCCAATTCACTCACATCCCACTCATCTTGCCGGATATACGGCGGCCGGCCCATCAGCAGACTGCGCCACTTATCCTCCGCATAGACCGCCCACCAGAGCCGTCGGCGCAGTCTCTTCTCCCACGCCGGAATCCCCCACATACGACACTCAATATGCAAGCCTAGCGAGCACGCCAGTCCAACCATACTCCCCACCCATGACCATACGAAAGGGGTATCGGCCGTCGCGGACCGTCCCTCGTCCAGCGACTTGTGGAGGTACAGCAGACCGGCTTGCAGGACGGATAGATGAGGAGTGTGGATCTCCTCGGCGAGGAGCTCATATACTAAGCGCCAGAGACGATCAACCGGGGCATTGTTGTACGTGTGCAACACACAGAGGTAGTCGTCCTGTCCGGCAAATGGCAAAGCGGTGGCATAGATGGCGGCCAGTAGATGCACGGGAATTTTATCCAAAGTCTCTGCAGTCGGCACCGTGCATGATGGAGCCAAGCCAAGCTGGTGACGAGAGACCAGCGGTAATGCAGGCCAGATGTACTTGACAAACCTGAGTCAGTAGTCAGCAATATATTCACAGTTAATATAATCATGACTAGAACATACAAACCAACCAATCGCACCCCATATTCATCTGGCACCAAGGAATTCAACTCCTGTCGTGGATTCATGCCAGGAGTAGCGACACGCGTCTCAGTCTTGGAATCGGCAGCCAGATCATCCGCGGCAATCATGAAATGCACCGGGATTCGGAGCGGCACGGGGACACCGCCTGCGTTGCGAAAATGCACCTTGTAGAAACACTTGACACCCGCGTCGTCAAACGAGCAATGTCTCAACAGCCATGGATCCGACTCGGCCGATGCTCCGAACAACTGCGCCGAGAAGCCCTCAAGCTGATCAAGACTCTGCACAAACTGCGTCGGTGCCCGACCAGAAGACATAAGCTGCTGAGGCCATGACGACGACAGAATCTGGTTTGCCGGCGTGGTCGCAGCACTACTATGCGCCGCCACTACAGGCGGCTGTGATGGAAGATGTTCCTGCGCTGGCGCATACGGATACTCTTCCTGAGTCTGCTGCTGCTGCTGCTGATGCTGAGAAGGAGGGTGTGAAGGCGTAGACCCTCCCTCGATACTGGGATGTACCTGCGACTGCGAGCGCGAACCAACCGAGTCTGTAAACCCAATCTCGTCGCCCTCGCGGAGCTGCCGCCGAGGCCGTTTGGGCGGCGGTTTGGCAAATGTGCAACGTAAATCGGCGGAGCGACAGCGAGCACATGGCAGACCGGCCTCTGTCTGGCAGCCGAGTTTACGCTCGCGGCATTGATCGCAGGGGCGTTGACGCTTGGAGCGGTAGGGCCTGGATGACATATCTATGGCGTACTCTCAAAGCCAGTAACAGTGCATATACCAGCATCCCAAGCATTCATAGTAGTTTATGTCGGCGGCGAGTCGGCGACGAAGTGACGTTGAATGACGTGATGACTCAGCTACTCGTCGGCCACCGGCGATCGGCGGCGGTCGGCATGCCGATCGGTACGGATACGGAATGCCGTAGATTGATATAGATGAATTATCTGTATTGAGTGAATAAGTACTATGACTCTGATACAGTATATAAGCAGTGGAATAGACTGCCTGTAGAGTATCAAGTACGTTCAAGATACTCACAAAGCACAATGGCACACCCTGAAGGAGGCCTCGCCGCTAACCTCGTTGTCCTAGGCAGCTTCTGCTCCATCACCGGCGGCCTAGGGCTAATGAACAGCATCGGCATCTACCAAGCCTACATCAGCACACACCAACTCTCCTCCCTCTCACACTCCGAAATAAGCTGGATCTTCGGCGTCTACAACTTTCTCATCTTTTTCGGCGGCTTGCAAATCGGGCCTATCTTCGATGCCAAAGGGCCTCGTGCCCTCCTGTGGATAGGCTCGACGCTGCTTGTGATTATGTTTATAGCTCTGGGGTTCTGCGAGAAATATTGGCATTTCTTCGTTGTACTGGGAGTTCTCGGTGGTATTGGGACATCATTCATCTTCATCGTCCCCGTCGCTAGTATCGGACATTTCTTCCTGCGACGTCGCGGCGCAGCTACAGGCCTGGCCATGGCTGGTGGTAGTATCGGCGGTGTAATCTTCCCAATCATGCTGGAGAAACTAGCACCAAAGATAGGATTCGCCTGGACCACCCGAGCCATTGGGCTAGTAACCCTGGTCCTTCTGTTTATCGGCTGTCTCCTCGTCCGCGGCCGGGAACCTGAGCCCTCATCATCTCCCGAATCCCCTCCCGATAAACCCAAATCCAAACGCAAATCTATCAAATCCCTCCTTCCTGACCTCACTATTCTGGCGAACCCGCTGCTAGCCCTGACAACGGCCGGCGTCTTCCTCATCGAATGGGGCTTTTTCATTCCCCTCGAGTACATAACCTCGTACGCCCTCTACCATTCCGTATCCCCTGATCTCGCATATTTAATGGTCGTCTTCTTCAACGCGGGTTCCTTTCCCGGTCGTTGGATCCCAGGAATCCTAGCTGATAAAGTCGGACGGTACAACATGCTGATTTATACAAACCTCCTGGCACTGGTCGCGGTGTTGGGGGTTTGGATGCCTGCACAGGGTAATGTGGCTGCAACAATCGTGTTTGCGGTGGTATTTGGATTTGCGAGTGGGAGTAATATTAGCCTTGTGCCGGTTTGTGTGGGCGAGCTGTGTCCGACGGAGGCGTATGGGAGGTACTATACGACTGTTTATACGATTGTCAGCTTAGGGTATGTCTTCCTTTCTACACATATGTTGATGTTACGAATGCTAACTTGTGTCTAGGGCTTTGACTGGAGTTCCAATTGCGGGGGAGATTATCCAGAGGACTAATGGGGAGTATTGGGGACTGATCGCATTCGCTGGATGCTCCTATGCGGCCGGACTAATGTGCTTTTTCGCTGTTAAACTCCTACAATGGAGAAACGTACGCAACGATTCAACCTGATGTATCTACATATTTCATAGCTTAAAAAATGTAATGATTCACGACAACTTGACATCCCTCGGACTCGGCCTATACAAGTAACAATCAACAAATGCAATCATCATTCCTCACATATGGAACCTACATCTCACTGTACAACGCATCAAACTCCTCCTCCGCCACCCTCGTACAATCAAACCCATAAATCTCCCTCTGCACATCCGCATCCGCCCACTTATCCGGCACAGGCCCCTTACCCTGCCTCAACGCTGCAAACTGCTTATCTCTTTGTTCCTTCGCCGCACCCTCGCCTAGATGCAGCGCGCGACCAGATGCAGAAGCTAGATCGACGAGCGCGTATGCACGCTGTTTGCGGACTTTCTCGTACACGCGAAGTGCTTTGTTGATAGACTCTGGTTGTGTGTTTGGTAGTCGCGAGAGGACGACCGCAAGTACAGCGCCGTCTTCGATGGCCTGTGCCGCGCCTTGTGCGAGATGTGGGAGGGTCGGATGACATGCGTCGCCGACAAGAGCGACGGATTCATGGATCCATGTTGGGAGGGGGTCGTGGATGCGCAGTTTCCACTCGCAGACTTCGCCTTCCGGGACGTAGTTGAGCATGCGCTGGACCATGGGGCAGAAGTCGGAGAAAACGCCCAACATGGCTGACTTCGAGCCCTTGGTTGTGTATGTTGCATTTGTGGCAGCTGCAAAGTTACTGTCTGGTTGCGTTGTGGAGAGGTTGTAGATGTTGTTGTTGGAGACTGGGTAGGCGATGATATGGCGCTTTTCGCCGATCCAGCGAGTGACTCGGGTGCTGTTGATGAGTTCGAGCAGTTCGGGGTCATCTTTAATTTGGTCTTTGTGGATCATGATTCTGTACGCGGCTTGGTGGGTGTCTTTGATGCCGACGTCGACGTTCAATCGTTTGAGCATCTCGACGCGCGCCTTGCTCTTGATGCCGTCTGCGGCGAGGATTACGTCTGCTTCGACGCGGTACGACCCGCTGCCATCGCGGGGTATCGCTGTGAAAGATGCGTTGGGGCCGAAGGAGTCGATTGTCTCGGCCTCGGTCGAGAAGTGGAAGTTGATGGCTGGGTGCTGCTTGCAGCCTTCGTAGAGGCCGTTGGCGAGGGAATGTCGGTGGCCTACCATGTGCGGGTAGCCGTATGTCTTTTCGATGTATTCCAGATCAACGTGTGCAAGTTGGGTGTCCGTTGCGCCGACTGTTCATTATTAGTACACATAGTTTGCTTTGAGGGAAACGCATGCATACCTCTAACACTAGTATCAAGAATATTAACAGCCTCAGCCTCAATCCCCTTCCACACACCAAGATTATCAAGCACACGAGCCATATTCGGCGCAAGCTGAATACCAGCCCCGACAAAACCCAGGTCCGATGCATATTCATAAACGTCGATATTCTTGAACCCGCGCCGCGCCAGAGCCAGGGCACAGGTTAAACCGCCCATTCCGGCGCCCAGGATGGCAATGCGGAGATCTTGTGGTGATTGCGACATTGTGTGTGTATTCCGCCAAGTTGAATAGTCTGTGAAGAATGAACAAAAACTGCTCTCTGGGAAATCTCCATGCTTAAATGTAGTGGTTCGCAAGTTGCGGCAATTCGGGGTTGAGCGGTTATGACCTTTTCCGCCAGCGAAAGGAGGCCTCCCACACCCCACACAGTGATATCATGGACGATTGACATGGAGTGGATATGGGGAGTATAGGGAGAGAGGAAGAAAGGAAATAGTAAACCGTTTGGAGCTGGAAGAGTAAGACTGGGCAAACCAATTATGCTCGGCGCTGTAAAATATTCAACCGAGGCATCTGGTGCATCTGCACTGCACTACCACACAGCTTTATACAATATAGACAAGGTACTTCCCAAGTTCGCATTTGCTCCTTTACTGTAGCTATCCAGTAAACCTAGAACCAACCATGGCACCAATAGCATTTCGAGCTATTCAGAATGTCATGAAGCGAATCCTTCCCCGGGTTCCTTTCCACCCCCAATCTCCACCATACTATCCGGGTAATCAAAACCGACTTTTCTAAACTACTCCATGATCACTGATTCTCGACAGGTTATCGCCCGAAGGACAGAAGTAAGTCTGAGCAGCTACGGTAGCTTACGAAAGCCCGTTGCGTCAGCTCACCAGCCGAAACAGACCATGGCTGTTGCGAAATCAGCCCATAAATGATATCGGCATTTTTGGACCTCATTGGTATAGAGATATTCTGACACGATAGGGTCAGAAAGTGCACGACGAGGTTTTTTCCATCCCTCTGCGCTAGGTTCCCAGAGGTCCAGATCTTGTTCGTTGATGTCTTTGAAGACCATGGCTGCCATTGCTCGACCTGCGATATCCTTAGCGTATGAGAGACTGGGTGTTACATAGATGCCTAGCCTGAATTCATTCCTTGGTGTATTTGACACAATGAGAATGAAGAAATTCATTTTGAGTCCTAGGGTCACGAAGCCAAGTCCGCGATACCAATCACCATCCTGCTCCTGAAGGTCGCTGGGAAGTTGCTTCTTTGCCTCTATCCATGCGTCCATTCTCTCCAGGACCATGTCATCTAGTTCTTAATACGGAGTACTTAAACGGAGGGGTACATCTCCGAGCGGTTTTGAGATTGGATCTGTGGCGTGACTCGCTGCCGTATAGGGACATTCTACTTGCAACGATAAGGACAATCTTCAAAGTACCCGCCATGTAATTCGCTGAACATCTTGGCATCAAGTCGAGCAGGGACCTGTCTGTCCTCAAAGTACCGCTCAGCAAGAAAGTGGCTGGGGCTGGTGCCGATAGGGATCGAGGCGAGTTCATCCTGTAAAGTGTAGACCGGGTCATCGATTACATCGATAATATCGTCAAACCCAGTGATCAGAAAATGCTTCCATTGGAGCGCGCCGTTTGTGTACCTTTATACATGGTCAGCACATGGCGTATGTAGGAATCAGGGAAGGGAGGTTTCTTACAGCGACCGGTCATTTTCTTCAACTTTTCCGGTATCTCTCCTAGATACTCATGACCACCGATCCACGCAGGCTCAAAGTATTGTCCACCCCCTGTCGGGGGCCGGTTCCGTTTCGTCCTCCCGCGTGTTCTCTGTGAACTACTATGCCTTGCAAGAGTCGTCAGATCCCTTCACCTCGTCTCCTTCGCCGTCAGCACAGACAAGCATGTTAGGGTTCCCAGGCTCCTCATATTCCGATATAACAGGGAAATAACCATCCAATTTCCACTCGTAGCATCCCCAGCAGCTTTATGTATGAGGGTGCAAATCTGATTACCTTCAATAGCAATCGACCTAGTCTTCATACATGTGTCCCTCATCCTCTCAGTTACCTCACATGGTGTTCCCATAAACCTAGCAATATAAGCCAGGCGAAACAACCGGTACCGTTCCTCAAGAAGATCCGTCACCATCTCTTTTACACCTTCAAATGCTCTCCATTCATCCAATAGCTGTTTAAGCGCCGTGCAGAGCTTGCGGTATTTATTATCATATATATTCTCTTTACATTCTTCGAGGACTGTTTTTGCCTCGTTGATGCTGGCACAAAGACGGTAGACAATGCTTCTGACTGCTTTTCTCAACCGAACGAATCAGCCCACGGCATATTCGGATGCTTCCCATTCCAGTGCAGTTGAGGGCTCTGGTTCAGATGGGCCGGACGATCGGATGATTGAATATCTGGTGACTGGTAGTCATCTGGGGTTAATTTCCGGAAAATAGTTGGGCCTGAAGACATCGAATTTGGGATAACTAAAATAAGACTCATGGGTTGTAGAAAAGGCGGTACTTCAGACAGCGATAATGAGTCACATGCCATGCCATTTTTCTTTCGGCATACTCATGAAGGTGACTTCAATCATCGCACCCAATTTCTCTTCTGGTTGTAGGCAGTTCAATCGCGGGATAACGATGTACGACTCGCGAGCTTCCTATCTCACTAACGGTGCATCGGACGCTCCTGGTGGCTCGCAGCTCGCTTATATCTAAAACTTGGGGTTAGATTTAAGCTTAGTCCACATGGTCAGATGGTGGACTCATTGGGACTTTCGCATGAAGCGATGATTTGAGGCGACCGACAATTCGATGCATATCATACCATCTGTTCTGACTGGGTAAAGTATCGCCCGTATTGTAGCTTTCCTTCCCGCGCTGAGACAGCAAGGATTATCTCAATACATGCGAGCCAATTGATAACAATAATGTAGGGACAATTGTTCTTTGACAAAAATATCCAGTCGGTTCCCGTAGTATACACGGGGTAAAATGTCCGCTAATTGACATTCTTCATATAGAGAAGTCAACATCTCGGCTATTGACAAGCCAGACAGCCTCCATAGCAGATGGGAATAACCTCATCCATTTACCCTAATCGTCCTGCTTGTTCGCCCCCACGTTCGGAGGACCCTTCGGAGAGGATATCTGTATTCAGTTATCTCGCCCGAGTACATCGGCAATTGGCCATGGTAGTTGTATACCCCGGTAAATCGACAGAAAAGAGTCAAAGGGGCAAGGTGCAGGAGAGAGAATCGGTAAATGCATCACAGTTGATCAGAGCCAACGATATAAAAGATACCATCTGTCTCAGTTGAAAATGGTGAGCCCAGACCGTGCAAGTGGCCCCTCTGCCTCTCAATCGTCTGTAACTCTCGACACTGCAGAGACACAGTACCAATCGTTCAAATGTTCGTTATTGATTTGCCTGCGTTGTCGACGTAATTCCTTATCAACAATCCTTGATTTGTACAAGAGCTTGGTCGACTTCTCGTGGCACATGGAATGTGTGAGTGCTCGGTTGGTAACCATGCTGTTGCTTTTTGAAAAATGATTTCAGGTGACTGCTACAACCGTAAGACACACCAAGGGACTGCCGAGGCATTTAACACGTCCCAAGAGAATGTCATGTTTTGACGGTGACGAGATGCCGATCTCTTGAACGTCCAATTCTCCTGGTTGGGACCAAGTTGCTGCCACGAACTCTTATGCAATAGCTATAAACCTTTAAGGAAGCGGAAGCTAACACTTCTCTGTCCTCGCCGATAGTGGTGGCAAAAATCAGTCTTGAATCTCGTGGTGATGTTGGAGATTTTAACAACCGTGATACAGGAATCAATGATCTCAATTGAGTCAGCGAATCTGACCAGCAACTAGTCTGACTTGCGAAGACTCAAAAAGCTTACAAACTGAAGGTAGTGCCACTATGCTTCTGAGGTATTGACAGAAGCATGAGTGATGAGATGGCCAGGTTGTGTGAGTTCTCGGATGTCGCTGGTAGCCATTCTCTTCGAGCAATGTATGAGATCTCTTGGAGTCCCAAACAACCAACGGCTGCGCTTAGAAAGGGCCGCGTTTAGAAAGGGAGCAAGATAAGCATTCGCTTACCAAGTCTCGATGATCTTCGCTCCACAGAAGACAGTAGCATTGCACAAGTAAAGTCCCGCCTTATTATCCGAACCAAAGGCGCGTCGTCGGCACTATACGGAATAATCTACAGCTCCTACCCAAACACACTTTCCGACCATCACTAAGGTCCGATTTTATGGCAGTAGAGCCATGACAAGGCAAGAGCTGCCACTTCCCAGCCGAATCACCCACTTCTTAACAACCAAAAGCAACGCAATCCGAGTATCCCCGAGAATTATTAAACTACCACTTCGCATCCCCCTCAGCCAATCCATGAACCCAGCAACACCCGTATCCATAAAAAGTGTAGACCAACTATACAACCGCTTACTACAACCGCTCACTTCCCGGAGAAACCGGCCACACACCCGGCTAGAAACACTGGCTGCTAATATCTGCGCCCAGAAAGAACATTGTCATCTACATGCTCCATGATACTCTGAGCGTGGTACGCCAATTGTCCGGATAAAATGGCATATCTCCTCATAGCAGTTGTCAGTACTGCGGCCGTGGATGGGTAAAGGGATTACTTTGACCAGGCCCATGTTTCCTTCGAGGGTGAATCTGCATGGGACATCGCGCAGGGCTTGACGGTCGTCGAGGAGGATAGCTGATGGCTAGGGTGCGAGACATAGGATGAGCATTGGCTGGCGTTTTCATTTTGTCCTTCGAGGTTGTGGAGGGTGTGTTCTGCTGCTGTTTGGAGGCTTTTGAAGTTGGCAAAGATTTGGTAGAGGGCATCGCGGGGAAGACCTGCTAGGAGGTCGCTGTTATATATTCCACCTGTATCGTGTCTCTAAGATCATTTCTACAGTGTCGTATTTGTGGTGGAGAAGTGCATCAACTTGTCATAAGTCAATCGTCTATGCACTCCGTCCTGATAAGATTATCTTATCTTGATCACGTCACACCATCTTATCGACAACAATCCACAACATCGAAAATTTTCTCCTTGACTGCAATTGTCCAGATGGGTTAGCAACAGCCAGTCCCTGATAGGTTCATGCTCTGTTCTGGACTCTAACTGAATCAGCTCAGCTGAGCATAAACTTTCCGAGACGGTCGAATCCCCACAAATGGAGGCCTTTAGCACGGCGCACACCATTACCAAACCGATCGTCGGCTGAGAACCCTCTCGAATAGTGGCACACTCAAATAAGAAGATAATAGACCAGTCTCGCGAGCATACGTGGACATCGCGATTTCAGTCTAATTGCAATAATAATACACAGCACGCATGTACTCCACCGCCAGCTGGCCTGCACCTGCAGCGCAGTGCAGTGCATCCTCCTGACACAATGGGGGAAGGATTTCCCCCACGTTGGGTGGAAGATCCTGTCGGCGGCGAATTGGGACGCCGGAAGAGCCTGCTGTACAGTTATGTCTGTCTATGCACATGCACCGCACTCTGTCAAAGTGAAGCTATCATATCCCCATCGTACCCTCTCGTATAATAGTCGATCGTATTGCCAGTTGCCTTCGTTACGCCGCGTCTAGCGCGAGGTGGGATGCAAAGAACATCGACATCGAGCTCCGACAAACGTATATTTCTTCTTTGGCGGGTGTAGCGGTTTTGCGCAAAAGGCTACAGCACCTCCACACAATCCGGATTCCGGATACGGGCCGTAGAAAAAACTTACTCGCAGGAGAACTCCGTTCAAAAGAAAGAGATTAACGCCGACCCCGACCGATGGCGAATGATATACGATGCAATGATCAGCTATATTGCTTTTACTTACTGCTGTACATCCCTCATAGGACGGGGTTAGAGACTAGAAACAGAAACGAGGCTGGCTTGCGTCGGAACATGTTACCAAACGCCGACACCAGTGCCTTTTTGGTAACTTGGGAAATCGACATTGCACCGGCACGCACCGATTGAGAGATCAAGTGGATTCATCTCGGGCTCGGACTACGAATGGTGGCTGGCTGCATGTCTGCTAAGCTGTGGATCGACCATCAAATCGGAGCCTGTGTTTGAGCGTGTGGGTAGGCCTCTGGAAAACGTATTCTAAAAACTGAGCAAAGGAAATGGAGCTTCAGATTATCTATAAAAGGGCTCGATGGTCCGTCCTGGTTGATGGCAAAATACTGTTTCACAACGACCACAACACGAAATGACTATCCCAACAACCATACGTTCTCTTTTATCGCTACTGCGATCAATTCCGCTTCGTTCAGATAGCAGCGACGGCAACATATCCAAACACAACCAAGCACTCTTCGAAACCACCAAGCGGCTTCTCGCCGAAGTCGTTAATGAGGGACTGGTGGATGCTACTATCGGGGGATCGAAATATGACCAATTTTTGTACTTGAACAGCCGTCTTCACGCAGCCGGAGAAAATGATCGCAAATGGGTGAAAGTCAGTCTTCAGCCGGGTACGGTCCTAGAGACCAGAGATGGAAAGGTTGCGTGTGTTGTGCGGCCGGATAGTCTACAGCCGCCTGTTGTTATTGGCAATGGTGACGCAGAAGAGGAAGAGTTGGACCCGGGCGTGTTATTCAAAAATCTGAGCCCGTGGTTAGTCGAAGATGCGGACGAGGAAATCTTGAACGAGATCGCCCTCGAATTAGGTAATTCAGCGCGGAATCAGGGTAAGCCTCACCCCGCCATATACAAACGACCTATACTAACAGAAACAGAAACATGGCTCGACATCGGCGCAGCCCAGAAAATCCTCACTCTCGACAATCCATCCCCAGACTGGGAAAGAGCCTTGATATACGGCCATCCAAGTCATCCCTATCACCGCCTGTGCTACGCCCAACCGCCCCTCAACCAAATCCAACCCTCTGACATCCCCGAAATGCTAACCCCAACTCTCGCCTTCCTCTCTGTGCCCAGGACAGATCTCCGCGTAACAGGCGCCTTTGAAGAAATCATCCAGCCACTGCTCAGAAAACTGGAAATCCCAAGCACAACACCCGACAGAGTCATCGTCCCGTGTCTCTCGAGACAACTTCCCGCCGTGGACCAGCGCTTCCCAAATGCCGTCGTGCTCAAGACAGTGGAAAACATCGCAGACGCACAAGCCTCAATGCGAACACTAACCCTCCGCCCAGAATCCGATTTCGGGTATCACCTGAAGCTCTCCTTGGCATGCCAGATCACATCTGCCCTGCGCACAATCACCCCCTGGACAACATGCGGCGGACCAGTTCAAACGGCCCTGCTTGAGAGATTCCTCCCCAACGACCTCTGGGTCTTCCGCGAAGTCGCCGCAGTCTCAGGCGGACAGGACAATTTCGCAGACGCAAAACATCTCTCCTGCATACTCCGCGATGATCTGGAGGCCCGCGCAGACGCCAACAACGAACGTCTCGTCATCGCAGCAGCACTGGCCCAACAACCATACAACAACACCCGCTGCTACGCAGAGATCCTATACAATCTGCGCACAACCTCCGACAAACAATCCTGGCTACGTACATACGCAACCCGGCTCTTCTCACTGGTCCTCCCACCGCTAGCCCGCTATGGTATCGGTCTCGAAGCACACGGGCAGAACCTCGTTGCCCGGATCTGCCGGAAAACAGGAGAAGTGAAAGGTTTCGCGGTTCGTGATTTCGGCGGTGTGCGGATGCACGTTCCCACACTAGAGAATTTCGGCGTGAACTTCGATGGTTTGCCTCCCGGGGGCGCGACGCTGACGGAGGATTTGCACAATGTGTGGAGTAAGGTGCACCATGCGCTCGTGCAGAACCATGTGGGGTTGATTGTTAGTGCGTTGAGGTTGGAGAGGGATGGGGGTTGGGGGATTGTGAGGGAGGTGCTTGGCGGTGTTTTGGAGGGGGAGACCAGTGGGAAGGGGATGGGGAGGGAGGTGGGGGAGTACTTTTTGCAGGATACGATGCCGTTTAAGTGCTTTTTGAGGATGAGGATGGAAGGGAAGTATCGTGATGTGAGTACCAGTTTTTGCTTGTCATATTAGGGTTATGCTAACAAGTGCAGTATGTCGAGAGAGAAGTCCCGAACGTCCTTCTTATGGACTCGCCAAGATGGGAAGAAGTGCTGCGGACTTATCAACCAACCTTGCATTATACATAGGGGGTTTTCATTTGTTCTATAATTGCCTCGTCAATTTGTAAACATACAGGGTATCAGAATTTCATCACATTCATGAATCATCATGCTCCGTCGGCCCCGGAACAAAGACCCTTCCCCAATACTCCACCCCATCAGCCTGGGGGTTCCTCATATCGCGACACGTCGGGCTTTCCCAGTCTTCCCAGATACCCATCGGCCAGATAGGTATCACACAGACTTCGTTGTCCGCGCAGCCACGACATTCCTTCCAGGTTGTCCAGGCGAGGTAGTCGACAAGATCCTGGATCTTGGCAACGGCTGTGTCGTAGTTTGGTTCGTCGAATGCCTCCAGCAGCGTGAAGCAAACGCTGTCAGCAATGGAACGCACGGCACGAGCTGCTACGCTTTCGATCGGGGCGTTAAAGGGAATGAATTGGGTTGCGCAACGCTCTGCCTCGGCGGTGATATTCCGGCCGCCAAAGTCGAAGAACGGATCTACCACCTTCTTGAGATCGTCGTGTAATTGCTTCATGTTTGCTGTAATATTCGCAGAGACCAGACTCTTCAACGTATGAGCATATCTTTCAACCACCATGTCCGTAACGGACTGCCAGTCAAATGAGGGCTCATTGGTATCATGGCCCAGAATCAACGCTTTAAGATCCTGCCGGATAGGTTCCAGCTGCGAGGTATCGAGATGGTCCAAACGGGGCCGGAGATTCTTGCTTTGACCACCGAAGATATCCAACTCATAAGTGAAAGCAGTTACAAAATGGTCGTAGTTAACCTTCACCCGATTCCCCCCAATACCATGATACCGTGCCGTAATGGCCTTGATCCACGGCCCAGAATCGGGAACAATTTCATGCATGGTCTTGTTATGATCTTTACCAGGCCGTGGAAGATGACGAGGGATACCACCTTTATTCGCCTGGACTTCGACCTCATGCAGCAGATGTAAATCGCGCTCGAATTCGCAGAGGATAATCTCAAAACCGGCTTCCATGCGAATCACTCCGTCCAGTCGATCGTTCCATACTTCGTGGGATAAGCGACAGAATTCTCTCGCGCGCGCAAACTCATTCATAATCTGATCGTCGTGAACAGTATCATTCACCAGAATCCGGTTCTGTGAGTCGAGAGTCCCGTTGCTCGTCTTTCCGGCAGACATGCCATCAATGTACAGCAATCGTAGATCCCTAACAGGTACGTAGGTCTGCAGCCAGCCAGAACTCCTTGGCTCCTCATCCTCTGGTGGCTCGAGCAACAATGGCTTCTGCCTTCCGGGACCTCCAGGACCACCATGACCAGGTGGCGGTCCTTTATGTGGACCCCGCCCAGGAACACCAGGCTGAGAGCCCATCGGAGGCATCCTTGCAAACAGAATCGCATGCTCCGGTTCAAACGCCAGCCACTCCGTCCCGATCACATGGTCAGGACTCGGCCCGCCGTGATACAGCTGCGTTCCAGCCGGGACGGAGGCTAGAAAGAAGGACATGCCATTGTGGTACAGCGACGAGCCCCACTGACGCATGGACGAGTGAATAGCGTTGAAGATGTGGTTTGCATTCTGTATGGATTCTTCATGGGCGATAGTTGGGATTGAGAAACTAGCCAGCAGGGCTAGGGAGAGGAATCGAAGCCGCATCTTAGATTCGTGAACTCGGTGCTGTTGCAGGAGTAAGTAAAGATTCCAGTTAAACGGGGGATATATATACGTACGCTCGCACAGAATCAGGTGACGCGTCATCGCCAGTAGCCACAGTTGAAAACAATCCCGGTCAATTTTCTGCATAGTTAGCGGCTTCTCGTTCGGTCAGCGGTCGTTGTTTTGGATATTATGCCCGATCCCGACCCCGACTGCCGATATCGCCGATCCACATGATATGACAGCTGCAACAACCACTACTTCAACAACACATAAAATATGCCACCGCGTTCACTTCTCCTCACAATCGACGCCTTCGGTACCATTTTTCACCCTCGTCTCCCCGTTCCGGAGCAATACGCTTCGACCGCGCACGCTTTTGGGTTATCCCCGTCGCTGGTTACGTCCGAGTCGCTGCAACCCGCGTTCAAAGAAGTCTTCAAGGCGCATGCTAAGCGGTATCCGAATTACGGAAGGGAACTAGCGCTAAGGGAACAATATGGAGGGCCGAGAGAATGGTGGGAAGGGGTTATACGGGGGAGTTTTGGAAAGGTGTTGAACGGTGATAATGGCACTGGTGGTGATTTGCCGGAGGGGTTGGTGCAGAGGTTACTCGATCGGTTTGCTAGTAAAGAGGGATATGCTTTATATGAAGATGCAGGGGAGTTTATGGTGAGGATGAGAGAGGTCAAAAAGGGTCTTCTGCATAAGCAGAGATTCGGGCCATTTGAGAGGATACTTGTCGGGGTTATTTCGAACTCGGATGACCGCGTGCCAGGTGTCTTGAAGTCTTTGGGGCTGACTGTTGGTGATACTCGTGCGGACCAAGGCGTGTCGAGTATGCGACTGGCAGGATTTGAGGAGAGGAATCCGTCTCCCGCAAAGAAAGTGGACGTTGTCAATGATCTTGACCTTATCATTACGAGCTACGAAGCTGGAGAAGAGAAACCCAGTGCAGCTATTTTTGACGCTGCGAAACAGCAAGCCATGAGGCATGCTGCTGCTGGTTCTGAGGATGCTTCGGAATGGACTTGTGTCCATGTCGGGGATGATTATTCCAAGGATTACCAGGCTGCCGTTAACGCTGGCTGGGATGGGTATTATCTTCCGCGAAACGGCGAAGTGCAAGGTCACCAGGGTGCGACAGCGATTCGTTCCTTGACTGAATTGTTTACTTTGTTGGAAGGCTCCAAATGAAGATCCCATGAAAGCCACCCGGCAGCATGGCAGCATGGCGACATGGTTATATAGTTTATCCGTAATGATTGAGGGCAGCACAAAAACCCAATCAAGCGATGTGATAGTGGAAGCTGCCTTTGATAAGAGGTCTGTCGGAACCAAGACAGACAACGTCCTCTTGTGTACGATGACCGGAAGTCAATAATCTACTGTCACGCGAATACTACAAATATGAACGCATCAAGTAATGAAGCTTCGCCATAGACATTCCATAGATTAAAATATACCAACTATCCAAAATCACAAAACGACGCCCGCTGATCCCACAAGATATATGTCAAACAAATACAATCACTCCCACTGCCCCTTCCCTAAAGCCCCCAAACCACGCCGATTTGAAGCATGTTTGTTAAGCAACGCCGCAACATTCGACCCACTAGACCTCTCTTTAGCCCGAATCGCACTCTCCCGCTCCTTCTCCCTAGCAGCCGTATAATAATTAACAGCGCCCTTCTTCGCCGCCGACGCCCCAGCAGAAGCCTTCATGGTCTTTCGCGAATCAGAAGATCCAGAGGACAAACTGCTTGGTGATGAAGAACTTGCTGAGTTCTTGCGAAGCGGAGGACGGAAGCCGATATTCACAGCTGCGTCGTTGCCAGCGCCGGCATGGAAGGCGAAGCGGGTGCTTGCGGAGGACTGGGCGGAGTTGGAGGAAGCTTGCCGGAGGAGGGCCAGGCGGTCGACGACGGGACCTCGTGTGCGGCGGGGGTGGTTGTGGTTGTGGGTGCGAGGGACAAAGTCTTCCTTTGGTTCTTCTGCCGCTGGTGTTCCGGCTTCTGTCATTTGTTCGTCTTGGCCGCCCTCTTCGTCGATGGCGGCGTCTTCGTGGAAGGAGTCGTATTCGTGGGTTTCTGTGAGGAAAGAGACTGTTTCGCGGATCTCTGCGAGGGTAGCGGGTTTCTTGGACATGTGGCTGGCGGGCTTGCGACGGAGATGGGGTGGAGGACGGTTGGCGATGTCTTCTGCAGAGGGCTCAAGAGGTCGCTTTCTCTTGCTGTCGTTGTTTTCGGTTTCTGGTGCGGCAGGGTCTTTCTGTGCTTCTGGTGCCACATCTTGCGACGATTGTTCCTGAGAACCACCCTCGTTCTCGTACTCCAGGAACTCCAGATCAACATCCTCTTCCTCGTCCCGGTCCTCGATAGCTTTGAAGAAGGCTGCCTTCTTGGGGTTCTCGGCAATTTCGTTGACCTTCTCATCGGCAAGAAGAGCTCTTCGCATCCGAGCGAATTCTCGTTGTTTCTCGCGACGACGGGCGAGGAGCTCGTCTTCGGGGTCATCGAGATCGAGGTCATCATCAGCTCCTCTGCGCCGTCGAAGAGCCCCAGTGGTAATATCCTTCATGAGCTTTTCCACTTGCTTTGCGTCGTCGTCTCTGTGTCGAGCACTGCAGAGTACTATTAGCATTGCAAATTTTCATCTCAAGGTCCAGGCAACGAAGTCCAAGCGATACTTACGCATTAAGCCTAGCCAACAACTTCTCGTCCACAACCTCTCCACTGTTGTCGTTGATCATCGACTGATCGTATGCGTCCTCTTCATCGTCGCTGTCATCACTACCACCACCGAGACCGGCATATTCATCTTCGGATTCCTCGGCTGCATCCTCGACAACATCCTTGGCTTTGCTCTTTTGCTTGTCGAATGGAACAATGTTCTTCTTCCTAGTAGCTTTCCTCATGACGTCGAATGCACTGGAGTCGATTTCAAAGTCGCCGTCACCTTGACCTTCCGTCCCTTGGTTATCAGCACGACCGCGACGAAGGTGCTTGTTTTTCCTGCTAGCAACAGGAGAAACGGGGGCTTCGCTCCGCTCGACAATCACAGTTTCGATCGTCGACGGGGGAGGCCTGAACCGTTTCGAAGGATCATAAGGCGAATACACGAAGCCGGCATCTTGCGTCGGTTCAGGCACCGAAAATTCGGACATTGCTCTCGGAGCTGGTGACTCAGATACACCGCTCCCAGACGGATCATACCCTGCGAAGACGTCGGTGGTTTCTTCTCGTTGTCCCTGGCTGTCTTTGACTAGGATCTGAGAATCGGATGGCTCGACACCGACAACAGGGTCTGGAAGTGATGGGATAACACTGGGGGTATTGGGCTGAGTATCCTGTCCACTTCCAGCCAATGTGCCCGCAAAAGCCTGGGTTAGACCCATGGTCAATCCAGCAGAGTCCTCTAAGCCGGGGAACTCGGGCCTCGCTGCAGGGCCCTTGTTTGGGGTGATTGGGTTCGACGGAGTTGTTGGTGCTTGGGGCTCATGCTGCTGTTCATCTTCATCATCGTCATCTTCGATCACTCGAGTGGGCCGCTTTCTTCTCGTGGACGGTACATCGACTTCGTCGGCAGACATGGCATCGCTTTGCTCGTCTGCTGATTCCTTATCATCACCAGCTTCAGCGTCAATCATGTTCCCGTCATTCTGGGCACCTGTTTCTTCTCCGTCCTCGTCCTCTTCCTCGTCATCATCGCCAACAACCTCATCCTCAGAACCAGAAGGTTCATAATCTGCCCCATCACTTTCATCGTCATCACCCCTTTGGTCTTGATTCCTTTCCTTACGCTCTTGCTTCTTGATGTCGTCAGCTTCCTGCCGGGCCTTCTCCACGAGGTTCTCAATTTCATCCTCCATGGCTTGTCGTTCCTCAGCGGTTTCAATAAAAACACCCTGAGACCTAAGCTCGTCAATTCTCTGCTTTCTTTCGTCGGCAGCCTGTTTTCTTGCCTGGGCTAGCAAATCGGCTGACAACTGCGCGAAGTTGGTTGATGTCGCTTGACGGTCAGGAGAAGTGAGATGAGCCAAAGCCTTCAACTTTAACATGGAAGCGGATTCTTCTGATCTCTTGGTCTTGATATTTTCGAAGGCTGCAATTCGACGGCACTTGGCAGGAGATGTGACAACCTCAAGCTCGTCGTCGGAGTCCTCCTGCTGGTGTTCGGCTACCGACTGTCGAGAGAGCTGGACGCGAATGGGTGGCTTCTTGGGCGTTTTATGACCATGTTTGGGTGCTGATACCTTTTGGTGTGGCTCTTGCGTTTGGACTCGAGCTCTTGCAACGATTGGTTCTTTTTGCTGTAGATGCGTTCTGGCAAGGACTTCCTCGAGAGGAGGCCTGGTAAACTCCATAGCTTCGGTTTCCGGCTCTTTCCCCTTGTCACTTGCAGCATCAGGACCAGCTGGTTTATCAGCAGGGCCTGGAACAGGAGACGTACGCGGTGTCTCCCGATCCTTCTGTGCTTCCCCGTCAGACGAGTTCTGCGAAGCTGTCGTCGACGAATTTCCCGCCGATGGCCCTGCATTGTCCGTCTTCGGCTGTCCAAAGTTAAATCTAGCAAAAAAACTCTCCTTTGTAATTTTCTTCTTCGTCTGCGCCTGATGCGCCAATTGCATATTCCTACTCATCCGCTGAGTCTCGCGATTCATCTCTTCTATAGCCTTCTTGCTGGCCTTGCGTGACGGACGAGCTTGCTGCGACAACTTCTTTGCGGAATGACGGTCATTTTCATCACCACTGCCCTCACCGGAGAGAACGTCGGAGCTGAATTGTTCGTTTTGTTTTGCGCGAGCAGCTTTCTTCTCGGCTTCGATTCGTTCGCGGTCCTCTCGCTCCTTGCGTTTCTGAGCGATGAGTGTCTGCAGTCGGCCGTTATTCTTCGGTTGTGGTTCCTCGTTCTCTGATCCATCAGATCCATTTTCTTCACGCAGTGCATGTCGTTGTGGTGCTGGCGAGGACATAAATAACGGAGAAAACGAGCGAGCCGGAGACGGCGATCGATCCAATTCTTCATCTTCGGAGTTATTCTGTTTATTCGGTTGTCGCCTTCTTGGTCCAGCCATAGGAAGGTCATCGTCATCGTCCTCCTGAGTCCCCTTATCCTGTTCCCCTAGAGTCCGCTTCACTCGATCGTAAGCCGTCTCAGACTCATTATTGTCCACGTCTTCTCCCTGAGCCTGTAACCTCGCAGCCATCCGCCCCCTGGGCATGACAATATCATCATCTCCCTCATCCTCGTCCGAATCCGCATACTCTGCCTCTTGTTCCTGAGCCGGTTCGTTCGTCGATGTGTTATTCGTGAAGCTTGGTCTCGCGATCGGTCGCCGTACTTTAGGCGTATTTTCTTTCTCTGATTCCGAATCACTATCGAATTGAGCCATCATAGCTTTGATCTTTTGTCCTGGTGTAAGCATCGCCGGCGAGTCGCCTGGCGGTGACGCGGTGCGCGTCGAGCGGGGTGTAGATGGGGTAGACATGGTGGATTATATGATAATTTAAAGACAAAACAAAAGATATCAGTTCAAATAGGTACTAGCAAAAGAATACCTTTTATAATGTGTCTTTAATTGCCTGCTGTGAATAGGTTGAAAAGTATGGTTGTCAATGAGGGCGGAGATTCCAAGTACGACGCGCCGCGTCCAGCGCGTCACCGCGGAGCCCTAGCATATTACCTTTGGTTATGGATACACGTGACTCTGACACGAAAATGCAGTCACATTGAGCCTTATGGGTGGGTTGTGAGGTTCTCGTTCATTATGCGATTCGTTTTCTATGCAAATGTGGACTACCCTTGACGTAGTGCTCCGTATACAAAATTACCATGCAAAAAAAAGGTCATTTACACCCGTGAAACTCCATCAAGATTATACAAATCGAGTAGATTCGCTGCCATTTCGGCCGGCATATAGAGAAGAACCCTATGGGTATCAAATGCCTTACCAGCACTCCGGTAGCAATAGTTCATAGCAGGTTCCCCGCGTCGGTGAATATTTCGACATCGTGTTTTCTCTTCTCATGCTGGAGGAAACTATATCTCGATGTCCAAATCGAGATCCAAAGCTGCAATATTCTCGTCATCCATGTTCCGGTGACGAATACCAGCAATTCCACCCTTGATGGGCTTCTTCTGGGTAGGTGTTTCACTCCGTTTCGGTGTAGCTTTGCCAGGAGTGTCTGGCCCGGTTGTTGGTGTAGCATCGCGGCTGTCAACGGGCAACTCTGTCTTGGGCGCCGGTACACCGCTAACACCGTTGGAATCGTGGTGTGTCTTGGCCAAAGTCCTCGCGCGCATGAATGGGTCCTGCGCAGCCTCTCCACGGGCAATGGCAGCAGCAGCCTTCTTCGTGGCTTTTCTCTCATCCAATTGAGCACGCCTGACATTCTGGTAATTAAGCCGTTGGTTCCGTAGATTGAGCTCGGCGAGACGCTCATGCTCAGACTGTTTCTTGGGTTGCGGTTTGTTGAGCGATGAGCCAAATGCCAATTTCGGCCCTGACAATTCGGACAATTGGGCTTGTAGTTTGTCGACTTCAGCATCATCACCAGAAGCCCTTGCGAGGGCAAGTTGCTTTTCAGTCTCCATGCGCTTGAAGACAGATGTTTTCGAGTCCAACGATCCTTGTTTCCGGAGCTTCTCGTTCAACTCTTCATTTGTAAATTTGTGATTTAGCAAGCGGTTAATGTCTCCCACTTTATCTGCTAGCATAGACTTTGTGGCCATTTTGCAGTCCTCGACTGCCATCGTTTGGCGGTAACGGTTAAATTCATGATCGGTAATAGGAGAGTCGGAACAGGCAACAAATGGGAACTCGCGTTCTGACTTGCCATGAGCGAGAATTGCATATTGGTTCGTGACAAAAGGCCGCCCATTAGAACCTTCCATAGCATAAGGCTTTCCTTCGGAAAATCCTAATTCAAGATTAGTATATCTTCACATGTGCTAAATCGACTTGATCCCACTTACTCTTTATCAAGCTGAGACGATACTCATTAGTGCCAGTATCCCTGTTCGGTCCAACATTGACTCGAACGTAGCAACCAGAAATAGCATCATTGAATCCAGGGTAGAAACAGACCTGCGCAAAGTTGCTTCGTCCTACACGAGCACGTTGGATATCGCGTAGCTCTGCAGGAGGATCATCTTTGGGTAACGAAGGCGAACGATCCCGGTCGTCCCATTCGGCCTCGCTCTCGCCCTCAGCATCGTCTTCACTGACACTCTCATCCTTGACCCGACCGACTTCCTTGCCAGGGTCACGGCGCCGCAGTTCGTCTCGTTTGCCCTTTTGCTCTCGCTGTCGCTTGTATGCCTCAATAGCACCAGAAGCTTCTCCAACCTTGCGGCCACCGAGCGTAGTCTTTTGCCTAGAGCTCTTGCGCTGGACATCATCTATTCCCGCTGAGCTTGCCTTCCGCTTGTTCTTCTTCGCCTGCCGAGCCTCCTCGCGTTCCCGTGATGCTAGAAGACGACGCAGCGCAATATCCTGGTTGTGACGATCGACTTGTTGGGCACGTTCGGAAAGGATCTCTTCTCGTTGAATTTCCGGCATGGCCATAATCTCTTGCTTATCCTTCGCAGAATAGTATAACTTGTCGTACGGGAACATTGGACCTTCACCATCGACATCCGGCGACGACTCGGCTTCAGAATCTGATTCTGACATGCTGGCGGATTCTGCATCAGATCTGCGAAACGCAATTAGTCAGTTTTCTATCCCTAAAGTGCAACTATAGCGCTGCTAAACAGAACGGCCCATCAAAGAGCCCAGGAATAACAACATACATCTCTCCATCCTCATCTTCCCTCCGTGACTTTCTACCTTTTCGCGAAGATTTAGCGGTCCCTTTGCGACTTGTCGGTTCCGGAGAGTGAGATTGTGATGGTACAGGTGACGCTGCGCTCTGCTTCGCTTGGGGCGAAGTCTCCTCATCCGAGTCGTCACCCGCCAACGCGAGCAACTCGGCATCAAAATCATCGGCCATGGTGAATGATTCGGATCGAAGTCCTCTGTAATCTCAACAGGTTGTTGTATTCGTGGCAGGGAGCACCAGGTTAGCGAGTAACCGCAAGATGCTCAGCAAAGAGATCTCCCGGTATCGAGGAATTGTCAACCCCTGAACAGCTGACTAGCTAGGGAAAGAAAAGGAGAATCTGTCCTCCTCTGTCGGAACTCGGACAAAAAGACACTAGACGGCGCGTATACTCGAATCAAGGCGCGTCGATAAGTCTTCCGGATAAAATAGGGCGCGAAACCCAGCTGTTGCGATGAGAATAGTCGTGATAGAGAGAGAGGCTGGGTGGCGGGCGAGGGAGTTGGAAGTTGGAAGTGAGTGAATTCGACGCTGATTCGGCGTACCATGACGTTCCAGCCGAGTTAGGCGCCGAGTCTAGTTGCCGCGCGTTTGTGGCGGGGCCGGCATTGGCGGGCACTGAGGATGCTCCGAAATCAGTCGATTCTTGGACTTGTTTTTGGGCATTTTTGGACAATTTGCAATTCACAGATCATGATGTATACAAATCAGGCACTTCGGAACTGTGCGCTGGCTCGCACCACATTTCCATCATTCCTCGATTTCCTAGCTCCCTCAACAATGCGCCTGAATCATGTGCGACACAATTCAACCACGACCAGCAGTCCGCAAAAGAAACCAATTTATCAATTAAGTCAACGACAGCGTGAATTTCTCGATAGCGCCCTTCGTGTCAACCAAGCAGGCGAACTGGCCGCGACTCTAATTTACGATGCACAAAAACCACCCGTTGTGCGCTCACATCCTCACCTCCGGCCGTTAATGAAGCACATGTACGACCAAGAAGCGGGGCATTTCTCGACATTCAATAAATACATTGCGAAACACCAAGTTCGCCCGACGGCTATGTATCCTGTTTGGGAGGTTGCGGCGTCGGTTTTGGGCTGGTCTACCGCAGTTATGGGTCGTGAAGCTGCGATGGCATGCACGGAGGCTGTGGAGACAGAGATTGGGTCACATTACAATGAGCAAGTGCGAGAGATTTTGTCATGGGCGGCTGAAGCTGAGCGACGAGGGGAGGAACTTGATGATGAGCTGAAGGAGATGGTGGCTACATTCCGGAGGATTCGTGACGAAGAGCTGGAACACCTGGACCATGCGGTCGAGAACGACTCGAAAGAGGCAAAGCCTTATGATCCATTGATTAATGTCATCCGAGCGGGATGTCGGGCTGCTATCAATGTCAGTGAGAGGGTATAATTCGGGATCATCAAGCCAGCCGTAAATTGACTGACAAAATCTGGATATGTTTTTGAGCGATGCGTGTACAACTATTTTTTTTTTTCTTGTACTGTAGAATATGAATGAATATATAATAATAAATACGTAGCAATATGTGAAAGCTGACACTAAGCAGCCCCAACCCGCGTCATCCATTCAGACTAAAAATGTCAGCTGTTGTGACCTATGTTGCAGCGAGGAGTACAGCAACTCACCTGGTTAGGAGTAAAAAAAGCGTAGTTCGTCATGGCCATCCGAACATAGCCCCAGATTGCCAAAAATGGAAGCTGCCACAATGACTGGACACCGGTAAAAGTGCCATAGACTACTAGCAAGTTCCAACAAAGCATTGAATCCGAGATAATGCAACAGAACAGGTGCTGGGTATAACAGTTGTCGGTGATACTAAACCACCTGCCCAAGCCACGAGGATGAGCAAGATGGTCAAGAAATCCGGATTGAGAAGATAGTCTTCTGTCATCACCGGGAAAACAATCGACCTGAAATTGAGAATGCGATACTACGAGGGACTACTACCGACTACAGTCGCCATATCACGAAAGATCCGTCGAATGCTGTTCCTTGCCCACGGCAAAAGCTGCCCTAGATGAATCCTGAAAGTTCGCGGTACCTGCTGGGCAATAATAGCATATTTATCCTGGGATACAAAATTCGTCCTCCATCCACTCCGATATAACCAATAAGTGATGGCCACATTATCTCCCGATACAAGTGGGTATTTATTTATCCAAATATCCCGAGAGGAATATTCAAGGAACTCAGCGCCTTGAACGATCTCTGTGCGACAAGCAAATGTCTTCCCACTGCAGACAATGACCTGCCCATTAGCAAAGTATGCCATTGTCGCATTAACCATACTCCCGCGGTCGTGACGAGTACAGTAGTTACAACTATGATTTCACGCGGATAGATTGCCAGCCATGACTTTAATGCATCGATCAAGGCTCTTTTGGGCTGAACAGTGGGACAGACAATCGTTGCATCTGCGGGAGAGAAACCTCCGGCTTGTTGAGTTGACTATGTCCGGTGACGATAGAAACCATAGTATATGTAAGCGACCCAAAGTAACTAGGTGCAGTCAGCACACAGATTCTTGATTGAGATGATTTGGATTGCTTATGGCATTCACTAGTTTGTTTGATACGCAAACTCGAGGATTATGCCAAATGCCATGGCCATCCATCCAACAGATCTTGACAGTATTCTGAAGTACTAAAGGCAACAAAGTGAGGCCTGCCGTCCATGCCACCCTCTATATGTTTACGATTCTATCTGGATACTAGGTCCCACTAACCCGGTAGAGTCCACAATGGCCCACACCCGGTGGCTGGGAGAGTTCTTCATGTCGATCCAGGTATATAACTGGTTCGATGATGCAGCTTCCTGGCAAGATACAGTTTCTACTACTCAATACTCCACTATCACTTAATTAATGGCACGCGCGGTGTAGTCACGGCTCTACAACGAAGCGACCTGATATTTTAAGTCAAACACCATCGGACAAACAGGTGGATCTAATCCAGACTTCAACTGGCCGGGTAATATTTCCACGAATACCACTCACGGCTTATTTTCTCATGTCTGTGTCGTCCGCAGAATGCAGAGTTAATACATTTGCCTGGGACTTTGGTCGAACGTCAGGCTTTTGTAGAGCCTCGATGAGATATGTATAGTGGTCTTGGCAACTCATATTAGGGCTCTGTGAATTCCTCTGGGAAATCTCCACACTATATATTTGTCGGACACTTATCCGGGAGGCACTCCCTGTCTATAGTCTCAAAGTACAGGTCACATGATAAGGATTTGTCCAATTCGGTGTACTCACCCTTGATGAATGGCACATGACAGGATTCTCAAATGATACTTTATATCAGCACAGAATATTCGCTGTCTTCTCGTACAATATCACAGAATCCTGGTCTCGTAATTATGCCTCAGGGACAGATCTCGAGTGTGCTTCTTACCTTTCCTATAGGAGCCCCCAAGACTTCATGTTTAGCCGCTTCCAGTATATAAAGCAGCCTCCAGATGACTGGAATAACTTTCCCAAAGCAGTCAGCATTATCTAACTTTCTTGCACATGTACAATAATCCCCGCCAATCAAAGAGATAGCCGTATATATCAACCAGTTAGTCTCTTCCTTGCCTGCCGGGCTTCCATATTTCATTTTTCAATAATAACTAGAGAGTCCGGGCCTTCCAAAGCTTTCAATAAAGAGGCTTGCAGAAGCTTAGGTGCGACGACTGGCAATTATCCTTTGTTAATCTGCACTTGTATTAGTGCATGCTGCACCACGGTGTAAGTTACCTGTCCAAAAACACGTGCCCCAGACATTCGTCTCAATCAGTGAGGCGTAACGGTATTCAGCACCTATATTCTCCAGAATAGGTAATATAATCTTCGTCTCCATCGTGCTGATTAGGTTGTGTCGAAGAAGTATGAAGAACCAATGATGGGAATAGGAAAAAATTAATCTGGACCACCAGTTGAATGGTCTTCATTCAACTTCGCATCTCCACATTTAAAGACTGCATAATTAGCTACATTCTAGCGTTTTGGAATATGCTGAGGAATTGGCCGAAACCCTGTTCGTGGCTTGATTTTATAAAATCGATGTGGCATATGGCAACATGAACGTAAAAATGATATCCTCTGAATCCCGCTTGCTTGTAGTTGAAATGGTTCACTATGCTCTAGAAATACAGAGTGCATATATATATTGCATGGTATTCTCTTGGTTAAATCTTTATTCAAGCAACATAAACAATCCAACACAGCCCTAGACCCGATACACAAGCTTAACACCGCTAACCCTGTTTTGCTTCAGATCCTCCATGCCCTCCAGAATTTTCTCCAAGCCACCCTCCCGCACCTCAGACGGGTGCACCTTAACCTTGCCCTGAGCCAACAACTCCCTCGACAGCTCCCAGAACTTGACCTGGAAGTCCAATTGTGACTGGTCCGCCGCAAATTCCGAACCACCCTTGTGGTAGGTCTCGCCAATACCAGTGTACGCGAGGGTGCGCTTGTTATGAACGTCCGCGCGAGGGAACTCCTTAACAAGCAACAAACTACTGTAAGTACCGCCCGCGCTGCTGATAGCCTCCGCGGAGATAGCAACGGAGGACTCGGAAGCAATACAGTCGAAGACGTGGGTGAGGCGGTCGTTAGTAGCGGCGCGGATTTTAGCGCCAACAGTGGGAGAGTGGTAGTCGAAGACCTCATCAGCGCCGAGGGAGCGCAGGAGGTCGAAGTTATGTGGGGAAGCAGTCGCTAGGACTTTGAAGCCGGAGAGTTTAGCGAATTGAATGGCGAGGGTACCGGTTGCGGTGCTGCCGCCATAGATCAAGATAGCGGGGGAATCGTCTGTTGTGGTGGAAGTCGTGGAGGGCCATGGCAGCTCAAGGGACTGGTATAAGCCCTGACCGACTGTGGTAATGCCGACACCGAGAGTGGAAGCCTCTTCGAAGGAAATATTCTCGGGAATTTTCATTTGAATGGCAGCTTTGGCCACTATATGTTCGGCAAATGCGCCATCTTCAATGTTATCGCCGTTACCTAGATTTGTTAGTCGGCTACCCCAATATCCAAAGAGAAACTTACTGCCGTGAACAAAACCAGCAACCTTATCACCAACATTCAGGTTTGTCACTGCAGAACCAACCTCCTCAACAACACCACTGTAGTCACATCCGACAATGGCGCCCTCGGTGGCCAAAAAGTCGATATGTTTCCAGTCCGTGGGGTTAAGGGCGACAGCAACAGTCTTAACTTTAACATAGTCGTCACGGATCTTGGGTATAGGAGCGTCGGTGACCAACTTGGCCACTTTAGGGCTCTGAATTTGGATGGCACGTTGAGACATGGTGGTGATGTGGTGTATATGGCGTGATGTGTGAACACACGAATTGCGGATGAAATGGATGAGTATTCCGGGTGCGATATTGTACGTCTTTTTATATCCCGATCGACGGACTTAAATGCATTTCCTATATCCGTGCTTAACAATCAATTCAGAGCAAACATAAGAAAAAGCAAAAACAACCCTATACGAGGTGAGCTGCAGGGGTCATCTAGCGCTTATTTTAATCCTGCCATACTGGTCTCCGATTGCGATATACCACCCGGAAATAAACACCGCAATCAGCAAAATGCACTGCTTATTTCGAATTTTTGAGGATAAATGGCAATTTTACTGTTGTTGGTTTCTAAGCATTGTCTTGGAATGTCATGAATACGGCAGAATCTAGAGGAATGTCGATTGGTAAGCTGTGTTAATTCCTCTCCGTCTTTTCTATTCTTACTCGCTGGTTACTGTACGGAGTTAATGTATCTGTCAGGCTGAGGCTCGAAACGTACGACTGAGGCACCGAATGGTTTTAATGCATAGCCTGTCTGATGGCATGGTGATATGTGCTCGTGCTCATGTCATCGCTACTTTGCTACATCGACAGTGAGCCATGGGAGCGATGTGATTAGATCGATCTACAGAACAAGTCTAACCGACAAGGTCCAAGCCAAAGTCCAGTCGTCCAAAGGGAAAAAGGATTCGAATAAAGCTGAGCATCTCCCGACGAAGAGACGTGACTTGTCGATCCGGTCAAGGCTTACGGAGTACAACGCATATGCTTACTTATGCAAAACGAAGATCGTGTCGGGAACATTCTATTCTATGCAATGTAATGCTTTTCCAATAATACCAAAATCACGAAAAAGCACTCTCCGCCTTCTATGCCAAACAATCCAGTCTATGCAGAATACACATCAAGACCGCCCCTTCATCCACCGCGCCACAGATAAAAGCACAAATCCAAGAATAACAGAAGTACCCCCAAACAGCTGCGCCCACAAATAATCACCATCCTTCTTACTGATCAACACCCCTGCAATCGGCGGTCCCGTAAGACAAGCAAAGCTTCCCACCGTAAAGACCATTCCGACCCGGGAAGCAACCTTACTGAGATCTGTGGTAAGCTGTGACAATGCCGAGGGGAAAAGTGTCTGTACTGCATTTGCGCAGATACCATAGATTACGACGAAGCCGTAGAAGCCACCCGTAGAGTCTACACCAATCCAGCCGTATAGAAGGACGGAGACAGCGCATACGAAGGGGAGGAGGGTGTTGAAAGTGCCGAAGTAGTTGTCTGCTAAGAGAGAGGGGACAATTCGGCCTGGCACGCCAACGGCATTGAGGATCATGAGGAGGGTGAGGGAGCCATTCTCGGAGATGCCGATGATTTCTTTGCCGAAGGTGGTCGTCTACTCACGTTAGTGAAGAAAAGCAACAGGGACGAAGAGGCAAGCATACGTAGAAATAAGCAATATAGACACCCCAGAGAGTGAAGAAGATACCAATTGCAAAGAACAGGTACGTTGGCTCCTTGAACGCCTTTGGATCAACCAATGGCCCCTTGGTACGCTTGAACTGGCGTGGTCGGGCCAGGAGGACGATGAGCAACGAGTCAAAGACAATGATAAACCCCATTACCCGGATCGCCCAGGGATATCCGATCTTCGGCGACAGCTGTTGCGCGATCTGTATTCGTCAGTCTACATCACCCCGCCATGATGACAGGTGCATAAACTCACAATGGGAAACACAACACCACCAACCGGTGCCCCACAAGCCGCCAGACTGAGTGCAAAAGCTCGTCGCTTTGTGAAATAAGTTGAAACAAGGGCGATGCATGGCGTGAAAAGTAATCCATTTCCAATTCCCTGTACAATGCCCTGTGAAAGCACAAGCTGCCAGTACTGCGAAACAGCGGAGGTGGTAAACACTCCCAGAATCTGAAATCCGCATCCTGCTACAAGTAAGTGGCGTAAATACCCCCGATCCATGATCGGGCCCGAAAGGGTGCCCAAGAAAAAGAGTAAAAAGAGGGACAGTGATCCGACCCATGAAATATCGGAATTGGAGCGGCCGAGGGTATCGATCCAATGTGATTGAAAGATACCGAAGGAGGAGAAGTAGCCAAATCCATTTACCACGATGAGATGGCTGACTAGGATTTGGGAGCGGGCGAGGAGAGAACTTTCTGGGACTGCGGTTTGGGTGTTCTCGGCGGGGGTCTCTTCGGGCTCGGAGCTCACGAAGGGTTCCTTTGCTGCTAAGCTGCTATTAGAAGTAGAAGTAGAAGCCATCTTTGAATATGCAAATGAAGTTGCGAGAACTGTGATTGAAAGATGTATGGCTCAAAGATTGAAGAGAAACAAAAAGGTGGGAAAAAGAATTCTAAAACATGAGATCTACTTTAACGGGCTCTTGTCCTCATTTTTCCAGTCAGCCTTGTAAGCTTAACCTCACTAGTCAGCATGACCGTCGCACGCCACTATACTGCAGGATTTGATGACACCTGCATGGTGCTTCTGCCCGGCAAGATGACCGGCACGATGACCTATGACCGATCCCGAAGCATCGATTAGGGCTACCACAGGCTGTATACTGTATCTTGTATGGTAGGATGGAAATACGAATCCAAGAATAGACCAGAATCAGGATGGAACGCGAAGAGGCTGAATGAAGAACAGTGTCAGAGAAATGACAGACGTGACAGACGTGAAAAATGAGAAAAACGTGACGGGAGTATAGATATTTAAACCGGGTTGAAATGGACCATATCGTTGAAGAATCAAGCACAATCATTCTATTCTCTTCTACAAGGGTCCCAGAATTAGAAATCGCTCAGAATCTGTGAAACTTCGGCACAATGGCATCTCTTTCCCTTCCAGTTGAGCGAAAGCTGTTCAATCCTCTATGGTGGAGAGAGATGCTTTTCCCGTGGCAGAGCCAATTTCTTAAGACCTCCTCCGTGTCCGATGTCGATGCTGGCATTCCAGCATCCAAAGTCATCGAATGTCACCAAGTCAAAGCACCAGCGAAGGCTTCCTCGACTGAGGACTACGTCAAGGTCCCTAAGGATGGGGTCACCATTACCGTTACTGGTATGTATTATTCTGGTCACCCTTATTGATGTGGTTGCTAACGCCCTTCCAGAGCTTGAATCCGAAGATGACCTCGAAGTTGAAGAAGACAGAGCAGTCACAATCATCAGTGAGCCAGAAACCGACTCGGACAAACTTGCCAGCGATATCCTTGACGTTATTGGAGGATATGGTCTTCACACCCAACCTAAAGATGTGGAGGGACCGGTCACCAGTTGGACTGGCAAGTCGTTCTTCATGGATCGAGTAAAAACGCAGGTGGCAAAGGGGCATGCTATTGAGATGATTCTTCCTGCTTTTCCCTGGAAGAGTGTTAGTCAGACCGAGGTATCCAAGAACAAAACAGGGCTGATCTAAGTTGCGCAGATCAACAAAGTAGACAAGGTTACCGGTGTCCTTCCTGACTTGGGTGAAGAGCTAGCACTGTCTCGTCTCCATCAGCTATGCGAGGATATCAAAGTGGTTTACCCACCTGGAGGCGAGGTTCATATTGCCACAGATGGATTGCTGTTTGATGGTATATTCCCTGTACCTCTTGAGAAGCAGCTTGACTAACCCAGATAGACGTGGTCGGAATCACCGACGAAAGTACCTGGGCCTACGGCGACGGCCTAGTCCAAATGACCAAGTCTAAGGGTTACAACAAATCAATCAAACTTTTCCGAGTCATGGACATCCTCGGCTACACAGCCAACACCGGCCTCAACAAAGAATCTTACCTCTCTCTCGCCCAGAAATGCCGCAACGAGATCCTCGAGAAATACGGCCGTACCGAAGAAGAAGTCCGCGAAATGATGCGTGATGACCCAGACACCTTGCTCACATACTGCGGCTTTATCCGCTTCCTTGAGACTGACCTCCGACATAGCCCGGTAGCAGCAAATGCCACCAGTGGCCAGAAATACCGAAAAATTGTCAAGAAAGTCGCCATCAATATGATGATCCGGGCAGAGTCGTTTACAAAATTCTTGCAGGCGACGAAGCCGGAGCATGTTCGATTGTCTATTCACCCGTCTAGCGGTAGCGTCAAGCTGTCTATTCCTCTAATTGTTCAAGGCTCGGGTGCCTTCCCCAAGTCACCATGGCACAGTTCCATCGCTGTTGCTCTTGACGGGACTTATACCACTGTCCACTCCAAGGCCGTGCGTGACACGCACCGGTTGATGTACAAGGACGGACGGCCGTACTTTTACCGGGAGAAGTCTGCCCTATGGGATTGGGAAGATGAGGATGTTATTTTCGAGGCGCAGTACCCAAATACCATGCTTGTTTACCCTAAGTCAGGTGTTGAGAAGTCACTTACCGAGTCTCAGCTGGAGAAGGTGCAACAATTGAGGGAAGTTCACAAGGGTCCTGTGAAGGTGATCGGATTTGAAAATGCAGCAGCAGCAGCAGCATGAAGGACTCGTCTTTGGTTTTATTTATATTTGGGTTCCCGATTGCGTTCTTGCTTGTTTGTATTTAGTGTTTTATTGGATATAAATGTCAATAGAGGATTATGATTTTTTTCATTTGAAGAGCTGTTTTATACTTGGGAGATCTTCCTCTGTCACCCTCAATGCGTAGGGATTTCTAGAACGGTTCAAAGTTGGAAAGCGATTACACAGTTTTAATAACTTTAATAGACTTTTCAGTTATGGAAAGGATAAAAGGCTCTACGTGAAAGGTGGAAAGGTCATATGTTATTCTTTGGGTCGATGCGAGCGAAATAGGGCTTTTTCGTAACGGTTGTATATATCCCATATTCGCAGTGATACATTTCATAGCCACCATGAACCCCTAAAATGGTTTAATTAAAATTACCCAAGACATCTGTATCCACTATTATGGTGACTCCTCGAATAATGAATATGTCCTTTAGCGTATGTCCGAGTAATGATTTGGATCCTGTAATGTAAAAAAATCACTATTGACGCTCATATCATAATCTCTGCCCAACTCAAACCCAAACACAAACTCCAAACGCTATTCACAAACTTATGCAACTACCCAGTGTCAATCTCCCCCCGTACGAACTTCCCATGCCAACCTAAATACCCGAATCAATTTGTTCCACCACGTTATGCTTCGACCATTGATCCCAATCCTTGCATGTCTGCTCCATATAAACCGGGATCTCCAAATTCTCAATCTCTCTCGACTGCTCCAGAATCATAATGTTGTACCCCATACTGGCGTGCCAAGCAATATGGCAGTGGTATGACCATACACCTGGATTGTCGGCCTCGAACTGAATCACCAAGTGTCCGTAGCGGCGTTGCATATGTGTATCACGACGGGTTGGATTATATGGGTTAACAATTGTGCCATCCCAGGGACCAGCGCCTTCGGAAAGCACTTGAAAAGAGTGACCGTGAAGATGCATAGGGTGTGCTGATTGATAGACAGTATTAAGTACGATGCGAACCGTTTTGCTAGTTCCGAAGTCATAGACGTTCCAGTCAGGGTCTGGAATGGAGAAATTGCCTTCGTTGGCGAGGAGAAGGAGCGGATTGTTATAGTCCGTTCGCTGTGTTCGGTTGTTCATAGTCCACAAATGGTGGCCTGTCTCGTTTGTGTACAGGTCGACTTGGATTGTAGTCGTGATGTCGGGTTCTTTGAGGGCTTGGGGGTAGAACGGGACTGTCTTGTTCAGATCGTCCTGCGGACCGTTAGTAACAACGATATGAATGGCCAGGGTTCTTGACGTACATTCTTACACAGAAAGTCTTTCCGGTCTGCCTCTTTCACGGCATCGGTACTGTCAGTCGTTGGCTCCTGAATATCATCATTTCCCTCGTATGACAGAACCGCCCAGGCCATGGAGGTGTACGTATTGGAGCAATTGGTAGAGATGTTGGACCGGATCCAGTACGTTTGGTCGGGATCAGCATCTCCCATCACCAAAATATCCGTCCTTTGTGCAGCACCCAAAGTAACAACGTCTGCTTCATATGGCACAATTGGCACAAAGTCCTGTGCAATCACTTGCATCTTATGCCCATCAATGCTAAAATGGAGCAGTGCTGCGGAACCGATATTCATCAATCGCAGACGATGGACCTTGCCCGGTTGGAAGCGGAACTGCGCCAGTCCTGCATTATCAACACAGGTCGCGTTTGTCTTGGAAATGGAACAATTGTAATTATTCTTGCCGTTGATCAAGTTATTGTCGGACCAGGGTGCGTAGACGTTGAGATCGGTACTATTGCTAGCGGCATCTTCCACGACTTCAAAGTAATCGCGGTGGTGGTAGTCGCCGAGCATGACTGGGCCGACATCGACATCATACGGAATGTGTTTTGGCCCGTAGACGACGAGTGGACCGAATGCTCCGGCTGTCCATTGAGCGGAATAGTGCGAATGCCACCAGGAGGTACCGTATTCGCTTGCGCGGAATCGATAGGTAAAGGATGAGCCTGGAGCAATAGGGCATTGGGATACACCAGGAACGCCGCTGGTAGTCATCAGTAAGGTGGGTAACATAAAGGTATTGTTACAAAAAGGAACTGCTTACTCGGCCCATTGAGTTCCCTTTTGGGAGATACCGTGCCAATGCATTGATGTACCTTCTTCGGGACCCGTGATGTTATTATACACGGCTACTTCCACCCAATCCCCCCAATTTGCTTCAATTGCGGGCCCAGGGAATTGCCCATTGACAAATATTCCGTTTTTCTCTGCCAAATGTCAGTTTGATCTCAATGACCGGATCGTCTTTATGACCTACCATAGCCGTCCGGTGAGAGGACATCTCGAGCAACCTCAAAGTCATAATATCTTGTTACCCCCGTGTAAGGGACCTCGGGATATGGGTCATTATCCCGACGTTGGTTGTTGAGATTCTCCCAAGGGTCTTCCGTAGGCCCATCACGAGATGGAAGGAAATCGGGGAATTGCGGGTTGTCTAGTGTGCCCCATGTTGAGAGTCTGGTGAAAATTAGTACTCTAACCAACTTATTATGAATGAGAAATGAGTATTCTTCTTACCCATTCGTTTGTGTCTGGGTCAAGCCCTGGGAGAGTCTGTCTACACGTTAGTCCGCGACGGCACAAGACATTGCCGCTAGTACTTACTTAGCTGCACATGCAGCTGTCGCGAAAAGCAGGCTTGAAAATAATTGCTTCATGTTAAATAGAGTAACTTTATGCAAGCTTGCAAATTTCTCGTTTTACGGCAGATACCTTGGCCGATAGTCCCCTTTTAGATATTTATACTACGTACAATTTACCCTCATCCCCTCTGACATCCTCATAACTCGCATAACACTCAATCCAGTTAGCATTATGAGACAAAGCTATTTTCATTTCATAGATTAAACGGTCGTATAATAGCCACAGCCCTAGGGCTGAGCCAGTTCCCACCATATCAGCTTACGGGCTGAGCCCTAACGTCAAGGAATGCTGACACCACAGCCAGACACTTATAGGGCGGAATGCAGGGCTTTTACCCTTATTATTTATTACTTAAGCCCCCCCATAGTGAGAAAATCCTAAATATATTGCAGGATTTGAGACGTTGGGTCAGTGTTTCGGGTATTTTGAGAGCATCAGGCCATTTTGACGCTACGGCAGCGAGTGTCATCGCGAACGGTGACTCCGATCAAATCCTTAACTTAGTTACCAATTAATTTTAGCATGAAATGCCAGTCGAATACAATCAGAGCTGAGACTAGGCCACGTGGGGCTTTCTGTCAACGTTGGAAGAGCCGCAAATCACGAAATATAGAGTCACTATGAGAGAATGTTTCCGCGGAGACATCGCCAAAGGCTATACGAAGGGATTTTAGGCATCTAATTAGACTAGGGGATGTGAGCTAGCTGAATACGGCACTCGGTTGGTGAGCCTGCAGACTTAGTCAAGCGGCTCTTGCCGTCCATAATGAAAAAGTACTAGGTTCAGTGAGGATTCAATAGTATCTCTGTGTCTCTCCATACACGCCACCTTGTAGTCCTTGACTAGATATTACTAGTAATGGTATCGACAAACCCTATCCTGTAATTATTTAGAAAGCTTCAACGAAAGTGTCATCTTCCATGAGTTGAGATTAGAGACTGCAGCACGCTAAAAAACAATTTTTATAGTGACCGCCTCGACCTATTTTTATGCCACCTTCATGGCCTTACAAAACCCCTTCTTCAGATTCTCCAACTGAATAAACATATCGTTATCCTGGGGTATCAACTCCAGTTCGATACCAATATCGTAGAGTAGAGATAATTCGTCCAGTGTCTTCTTAATGCGCTTCGCTAACCGGTCCGCATTTGTATCTTTTGAACACAGCGGAAGAGGCGATGACTGTTCAAAATTTAAGTAGAAGCTAGGTAATTCAATGACGACTCTTCATACCTGGCAATTACGTTCAGACATCCCGACGGCAATAAATGGATCATCAATAGGCAATGCCCCGTGGAAGCTCCGCCCGGTCTGCTCTAAAAAGCTCGTGTCTTGAGGAAATGCATTTGCACTAAGACAAGACGATGCCGACGATGGACGAGAAAGATTACCAGAGGGAGGAAAAAGCAATTCTTCTGACGGATGGCATTGCCATGACTTATTCGGCATCCCGTTCAGAAACGGATCTGTCTCTGAATCCCACGATAGCGCCGGGGTGTGCTCTCCCGTTGCTATCGGATTCGGCCCCTGTACAGAATCGGGATACCAAGGCAGATTGGGGGAAAGCTCCATAGCCAAAGGTATGGGGCTTCGGTGCCCCGCTGTGGATGCTGCTTGCTGGTCTCTCATTTTGCGGCCTGATCGGTACTTTTGTCAGACATGTAACGAGATAACTGGGAACTGGAAACTGAGAACTGAGGAGAACGTACGATATCTCCGCTGAGCGGCCTTGTTCTGAATTCGTCTTCGTAGGGCCATGTCCTCGACGTGAGACCAGTTCTCGTCGGAGGTGAATACGAATTCCACATTGGGCTGTAGAGTGTATTGGTCGGGGTAGAGGTTGGGCGATGTTTGAGGTCCTGCCATAGTGAATTGTTCAGGTAATGATTCTAAAGCTTTCAACCGGAACAGAATTTATCAAATCTATATTATATATGAACTGTCAGCCGTTGAGAGAAAAATCCCGAGTTCTCACATTACTCGATCTGCAAAATATGACCACCGATCCCCTTCGTATTGCACCGCCCTAGTTTCAGGCCTCATGCAGGAGAAAAAGCAAGCATATGCGTAATTAGCTGAGCCTCCGCACACGAACTCGATGCTTAATTGGTGAACAAGAACTCGTCAGAATCATGGAGCATGAGAAAACCGGAGAAGGGCACGATTATTCGCTCGTTCGCTGATGAGGCTCTGCCCAAATATCTTACCCTGCAGGCCCTTAGCATAGCCGTTCAGCACCGATCTCCACGAATTCGACAAGATTCTGGACTCATAAGGCTGGTCAAAGGGGAATCTTTACGTGGGACCTTTGACATGCTTGGTTGGATCGCTGTCATCTCTGGTTGGTTGCGAGGTTCAGACTAATGACTCTCCACGCACATATATCCAGGGCACAGATACGGTATTTCCATTACATTTTGTAAGAAGTCCAAAGGAAAAGAAAAAAAAAAAAAAAAGACTGCGACCCGCCGTATATGCAATTAATTCCGTATTTAATCTCTACAGCCCCTATCTAGCCCCTTATACCTGGAAACTAACGTAGTAGTTCGTACGCCATTGAAGCCATAGTGGTTGTCCAACACTTGTATATTGCCAACATATATTATCGAATTCCAATTAGCCTTGTCCGCTAATTTCGCGTATCCTCTGTAGCCTACCACGGAATTTCATTTCCGTTGTATTGGTTGATGCCCGGTGCGTTTTCCCATCCGGGCACATGGATGTTCAGGAATTTTCCGGTTTCTGCCTGAGTAGAATTGAATATATTATGCAGTATTGCATTTGCACTTTGCTCCACGGTCAGGTCGGCATCCTTCCCCCCAAGGTCCGTCTTTACCCACTATAAATCAAGTGTCAGCATCAGCGAAATCCCGCATCCTGGTGACAAACCTACCCCCGGGCAAACAACGAAGAATGTGAAGCCTTGATCCGCATAATCCAAGGAATACTGCACCATGAGCATATTAAGGGCTGCCTTGGATATTTTGTAGGCTGGTGTAGGCATGTGCGTGTGGTATCTCTTCGCCCGTGTAATCGAGCCAAGTGTTGTGGAGCTAATGATGATCAATGCTTAATTCAATGGTGTGAATATGGACACTTACATGGTAACAACCTTTTTTAGGTTGCCCTTTTGCAAAAACGGCATAATGTTCCTGGTCACCAGGTGGGCGCTCAACACATTGCTCTTCAAAGTCGAGTCGAGATTATTCCTATTCGAATTAGACGGTTATCTTCATTGAGATACAATGAAGTTGTAAACACACATTGTGTGAATGCCTTCCGGTGTAAAAGGCATGACTCCCACTCCATTTATCAAAACATCCAAGCCCTTGCCCCCGAGAGACTTCTCAATCTGCTCCACGGCTTTCTGGACACTCTCCTCAGACGTTACATCCATCAACACAAACTCGACACGCCCGGGATACTGTGAAATCAAGTCTTTCAATGCATCGGTGTGTCTGCGCGCGGATGTGAAAACCTTGGAAACCTCGGAAGGAGGTTTGGAAGCAAGGATGTTACAGATTCCCAGATTGAGGCCTTTCGAGCTTCCGGTGACGAGGTACGAAGCCATTATCTCTGCTTTCTTTTCAATTTGTAAAGCAATGGGTGAATAGGAGACAGAGATTAGTTAGATATGGGATAACAAGAAATGACCGTGGTATGGCATCACTGGTCTTGCGTCAGGGCTTTTGTCATCGGAACTCTAAGCCGAATGAATGGATATTCTCAACGCTTTAAGCAGACAAACTTTTGAGAAAAGCTAACCACATTAATTCATAGTTCATATCTCCTGGACTCTGATTGCCGTTCCTGCCTAGGCTCTTCAGCTAATCCACAACCTCAGTATTCAAAATAGAATTGAGCAGCATCCAATGCCGTCTGGCCATGTTGGCCCGGTTGTTCCGGATCCAAACCCATTTTCCGCCAGAAGACGAAGTAGATCCTCGCTTCCCTTAATGACCGCCAGAATCAACATCGTGTCCGCTTTGGATGTTAACATGGGATCAAAGGGCCCTATTTCCATCAGAAGCCTTATCACGTCTGCATCACTGCCCTTCGCCGTATCAAAAAAGTACCCTCTTTTTATGTGCCTTGCGGTGGCGTCACTTCAGCGCCCTTGTCTAACAGCATTCGAACTAATGCTAGGCCCCCGTTTTCTGCTGCAGCGCAAAGGCATCATTGGTAAATTCGGCTTTTCACTTTTCGATCAACACCACTATCCAGCAGAATCCGCACTATCTCGGCATGCTGGTGCTTGACCGCAAGGTATAAGGGAGAAAGAACCCGTCGACGGCCAATATGGTGGTCTTGAGCAGGGATCCAGATCAGTCCATGGGTGTGCAGGTATTCATACTCTTGTGCCACATCAATGATCTTCTTTGTGCCTGGTTCGTCCTCCCCGTCTGCGCACTCCTCATATGGGACATAAGGGTTATAGTAAAGCGATCTGTCCATACGCTTCATCGCACACGGGTTGGCACCTTGCTCGATGAATTTCAGTAATGCGGTCTTACTTCCTAGCTTAATGGCCCTCCACATCTCCCAACCATTGTGATTGTGGACATTATGTCCATACAGGAAGATATTCAGCCGCCCATACATGTTGCTGCATGTGCGGCTCAGGACGCTGGTCTCGGGGTATTTCAGTTCGTCGGCAATATCGAGGAAAACCTCGATTGGTAGATTCAAAACGAAAATAGTCGTGCTCATAAACAGCCACCTTGCTGTGGCGTGACGTTTGCTAAGTAGGGTTGCTTACGAAGGAGCCGACAATAACAAAAATTGTAATGTGAATGCAGAGAAGCAACCAGCCTCAACATTCACTTCTAAGCACGACAGCAAACAGACGTCAATGCTGCACTAGACCTATAGGCTACAGGTATCTGCCTGGCGTGAATGGATACCTTCTCCTCTCCCTCGCTTTCTCTTTCTCTTCTTCTCTTCCTCTTCGTACAAACATCTCATTACATTTGAAACTAGCTTCGAACATTCATAATATCACTCAAGATAATTCTCATCGGCTGCGGCAACAGTAGCTATGGCCATTATCTAGCCCAAAAATACTTCTCCCTTGGGTTCCATGTCTACGTGACATTTGCCAAGTTCTCTGATATGACTTATCTGACATGGGTCTCAAACAACCCCACTTCGCTCTCGATTTTACAGACTGCTACTCAATTGAGAATGCATACAGAACCATTAGCCTGGGATGGGGCGGAAAACTGGACACGATCTTCCACACAGCAACTCTCAAAATATTGGCATGGCGATCGAACTGTCTCAAATTACATACAGAGTCACCAAGATGTTTTGCATTAATGTTGCTAGTACCATTGAGCTGAACTGTGTCTTTGTGGGCGTGGTGATTGTAGCGAAAGGGTCCATGCAGTTCGTTGGCAGCCTGTCGACTTCCCGGCCCAAGTCGACCCATCCGGAATACTGCGCTAGCAAGGCTACTTTTGATGTGTATATTTGTGAGATGAAAATCATGATGCGTTCGCTAGGTGCCCTTGCCAACATGTTCAGTCCAAATAGACCTTGAGACAAGCCAGCTCAGGCAGCTGCATTTGGACCAATTGTGTAGTCTTGGGCTTGTTCACATAACGAATGACTTGAAAGCTCACCTATTTCCAGACTCCCTATCAATTCTACCGGCGATCTCAAAAAATTCTGCATAGATTTTCTGTTGTCCTTCATATCAGCGTTTCTAAACAGTGCTGGATATTTCTGTGTCCATAATTTGACACCCATCTTACAAGGAACACTCGACAGAACACGCTTTTGTTTATCAGATGGGCACTTTCTCTGGTGAGCTACTGTGCTTCTTATATAATGCCTTGGCTTGACTATTTCATGCAGTCGGTAAGTATGGTAACTCATAGGGTGAATACTGCCATATATACAATTATAGTAGGCTGAGTATTTCCAACTGCAGCTCCTTACAAACAAAAGAATGGGATTGCTGTAGGTGACCTGAGTTTATTTTCTTGCCTGAGCAAACAGCTCTCCGGACATTCAACGCTCACTCATATATATTGTGCTGTTGGTCCCTGGCCTTGTGCCTCTGCCGATAGAATAACACATGTCCTATCAATTGTCGAACTGTAGGGAAAAATGAAGAAACAGCCAACTACACTTCGTCCTATGCACTACCATATCATTACGCGTTTGCTAACGCTCTGTAGAATCACCCAGTCGCCATAGTTCACCGTTTTCGTTGGAAAAGACCAAACCCCCACGGCCATCCATGCGAGCATTGTTCAAGGGAGAGCAGATCCTCTACTTGCTATCATTGGTAATGACTTAATGAAGATGTCGACAAAGGGCATTGCGATACTTGATGATGTCGATGTCGATGTCGATGCATTTGGGGGCTTTGCGAACACTTACACACTGGCACTTATACGACGCCTAGCTGCGCCTCAACTGACTCTGACAGACCTATAAAGATGAGAGGCAGCATAGTTCAAACGCCGATATCCTAATGGTCTATAACCGCGATGAAAAGGCCGGACCCCAACATCAAAGTTAATAGAAAGAAAGAGGCTCAAATCTTGTCTACTACCATCTAGGTGTCCAATTCCGCGCTTTGAAAATTGAAGGCCCTTTTGCATCGACCAGCTCAAGGCCCAGCATTGTCCATCATGCCAGGTTGTACATTCAGGCGACCAAATTCCTGGTCGAGTCGTTGCGTCAACAGTCTCAAGTCTCTCTACCGTGATCTTAGAGCTATCATCCACATATCTTCAAGCGCCTATCTAGCTTGTGATCTCTTGGTTGTTACTCAAGTAATACTGGACGAATTGAGCCTGGAGGGGGTCTCCGCGTCGAAAATTGGCTATCCATTACGCCGCATGTCAGCTTCTTCTGGGGTTGGTCAAGCACAAAATATTTCACGGGTAATTGGGATCATTTAGTGACATCAGAACATATTTTGTAATGACAATAGTGACTTGAAAGGGCGTTTTGGAAGAGGATATACTAATACTCTGCTGGCTTCTACGGCATTTGATCTTGGCTACTTTTCATGGTTACCGTCAAGAATGCTTTGCATCAAGGAAATTGTGCATTAATAACAAACTAGATAGTTGAATACTCAATGCGATTACCAGCCCCGGCTGGCTTATCCCGTATCTCCCTGGGCCCGAACCATTCAGGAGCGAATCTCCTCCCAAGCCCATGTTAAGTAGGATATCTTCCTTCGCCAGGAGATTCCCGGCATTCCCACCCACTTTAGTCTGTAGTATCCAATTGAATAGAAGCGTTATAAGCTAGCCTTTGGGAATTGGCACGGCTTGTTTCTTCCAAGGTCCTTGCCCAGCCCTTGGCACTCTCCGTTCCCGCTTGCATATCGCGCGAGATCACAGATAAGTGTCGCTGAAATACCGCATATGTATTTTTAAGCGAACAGGAAAGCACTGTATGGCGAGAGGTGCTCTTTTCAGACAGGGCCTCGTACAAGGTATTCAAAAATGGTCTCGCGAGATCACTTTATGCCCATGGCATGAGATCCTTAGGGTTGAATACATTTAGAGCGACATGGACGCATTCGTAAGGTACCTCTTGGCCCTAAATACGAAAATGGAGATATGCCCTAAAATGGGTTTATCTACGAATGTCAGTTACTTGGCAGCTGTCACGCCAAGGTGAACCATTCCGCAAAGCAACATTATAAAACCCTACATAGCCCTGACTATCCGCGGCAGAAACCACTTACCGGAGATTCCAAAGACATCTTAACCAAAATGGCATCCCTCCTCCCCTTACTCCTGCTCTCCGCCGTCTCAGCCATTCCTACCCCCGTGCAGAATAAAACTACTCCATCTCCATCTCCCTGGGACGCAGGCGCAATCACTCAATACCCAATCCACTCAAGCTGCAATGCAACTCAGCGTCTGCAGATCGAGACTGGCCTCAACGAGTCCATCGCTCTAGCTAATCACGCTAAGGAGCACATCCTCCGCTGGGGGAATCAAAGCTCGATCTACCGGAAGTACTTTGGGGATAGACCTTCTTTTGAACCGATTGGCATCTATGAACTCCTGAGCAGCGGAGACAAGGGAAATGTGCTTTTCCGATGCGATAATCCGGATGGGAATTGCGATAATGAAGGTTTGTCTTCGTTCCTTTTAAATGCTTAGCATCCAAATTAACACCGGTCGACAGGCTGGGCAGGCCACTGGCGTGACACAACCGCGCCCAACGAAACCGTCATCTGCGATCTAAGCTACTCAACTCGACGGTCCCTAACCACCATGTGCTCCCTCGGCTATACAGTTTCCAACACCGAGACAAACACCTTCTGGGCCGCAGACCTTCTGCACCGGCTGTTCCACATGCCTTCAATTGGACAGAATTGGGTTGACCATTTCGCGGAGGGGTATGATGAGGTTATTGAGCTGGCCGCTGGTAATAAGAGCGTTTCCACGAGGGACACGGACACGTTGCAGTATTTTGCGCTCGAGGCTTATGCGTTTGATATTGTTGTTCCAGGGGTTGGATGTCCTGGAGAGCACAACCATGAGCATGAACATGAGGATGAGGATAAGGCGGATGGTGGCAATTTACCTGAGGTGAGTAGTTCCCTACTGGAGGTGGCTGTTGCGGTTGGCTAATTGACTTAGAACTGTCACACCCACGAGGGAGGGGAGGTGCATTGCACTTAGCTGGACGAGCGCAGGGAATATCCGGGCATGCTCATGCTACGGAGGAGGGAGCTTGAGAGTCTGTTCTCCATGCCTATATGCATTCTTAAAGCCTACCCACTGTCGGAATCAATTCCATGATTCTGAAACAAACAAGAAGTAGTTAATGAATTACCAATTGCTATATGAGAATAACGATTTTTTTTTTTTTTTTGGTTTTTTTTTTTTTTTTGGAGCAATAAGGGCAAATTCCTGCCATGACTGGCCACTGAACCATTCGGCTACCCGAATTCTTCCCTCAGTAATCATCCTCTACCTGCCTTACCAAATTCGCAGATGACGAGTGCGTTCAATATGGCTAACTATAAGAAGTTTTCACCGGCGCTTGCCTTTCCCTGGGCATTGTTAACCACTTGCGCTTCATAGGATCATCCAACCACCGCAATTTAGCTTCCTCGTCAGCGAAAACAGAACTCCGATGATTATTCACGCAGACATCGTCCAAAACATGACACAGCCGCTACACGCACTAATCAACAACAGGATGCAAGAATCAACAACTTGAGTCGTGGTTCTCGACGACGTTGATGTTAACACCTTTGCTAGCTTTGCAAGCACATGTACACCGGCACCTACACGACTCCCAGCCGAACAATCAACAGCATTGTTAGAAAGAGCACGCCTAAGAAAAGGAAGTATCAACTGGACGACAAAGAAGCCTCGGAAACCTTCAAGTTGTCCGCGGCTAAATTGGAGGTTTGCATGATACCGAAGGCATGGTACCGAAGGCATGAATGGATATGTCGAGGCTTGAAGCTCCGAATTGGTCTACACGGTTCACGCTGTCTATTCTATCGAGGGTATCTGTGCAATCATAAATCATCCTAATCACAAAACCTACTGTCTCTTCTCCACATGCTCCAAAAACCCCTCGGAAAACCTCACCACCTGCTGATAAACCTCCTCAAACCCATTCGTCCCACCATAATACGGATCCTGCACAACTTCACCCCCACCGACCCGCTCATGCACAACACCCCCCTTCCCAAAATCCCCAAACAGCCTCACCTCCGCAACCTTAACATCCTCCCCATTCGTTGCCGCCGCCGCCGCCGCCGCAGCAGCCTTACTCCCCTTCTTCCCGCCACCTTTACCCAACGTCGCAAGCACGGCAGCCCTCTCATCCAGCAGATCGCGTAGGTTGTACTTGTCCATGGCGAGCAAGTAGTCGAAGGTCAGGAAGTCCTCGCGAGTAACTTTGCGAGCGGCGTGGTTGTAGTTCTTGATGCCGTGGGAGCGTAGGGTGGTCATTGTGCGCGGGTCTGGGGGTTCCATAACATGGTACGCGCCTGTACCGGCGGAGTCGATTTCGTTGATTTGGGGGTGGGAGGAGGCAACGTTGCGGAAGACGCCTTCGGCCATGGGGGAACGGCCTGTTCTAGTTGTTAGTGGGGTGTAAAACAGAGGCATGGCGGGGTAGTGATGGAAGTGAGAACGTACAGATGTTGCCGAGGCAGACGAAGAGAACATTGACCGGGTTGTTAGACATAGTGATGTCTCTGGAGCCGTGTGATACTTTGGTGGTATGGTAGTATGAGCAGAGCGTCGAAGCTGGTCTGTTGATAGCGAGGTGGGGTGAAAGAGCTTTATCGATAATGGCGCGTGTCTCACGTGAAATGCGGAGCAATACGAATACGAGAATAGGACAGACGCATAGTCCACGACTATACGAGACCAATTGTTATAGGCTAGGGTGAATAAAGGACACTAAATACTAGATGATCGATGTTGCATTGACCGGTACCTGTAAGTGTATGCATCCCGAAGTATATCCGTGGTTCATGAACACAGGCCCATAGAGTCCTATGAACTACTACATATTCCATACCGTCTACTCTGTGCATGAATCAATCAGGCAGTGTCATTCTCATTCTACATAGTGTATTCTATTCATAGAGTACTTGTACGGTGGTCAAACTCTGCAGCCTGTCTATAAAAAGAGTGTGGCTGGTGAGTGGCACCTGTGGCGGTGCACTGTTGTCCCAGTGACGCTGCCATTGGATACCGCTTGGCAACCAGCCATGGACGCTTTTGATTGTTCCATCTCGGTTCCTTTTCAGATCCATTTTTTTCACCTAAAGGTCCGGGGTTTCTTCTCTCATTGGACACTGACCCATTAGTGGACTGTGTTCTCCCGTCCTCGTGGACGCACCGCCATCTGCATCGTCATCGGCATTCCGAACAAACACTTCTTCTTTTCCAACTACTTGAGACTGTTGCTCTTCATTCTCTATCCTACTACTCTACGTGTACTTGATACACAGTACCCCATACACTCCATACCCATAATCCCGTCTCAGGAGCGTCTGAAACACCGAACAACGGTCCTGTCAATCCTTACGGCACCCGCTGCTCGTTTTTCGTCGCCCTCCTGCCAATCTCTCGGCTCCCCTGCTGAAACTTCGGATGAGACTGTGATTGGAACAGCGTCTTAAGTGCGACCATGTCCTACAACCGCTTAGATCCAGGTCAGTTGTTTCTGTGGTTTTTTGTTGTGATACCCGTTGCATTCTTGCGCCTGCCCGGTGCATTTTTTCGAGATTCTCTCTTATTTATTACTTTTGTTTTTGTTATTTTATGCCCTTACTCGACAAGAGCTTCTTTTGAATTGTCCTTGTTGATTCCGTGCCTGGGAAATGCAAAAACTAACCCCCGCAGACCCCTACGGGGATGAAGATAATCATATGATGCATCCTTACGCCCAGCGCACACCCTCGCCGGGGCACCCATTGAACGGGTATCAGCTGTCAGATAATCCCTATGCGCCTCAGGGACACCTGGAAATGCCCTCCAGCGACCGTTTGGCCGAGCAACCGACAGTGAGTTTACTCCGCGACGATCGCCACAACAATGCTAATGATCGTAGTACTCGGTGACTAGATTGCCCAATTCCTACGGACATAATGAATCCTACGAAGAGCACGGCCCCAATGTCGGTTACCCTGGTTATGACTACACCCTCGACCCCGAGGCCCACCATGACGCCTACTACACCGAACCGTACCGGCCAACGGCCACGCCAGAGGAGGACTATGACCTGGGACATCAGCCAAACTACCAAGATGATCATACTCCCATTTTGCAGAACCCAGAAAACCCCTTTGGCCCGGATAACTACAGTGACGAGTACCAAGACGACCCGGGGCTCGCCCACACACCCAGTCCGGCCCCGCTCCGGCGATGGAAGACGGTCAAGGAAGTGCAGTTGTTCAACGGAAACCTCGTGCTCGACTGTCCTATCGCACCGCGACTGCTCTCACAAGTGCCCCATGCTGAAGCTCCGGGGCGTGACGAGTTCACGCATATGCGTTACTCGGCTGCGACTTGCGATCCGAACGATTTCTTTGAGGAGCGCTTCACGCTGCGTCAGAAACTGTTCGCGAAACCGCGACACACAGAATTATTCATTGCCGTCACCATGTATAACGAAGATGACTTCCTGTTTGCGCGCACGTTGGGCGGTGTTTTCAAAAATATCGAGCACATGTGCTCGCGCACGAGCAGCAAAACCTGGGGCAAGGATGCGTGGAAGAAGATTGTCGTTTGTGTGATCAGTGATGGTCGTGCTAAGATTAACCCACGGACTCGCGCCGTGCTGGCTGGTTTGGGTGTCTACCAGGACGGAATCGCTAAACAGCAGGTCAACGGCAAGGACGTGACGGCCCACATTTACGAGTACACTACCCAGATGGCTGTAGAACTGAAAGGCCATCACGTCTCGATGAAGCGCGGCGCAGTCCCAGTGCAGATGATCTTCTGCTTGAAGGAAAAGAACCAGAAGAAGATCAACTCCCACCGTTGGTTCTTCCAGGCATTCGGTCGCGTGTTGGATCCCAACATCTGTGTCCTTCTGGACGCGGGAACAAAACCCGGAAAGGATTCCATCTACCACCTGTGGAAGGCTTTTGACGTGGAGCCCATGTGCGGTGGTGCCTGCGGTGAAATCAAGGTCATGTTGTCGCACGGAAAGAAGCTCCTCAATCCGCTAATCGCCGGTCAAAACTTTGAATACAAGCTGAGCAACATCCTCGACAAACCGCTCGAGTCGTCGTTTGGTTTTATCACTGTCTTGCCGGGTGCCTTCTCCGCCTACCGATTCGTCGCTCTGCAAAACGACAAGAATGGTCAAGGTCCATTGGAGCGGTACTTCATGGGTGAGAAGATGCACGGTTCGAATGCAGGTATCTTCACTGCCAACATGTACCTGGCCGAGGACCGTATTCTGTGCTTCGAGATTGTGTCCAAGCGGAACTGCCGTTGGTTGCTGCAGTATGTCAAGTCATCGACCGGTGAGACTGATGTGCCGGATCGTATGGCGGAATTCATCATGCAGCGTCGTCGTTGGTTGAACGGTAGTTTTTTCGCGGCTGTGTATGCCATTGCCCATTTCTACCAGATCTGGCGCAGCGACCATAGCTTTATCCGGAAGACTATGCTGATGGTTGAGTTTATTTATCAAACCATTGCTATGCTCTTTGCTTGGTTTGGCATTGGCAACTTCTTCCTGGTTTTTCATATCCTCACGACATATCTCGGGGACAAACAACTTCTGGGTACGGCTGGTAAAGTCCTAGGAGTTGTGTTTGAATGGCTCTACCTCGCAACTCTGGTAACCTGTTTCGTTCTGGCCTTGGGTAACAGACCTGGCGGTTCGAACAAGTTCTACATGACCATGGTGTACTTCTGGATTGGAATCATGATTTACTTGGCTTTTGCTGCGGTGTTCGTGACGGTCCGATCTATCCAGCAGGAGGTCCAGGAGGAAGCGTTTACGTTTTCTAAATTGTTCACAAACAACCAATTCTTCAGTATCATTGTGTCACTTGGTTCGACGTATGTCATGTGGTTTATCGCGTCGTTTATCTTCCTAGACCCATGGCACATGTTTACTTCCGTAAGTCCAGCCATATCCATTGCACTGCAAACAAGCTAACAACCCAGTTCATCCAATACATTTTGCTCACCCCCACTTATATCAACGTCCTCAACATCTATGCCTTCTGCAACACCCACGACATAACATGGGGCACAAAAGGCGACGACAAAGCCGAAAAGCTCCCCTCTGCAAACCTCAAACCCGGCGGTAAAGTCGATGTCAACATCCCCCAAGACGACGGCGACCTCAACGCGCAATACGAAGCCGAACTCGCCAAATTCGCCGTCAAACCACCAAAGGAGGAAAAATCCATTCCCGAAGAAGAGCGCCAGGCAGACTACTACAAGGGTTTCCGGAGTGCCGTCGTGCTGGTGTGGGTGTTTTGCAACTTCGCGCTTGCTGCAGTTGTGCTTAATTCTGCGGGCATGGAGGAGTTCAGTGAGGATACTGAGACCACGGAGAATACGAGGGCGACAATTTATATGGCTGTGATTCTGTGGAGTGTGGCGGGGATTTCAATTTTTAAGTTTATGGGGGCTATGTGGTATTTGGTTGTGAGGATGGTACGTTGCTCTTTGTCCTTCGGATTCGTCCTAAAAGAGGAACCTGCTAACAAAAACAGTTCCGCGGCGTTTAATGGATACCCTTTCCTTTTGTCTACGACTTTTCTTACCTTACGACCCTACATACCACTGCGGGTTCAGTGATGGTGACGCTACGGCATGATGATTGATGATTGTTTGGATTGGTTATTTCTTTTTGATTCTGGCTTTAACTTTGGGTGGATTGAGTGCACGGGATAGAGGATGTACTCTATGTAGATAGATCACTTATGACAACTATGAATATACAATCGGGATGTCTTATCCCTATACTAGTGGAGTTGGCAATAAGTGGTCAACATGTAATCACTCCTTTAAGCAACACTCAGGAACAGGCAACCAAACGAACATCCTCTACTTTAACCAGCACACTCTCTACTCTCCCCCTCAAGCCACTATACCCATACACAGCCCAAAATGACCATGACCTGCCAAGCAATCCTCTTATACTCAGCCCACTTCATAACAACCGTCTCCATCATCGTAGCAACATGCCTCAACATTATCTTCGCCGTCCTCAGCGTCATCTTCCATGATCCTCCCGTGGATTACGGCGATTACCATCATCGTTGCAATTCTGTTCGGATGTGTGGTTGTCTGCGTTTCGGTTATGGAGGGGCTGGGCTTGGGAAGAGCAGAGGAGAAGGAGACGAAGAAGAAAATACAGAGGCATGGTAAGTGGCAGGGGTCTGGGTATTCTGGATCTAGGATTAAGGAGTATCGGAATCGGAATTGAAGTCGGAGTACTAGTGTTAGTACTGGTGCTCTTCGCTGGTTTTGTAGACGGGATGAATGAGGAGACGCAGTTGAGGTTTGAGATGTAGATTTTGGAGGAATTATTAAGGAAAATGGTGAGAGCTTCGAGTGTTGGGGGATGATATGATGGAACTAGGCTAATGCACTAGGCTTGCTTTGCTTTGGCGTTGGTGTTTTTGTTTGCTGGATAGCTGAGGTAGTTATTGTCATTAAGGTGCCCGGTTGGTGTCTATTAAGCTCAATGTTTGGCGTCTAGTTGGGTTGGTTTTCTGTTGATCACTGTGGAAGATGCTATGTCATATGATCTGATACAATGTACTCGGACACATACACGCGGTGATGGTTCTCAGTATTGCGTGCATAATTGGGATGTAGAAGTCGCTGGTCGCGTTGATGGTTGGGGTAGAGATGGATTCTGGGGTGCCATTTTCTTTTGGACCGATTGCCAGCGTATGAGCTTGGAAGGAGATAGACAGGTTTATATTGTGCGTTGGAATCCATCCACCTACGGGGACATGAAGACCCATGTCTATTCAGCACCTCCCAGCTTAGTTCTTGTCCAACTCCTCAAGCCTTTCCTTTTGCACTTTCAGGATACCCTCTAACATATCAATATTGACACTCAGCTGTTTCTTCTCGTCAACTTCCGTCCCTTCCCCCGAACCCTCTTCCTTTCCACCGGTCCCGGAACCATCACCGTCACCTTGCGCCATGCTCTCACCTTCACTTTGACCCTCACTCTTCTTCTGTGCTTTCTTCCTCTGCTTATCAATCCCAACATCATATCCCAACCTATCCGCAACCGTCATACAAGGCACATAACAAACAAACACAATCCCAACAAAGATAATAAGCGCAGTAACAAACGGAAGAATGGTGTCAAATAATCCACTCAAAAATACTAGAGGATGTTGCCCACGGTTGAAACGGATCGTTTATGGTAGGGGAGCGTCACTTTCGGTACAGGTGGTTGGTAAGCCATTTTGACGGTATGTGAGCCTTTAATACAAGGAGATGGGAAAAGAGAGATGAGGTGAGGTGAGGTCCAAGAGCTTCTGATTATGTCCTTACGTCCGGCGCCCATGCTGCGACATACAGGGTATGTGTAGATTGTCAGTGGCCCATATTACAGACCCGGAGGCAGTTGGAATGCAGCGGAGCGTCACTGATTTTAATGGCAATCACCATTGATAGCAACCAGTCAGTGTAAGTTTCCTGCAACAGGTTGCAAGGGCTAAATGTTCTGAATGAAAGAGCTGTTGCCATTTTCATGATAGACACCTGTATTTATGTGGATGGAGTGTGATTTTACCATGCTATGTACATAATGAACCAGTAGAGACTACGGTATACCGCCCTGGGTAGATTTAAGCTTGTCCCTGCACTTCACTATCTGCTCCAAAAATACTTTTCTGTTTTGGATGCGAAGGAACCCAACCTCGAGGATCGGCTCGTGGAGATAACCAACTGGAGAGAGCTTACCTGTTTCCACACACAGCCAGGGCCCCTCGTCAGCAGCTCTTATATACAATCGGGGGTTCACTTCGGAGGAGCATGTTTTTGGTCCATATATAAATATGGGAATGTACTTCTATCAGCGAATCAGATAGTTCAATCGTTATCTGCTCCAGCATCATTGGTCTAGTGGTAGAATTCGTCGTTGCCATCGACGAGGCCCGTGTTCGATTCACGGATGATGCATTCTCTTTTGCTTTCCATTTTTTTCTCATCAATCGAGATGTTTTCCTATTCTAATTACTACCTTTCTACTGAGTATTACTGCTTTGACTGCACGCACAATGCAAACCCCCCGAGAACCAACCCCATCCCCAGCCACGTCTCTTTGGCTATCATCTTCCGCTCCACGTACCATTCCCCGAGCACCGTAAACAAGAATGCGCTGGAATTCGCCAATGGGACTGTCAAAGAGAGTTCTACCGGTAAATCTGTCAGCTTTTCCACTGTCAATTGCAACAATAGGGAAGGGATATCCGTACCATGCTTCCCAACAAGGAGAAAGAACCAGACACTCCCGGTTAAGTTAACAACGAGCGGGATTGAATAGGCGGGTGTACGGAGGAGATTGAAGACGGTCCAGAGGAGGGTGGTGAGTTTCTGTTTGAGCCAGGATGGTTTGGATGTGGTGGGATTCATCCATGCTGGTTGTTTCGTTGCTGGTGTTGGAAGTTTGTCCTTTTCCTCGCTCTCCTCTGTCTCGTCCTCGTCCTCGTCCGTAGTATCCTCCTCATGCTGGATTTCATTATCATCTTTTTTATCTTTTTTCTCCTCGCAACTCTTCAATGGCGCCTCCTTTTCTTGTGGTTCCGGTTTTGTACCCCGTTGCGCCTCCTGTCGCGCATTAAAGTCCGCTGCCGCGCGCCGGATAAACGGTGTCGTAAAGCCCCATGCTACACCGACGAGAAGAAAGGAGAGCACGTAGTTGAATATGGATGGGGCAGGTTCGAGGATACTAGCGTCGGGGTCCATTGCGTGTGTTTATGGTTGTTTATTGTAGTGGTTGAGATGTGTAATCTACGGAGTTTATGCGGAGGACAAACGGAGATAGCGGGATTCTTGGCGGTCAACTACATACACTAGACAACGTCACCAGAGAAACATCAATAGTAAATAAAACAGTAGCGGCCCCGATATCAAGCAAAGAATAAGTGATGACAAGTACTGCCTTCCCGGAGGCGAGGTCCAGAACAGAAAACTACGCATGTTAAATGTCACCAACGCCGCTGCGGTCCATTCCCCTGCCTGTCTGTCAGCATGCATATCTCCTGCTTATTATTTTGAAATACAGGGATCACTCGCAAACTAGGGTTTGGAAATCATTCGTTCCCAAGGTTGGTAGGATCAAAAGCACACTTAGGATGTCGGATGATCTAACCAGCTCTGTCTTGTCTGTCAGAGACCGAAAATATATATATTGTTACGAAATACTACCTGGCATTATCTATCAATGCGCAGGACCAATGAGTGATGATAAACTCACAGAAAAAAAAAAAAAAAAAAAAAATCTTGTTTGAAGTAAAAATTGGGGAACGCAAGAGCACGAGTCTCTCGTAAGCAATAAGAAAGATCACCTCCGGAAGAAACACAAAACCCTAAACTATAGTTCCACAGAATCATAACCATCGGTTCCGTCGCATCCACTCCACGCGTCGGATCTTTTCCCGCTAATGCTTTTACTCCTACAGGGTCGAAAGCTGAGAGTGACTGACTGAGGAACATGAGAAAACACAGCCGGCAGTTTTATCGGGGAATCGGAGACGTCCATTGGCTAAGCTTTAAATCGTACACTTCGTGTAGCGTCAGATTGGCCGTCACTAGACTATCTTTCTACTCCCCAGACTGAGACATTTGCGTACTGAGAAGACAAATATTACAAAGATGAATAAGTGGGCACTAACAGATATAAAACGCCTCAATACTCCCTGAGATGCACGAAACCAAGCAAGGCTTAGTCACTCCTTCCCCATTACATTGTCATAAAGAAGACGATATCCTGAGGCTAAACGGATTCACAAACCTTCTCCTCTGGTCTAGCTCCGTATCCGCCGACTTCTTCACGGCCAAATCCTGCGAAGTCGGCAACAACATCGACTTAGGCCATCTGCTCTCCATCACCGATTTCCACACCGCAATTGGTCACAGCGGCACCTGGGAAGACATAACCGAATACGAAACCTTTGACGAGGAAAATGGAAACCAACAGGAACAAATCTTGAGCCCCTTCGCACCCGTAACTACAGGCCTCATCCGCCGCATGGATTACTGCAGCGAAAGCACAGGAATCACGAAGATGGCGTGTCTAGTCGGAATTGGTTCTGGGGTACGGGTGGTGCGTTGACGAATTGGTATGTGCCGAAGGCTATTACTACTTGGCTTAATGTAAACCAGTCCCATTTTCTTGTTTATGTATCCTGCTGATATCGTGATAAAATGTCGGAGTCATGATCCAAGCTGGACGGAATATTAAGCAGATTTACTATAACAATGGTGGCCATGATGAGCTGAAGGGTTTGGATGTTAATGAGACTAACGCTGTTGACTATCGCTTTTCTCTGCCTTATTTACTGGACCATGAGGAAAAGCCGGATTACAGCAGTATGCCAAATAGTCTCGAGGCGCGAAGTGATACAGAAGTAAGTGTTGATCTCAAGCATGACTATGTGTATAGCCAGCTTGATCGAACGCTCTGTAAGTATTCATGTTCCTGTAAGTAATTAAACAACTGGCTTATGCTATACAAACTACAAAGCTACATCATTTGCCTTCTCCCCAAATACGGCGGAGGAATCTTCAGCAACCTTGACCCAGACCGACACTACCAGCACACGAACTGTTCAATCCCGTGCAAGAACCAGTAACTACACAATCAATACATCCAAAACAGCAAGGGAATTTTTGATATCAGCAGCGATACTGGATTTCTTGCAAATCGTAAAGATCTGCGAAATAAAATCTTCAACTTCATCAGTGCTCGGAGTTTTCCGCTGGAGTGTGATCAAATCCAATAATCTCCAAATACAGCAAATTAAATACCAGAGCCAAGCCATCATGTCTCGCGAATATGCTCAAGTATCACCTGAATGCGAGTTCCGAGAAAGGTCGTTTCTCTTGCCGTCCACTTGAATTTATATTCTAGGTCTACAGCACCATTTCCCTAGTCCCAGACCATGAAGCTCTGTGTGAGTTTCTTGCACAAGAGATCTATCTTCGACCCGGCCCGCATTGAGTTCTACGCGCCACAGCCAGACGCCTTCGCGTGTGTCGATTGTCAGAGGCGCGAGGTTGCCTATCAGAAGAGAATAAGGCCTGGAAAGTATTTATTTTTCGGTATCGCGAAAGTGGAGCTTGATGAGTTCGACTGGCTCCCACATAGATTTCTTATGGCCATCACATCGGACGTTTATCGGCTAGGGCTTAGGGCCCATGGCCACTATGAGGAAAAGAATGGGCTCGCTACTGGTGACATTTAATCGCAGCTTTCCTGACAAGACAGTCGTCGATGTTCGATCGCGATGCACGGCCCCTCCACCATACGGGGACGATACGGATTATGAGCCTAATACGTGCCCTTGAACGGAACGAGATTACAGTGCATGTGTCGGAATATCTGGGAAATGAAGTGGGGTCTTGAGTAAACCTTCTTTTCAAAGGAGTATCTAGCATGGTTTTCATTATGATTAAGGCTTCTTGATGACGAAGGGAGCCTTTTCCTTCAGATCAGCTCATCCCACATGGGAACCATCAGTTGCTGGATCGTGTAACAGACCCCCTAGGCTTGAAACGTCTATCGTAATATCTCAGCCGGATGGAGCTGTGGCTATTATGACCGCTCCTATGGCCTCGGAACCAGGCCCAAGATACATATTTCATGTGGCCTTTCTGCTGTCAAACCTTAAGCCTTCCACATGTTGCAAGAGTGTTTACATCGACGCTTATGGACAATATATCCGGTCCAAAATTTGTGTATCTTGAGTTCCACACTTCAGATGCGTCACTCAGCCACTTAGTGGCAAGGCACCATGTCCTTCTCGATTCTCAGCTTGGAATCACCACTGGCGGGATACAGTATGTTTTTGCTCACCGTCGATGATCCTCCAGAGAAAATGTGAATCTTTCCACAGATAAGACGTCCAAGTCACGGTTGCGGCTATACTAGCGAACTATATCGCACATTTGCCGTCATGTTGGACCGACCTGATTTCTTGATTGCGTCAAGTGTGCTTTTTTATCTTGCGAATAGGAGCAAGTTAAAAGAGCAGCATAAACAAGCTTCAGCGCCGGATTCATCTGATGACGAGCAGCTTTCCGACATCCTTGAGTATCGGGTTTGGCGCAGAGATTGGCAATTCTGTCTTGAATGCATGGCGATGTTTAATTTTCCCAAGTTGTCGAATCAACAGGCAGCTAGAAGCTCGATCAAATCCCAACTTTCTAAAAACAAGTCATTATTAGGCTAAATGCAAATAAAATGTCACAGGGGGTATAATATTAATCAATCAAATAACGATCCTTTCCATCACTGCGGAATGGCAACAACATTTCCATCGTTCGACTGGGCTGACTTATCATTCCCACCCGTAGCCCAGCACCAACAAGTTCCGGGCGACTGATCCCCCGTCCCCTCAATGTTATACGTAGCCCCAACATCAGACCGAGATTGAAAACTGTTCATACTACCACACAGCCCCAAACAATCATCGAACGCGCTGAACACCGTTGACGCAAGATCCTTTTTACCGCTTCCACCAAAATCAGCGTCACAGACGATTTGATATTCTTGGGAGCTGGATCCGATAGTGATCATCGTGTTGTTTTGGCTCGGGCACACGGAAGCGGAGACAGATGAGGATGAGGTGTATGAAGGTTGCGTCGATGTAAGCGATGTGGTAGCGGTGACGGAGGCTGTTGGCGTTGTTGCTGTTGCTGAAGCTGATCCTGTCATTGATCCTGTTGAGCTTGCCGCTGCAGGGGACGATGTTGCAGCCGCTGCCACAGTGCCTGTGCATATTAGTACTTCTGCTCAGAAGAGAACAAGACAGACCTAACACACCATTGGTGCTCTTTTGACTCAACCCAACACCCAACCCTATAGCCACAGCAATAATAACAGCCCCGAGAACCGCAATGGCAAAAGCAAGCCAGAATGTTACTTTTCGTAGCCCGCAAATTGTGCTCTGGGGTTGTACCGACACCGGTGCCGGAGCCGCCACGGGCGCAGGAGCCGCAGCCGTCATGTAAGCTCCTGGTGCAGCATATTGGATGGGATATTGGCCGTGATAGTGGTGGACTACTTCCGGTCCAGGCTGCACGACTTCGAGTCCATTGACGACGCCAATCTCTTTATGGGTATCTGAGGCCGTCATGATGGGTATTATTGAGTAAGTAAAATGACAAGAGAATATGTACTGGCACGGGTGTGGGCGACGCTAGATTAATTTATCCGCAAAGCAAAGCCATCTTTGGCGCACTATTACATGTAGGGTTAGATTCGGGATCGTCGGCCGGCGGCTATAAATGACTTATAATATGGATTAAAGGCAGCAGCACAGACCCAAGCCGATCGGCTTATTTAAGGGTTTGTCTGAATTTTTTTGGCCAATTGGAAACCTACTCCAGAATACAATAGCCGCCCAGCCCCAGAACGTGCATTGTAGGCTCCATTAATCCCACTAATCTGAATTTGAAATCAGCCTCGCATGCCGCTTGCCTAAAGGGATATCACTATGAAAATTTACAGGTAGCATTAGGGGATGCTCAAACTATACCCCTTGTGGAAAATGCGTAGCACTCCGAGTGCTACTGGGAAAATGGGTGTGTCCCTCGCTAGAAATCTTGATTTTATGTATATATAGCACATGGACATCTTTTATCTTATATAGTCTCTTATAGACCACTTCATCTCAATTATCATTCTATCCAAGGCCTCAGATTGTTTGTAATTCCCTAGTTCAGCCCCCTGGCATGGATGCATACGATGAAGGCGACTTTTACGTCGGTCGTCCTTGTACAGAGCACAGGCCTATTTCATCATTGAATCCAGCCACCTCTGAATGAAGATATGCGATGCCTTTGGTCCGGCATTCGAGGCCTGGGATTTCTTATGGTGGTAACTCCATACTAGTACCGCTATTATACTGATCAAGTTATGTAGGTAATTATCTTGTGGTTAGCCTCTAAACCCCGCAAACTGACCGCACTAATATCACTAGGTATCCGATAAAGGTAGAGTATAGTCTTTGCACACAACAGAACGTCGTCGCAACTGCTTTATGATACAAGCGTTCAGGAACCTCTGCGCTGAAAACGCGTCTAAAACTAAAGGGAATACTTGTGTAGATAAAGAGAAACAAGGGCCACTGATTGATCAGATAATACGGGACACAGTAAGTTCAAAACATTCTATCCTAGATAATATGAATCCGATTCAGCCGCATATACCAGCCAGAAAGAGCTTAGCCAGGAGCTTCTACAGGACAAAATTTGGATTATATTACAACTGCCCGTCTCCCATTCCGCACTGGCTCTAAGTAATACTTCTATTCTCCGGGTTCCCTGCATTTCGCATGTGATCCAAATTTGTCTGAATGAGCTCCTTGGAAAGTTAAGGCAGTTTTAGACAATAAAAAGAAAGGGTCAGAGTGGTCTGATGAGTAGATTCAGTCACCACAGTCAAGGCACCCTGCAAGATAAATTACTGATACTTTAAAGAAATCGCATGGACTTGCATAAAGTATCTGTCGCTCAATATCTTGGGGCCAAATTTTGATGCCAACGATGAGGAATCCCAGGCGCGCTTGCGACATTATGCATTGCTGGACTACGCAGCCGAGAATTGGGGCCATCATGCAAGAAAGTAGTCTTTGGACGATTCTTCGATTGCGGCAATGTTCGATAACGAGTCGTTGCTAGTTATATCAGCGCAGGCCCTTCCCATCCTGCAGAAAATTCCTGCCTCGGTGGTCGAACCCGACCTGCTGCGCAAAAGGCCCAGAAACATGGGCTTGACGAGGCTCCATTTGGCTGCATACTTTGGCATTAACAACAAGGTGTCGGAGCTTCTTGAGCAGGGTCATGAATGCAACATCAGAGGCTTTTGGGGCAGGACACCGCTGTCGTGGGCGGCGTATGGAGGCCACACGGATGTGATCAAGACCCTGCTTGAAAGTGGCACTGACCCCGAACAGCTTGACTACTGGGGCACCGTTCCATTGGCCTGTGCCGCCGACCGCGGCCATGAAGATATGGTATTGGCCTTCCTCTCGCGAATTACCGAATCTTACCAACGGACGTTTGCATACGGCCACATTCTGTCGAGCGTGATCCGAACTGGCAACGCACGACTCCGCAATTTCGTACCCAGCATCGAAGATTTGCGAAGCTATCGAAACTTCCATGCCCAATCTCTCCTCTCCGAGGCAGCATACTATAGGAATAAGGTGTTTGTCGAAACACTCCTGGCGGAGGGATTTGATGCCGATACCAGAGACTACGGGGAGAGCCACTCCTGGTGGTCCAGAAAAGGCTCCACCCCATTGATGTGGGCCGCTCTGACAGGCCAGGAATCCACGATGCAATTATTGTTACAACGAGGAGCCAACCCACACTCTACCGATGACAGTGGCCGCAACGTACTTTCATACGCCGCTGAAGGCGGTTTCGGGTCGATCGTCCGATGGTTTGTGAATATGTGCCACACTTCGTTGTTGCATGGTATTGGGGGTCGAACCGCTCTTGCCTGGGCGGCCTGCAACGGTCACGACTCGGTGATCAGGCTCCTGTTTGACCTGGGGGTAGACAAGGGTGGTCAAGATAACCATGGCTGGACGGCGATTGCACGGACTGCCGAAGGGAGTCATACATCTTCTGTCAAACTTCTAATCGACCTGGGTCTGGACTCACGCATTCTCAATGCAAGTGGATGGAAAGCGTTAACTTGGGCTATTGATGCCGCAAACGAGCCGCTGGTCAGGGTGTTGCTTGAAAACGGAGATGACCCGAACTCTCGGGACAATGATAGCCAAGTAATATTGTGCGAATGGAGTCCTCTGCAATTCGCAGCGCGACAAGGCCATGTGGGCGTGATGAAGGCACTCCTGGACCATAGAGCCGGTCCTCTCGACGGCAGAGACTGGGAGTTTGGCAGAAGTCCCATCTCACAGGCAGCCGAGTATGGCTGTCCAGATATGGTCAATTTCCTCATTGAGAAGGGCATAGACCCCGACTCAGAAGATATCAACGGGGACCAGCCGTTCCAGAACAATGAGCGCAAAACACCAATGATGTGGGCGTCAATCCATGGTTATCGAGATGTCGTTGGGATATTACTCCAGCATGGTGCAAACCCGAACGCCAAAGACCTCAATGGCCGAACCCCACTGGTCTGCGCGGCTGAGTATAGTCGTGTGGACATCATACGGCGCCTTCTGGAGTGCGGTGCCGAGTTCGACAACCGAGATGCCTACAGCGGCCGTACCCCACTGTCACTAGCTAGTCAATACGGATATACGGCCGTGGTCAGGCCGTTGCTGCAGCAAGGGGCAGATCCCAACTCGAAGGATGATGATGGTCAGTCATCGCTGGCATGGGCATCTGAGACGGGTCACGAGGATACTTGCCAGGCTCTTCTTGACCACGGTGTTCATCCTGGTAGGGAGAATTCCTGATGTTTTGATAGCTTTTCGGGGTCGACTTTGGACACGAAGGATAGAGAAATTAAATATAAATCAAACTACAATAACGTAATTCCCGAGCCACCCGGCCACCCATCCATCTACCATCTACTTTATTGGCATATTTATCAACCACAACGCAGTAATATTGACTATATTATCTCTCTGGACAAGCATTAGATCTATGCCCTATATTTCCGCATTTTCCACATGTCGGTAATCTGCGCCTTGGTGGTTCTGGCTGCGATTGAACTGGCGGAACTGCCTGGTTTAGAACTGGTCCAACTGCCTGATTTGGCAGCTCAACCAGCTGAAATACCTCCTGAGCCTCTCCCACTGATACACCCCCCTCATGAGCTAGTCGTCTCTGCGTACGAGCCCTCTTTTTCTTTGTTTTCTCATTTTCAGTGCGTAATTGCTTGTTTTCTTGCTCAAGTAATATGCCTTGATGCATTGCAATTTGGCAGCCTTTAATAAGCTGGTTTAGTGCAGTTTTTGAAGGTGTTGGGGGGCTGTTTGAGCGTTGTTTTAGGAAGGTTTTGATTGATGAGGCTTGCTTTAATAGCTCTTTGACATTTGCAGGTGTTTTGGGGCTGAAGATGCTTGATCGACTGGTAGGGCGGCTTCCCGGAGGGGTAGGTGTATGAAGCCGAATGTCAAGCTTTGATATCACTCGATTGGCATTAAGTGGTACTAAACCAGCCGCTGCAAAGCTATTTTTAATTGTGACTGATTTGAATGCCTCTGCACGTGCAAGTGGATATGCCATAAGAAAATCAAGCTTATCAATGTGGTTGAAACCAAGCCGCTGCTTTTGATCAACCATGGTACCATACACGCGTTTAAGCGGTGAAAAACAACCAATATCAAGAGGCTGTAAAAGATGTGATGAATGTGGTGGCATACAGATTGATATGATATTGTTTTTAGCACAGATTTGGTCAAATTGGGGGGTAAGATGACTACCATGGCCGTCAAGGATTAGAAGTCGATATTTGCCTTTTGTATGACTGTTTGTGGCTGGAATGAAGGTTTCTTCTAGCCATTGAAGGCCAATTCCATCTGTAGTCCATCCATTCGGGCTAACTTCAAACCGCCAATCCCTAGGGAGCTCTTCAAACCAAGCTTGTTGATATTGCTTCCCTTTGAAGATTATAACTGGTGGAAGTGCCCACCCACTTGCATTAATTGATTCCACCACAGTTGCCCACTCACAATTCCCTGGTTGTAATACTGAACGCTGGCCATAGTACTCTGATCGAGTAATCACTCTTGCAGTAGATGTAAGGCCCATTGCAAAGCCAGTTTCATCAAAGTTGTAGATATCTTCATTGAGGATGCCGTACTGCTGAATTGTAGCTTGTATAGTATCAAACCACCCCTGAATAACTTTTGGATCCTCTTGTTTTGCACGTTGGTAGTCATATCTTCGAGAAAATCGTGTTTGAAGCTCTGGGTGGCGTCGTACAAAGGTTGATACCCAGTTCTTGCCAACAGTATCAGTACCCCGAGCTGCAAGCAATAAATTGGCCATTTCTTGCACCATTGTAGGCCGAGGGGCTGCTCCACGCAGATCCATTGAGAATATCCATTTAACAAGCGATTCCTCTTCAACCTCTGTGAGTTTATGGTTGTTGGCGCGTTTTTCAATGCGAAATTGGTGGCCATTAAGGCGATCAGAAAGGGTGGAACGCGGTATGTTAAATCGACGTGCTATATCACGGATTGAGCTGATTTCTCCTTTTTTTAAAGCTTCTATAGCTAATAAGATGCGTCCCTCTTGTTCCTGCGAGTTTCGGTTCGATCGAGAGCGATTTGGTGGCATGGTGGGTGGTTAAAGATGGGAGAATGCATAGAGACGCCAAAAAATGGATGGGTGGCCGGGTGGCTCGGGAATTACGTTAAGAGACAAAGGGTTTATCGATTATTCGGGAGGGTCTAGAAAGTTGCACATATGCTTGATGGCAAAGGAGGAGCTACATACAAAAATTGTGGCAAATCCTTGATCATCCACATAATAATGAGCAAGGTACATCAACTATAGCTAAGCATCTCGAAGGGGTACAATTCTTGCAATGTCACTGCTGGTTACATTATGCAGCAAGGTGCCAAAACTCTGCTCGCTCTGCTGTACTAGTAAGGGTGATTTTGGATTAATAACTACCGAAGTGTAGTCGGGGAGAGAAAATGCTGCGTTTCAGAAGTACACAGTTAGCCCCGTTAGTTCTCTTTAACCAAGGATTAAGAAGTAGGCCAAGGAAGGGACCGGGGATGGGGATGAGGCTTACAGAAGGCAGGGATCAGTTGCATGCTTTCCATAATTGCACAGTTGAGCAAGGTGTCCTGCTTCGAGATGTACTGGGTGATTTTCTCCGTCCATTGGGAGATTTCGGCTCTGAGTGCATCTTGGAAGGCTGGGTTGGCTGCAAGTTGACTGAACAAGGTGCTGAGGACGGCAGAGCTGATGTCGACGTTGGCAAAGAGAATCTCATCGAGTGTGTGAAGAAACTAAGACCAATTAATCATCCGAGTAATTACAAAGCCACACTTTTGATATGGCGCCACCATCCTACTTACCTCTGTTTGCTTCATCTCATGTTTCTGATTGGCTACAACACCAACAGCCGAATTCTCTAACTGTTCCACTAAGCAGGACAGTGTTATGGGCTAAGCCCGCAGTGCTAACGACTAGCTATCACACAAAAGATTTCGTCGAGGAACAGGGGAACGGATGTCCGATCGGACAGCCCTATATACAAGTGTACATCGTGCGGGGTAGGTAACCTGGTAACCCTCCGATCATCCCTCCGGATAACTTATCTTTCATTCTACAGGCGCAGCCTGTGGCAACAGCCACGATCTATATCTTTTAAGCCATTGAATCACCTGTAGTGGCCATGAGTGAGGCCTGAGGTGATTTGGAGAGTAGTTAAATTTCCGTTGAAGCATGGCTCCCCAGTCAATTTGCGGCCTTACCATACGCATACCAGGTTAGAACAGCTGACATAAAGATAGAATGGCGGCCATCCCAACCATCGTGTAGGCTACTGTTAACTGGTTGATGGCCTAAAAAGAGTGAGAATGAATAGATTAATCAACCAATCAATCCTAGCCGACAACTACCCCATTCCCCCCTCCACAAACCAGGAGGGGTTTATCACGAGCTCGGAATAGTAGATAATAATGAATCGACGGTCCTACCTAACCTATTGTAGCCACCGACGAGAATATCAAATTCCGCACCTAGACAATTCCACTGAAATCGCTCGACGAACGCTCATGAAATGCGGATTTCAATGAATTTCTCGTGTTAGAATAATGGCCTTGACTTCACCAATACTAGTAGCTTAGGTTGCCGTCTTTTCTCATCGCATAGGCTTTAGGAAAGTGATTATCTCCAGCCTTCGAATCTTGGTCATCGATGAGTGCAGTCCCCCCCCCCCCAAAAAAGAAAGAAGGGGGTGGTGGAGTTCAAATGGCCAGGAATATGGGTGAGTGCAGAATATGAGAGGGAGTCTGGCAAGAGAAAAAGATTTGGGAGGAGACGAAGTCAGGACAGTGAGGTAGGGCTCTTTTATATTGGGAGGCCAGGCGGGCGGTGCTTACAGTACGGCGTATCAGGAGGCTATACCAGAAACGGCAAAACTAACCGGAAGAGGGAATTCACAGGTCCTCGTTCTACAAGACCGATTTAAACACCTCCCCATTCCGCGCAATCGCGTCCTCAGCTTCCTGGATAGCATCGTATCCATACAACCACGGCTGTACTTCAGGGCATGTCCTAGCAAGATTGTTATCCAGCAGTCATGGCTACTCGGGGGATAAAACGTACCACCGACTAGGAAAAGCACCGTTAATCTCTTTCCCCAACTGCGAGAGGAAAATCTGATCTCGCTTTTGTTGTTCTTCGCCGTCGGGCATGTGGAAGTCGTGTCGCTGCGTTTTTTTATTAGCATCATTCAAGATAAGCTTGTATGGTTGTAGGGTGCACACCTGCTTAAATGTCTCCCTGACAATAGCTTCACCCCTCGACTTTCTCACACTCTCGTATAAACGGAGAATCTCCGGTAATTGCGATTTGTTCTTCATGTGTCCTAGCAGGTGGCCTAGGACGGCTCCATCTTCGAGGGAGGAGTTTGCTCCTTGAGCGAGGTAGGGCAGCATAGGGTGACAGGCATCGCCTATGAAGACAAGGTTGGATTTCTCGTTCACCCATGTTTCCATCTCGGCATCTGCTTCGTTAACTTCCTTGCCTATGCACTTGTAGGAAAGTACTCACGATGCATCAACTTCCACTTATCAACATGGTCCACATAACTAAGAAACCGAGTCAAACTGCACCGCAACCCACAATCAGCACCATCAGAAACCCTTCACACACGACAACTCACATAGGATCCCAACCCCCGAACAACCCCCTCATCTCCTCTATAGACCCAGCCTCCCTCGCCACTCCCGGCGGCAAATTATCCGGCACAAGCAACACAACATTAAACATCCTCCCCCCTCGCAACGAATAAGCAACCGCATGCGCCCCTGGTCCAACCCAGAAATGCACTTCAGGGTTCTCAACTAATCTCTTCAACTCAGGGTCCTCAATTTGCTCTGCAGATAGCACGATTCGATATGCCAGGTCGCCTGTTGGGAGGGGCTCATCTTTCCGGCCCAGAAAACACTCTCGACAGCGAGACCAGAGACCGTCTGCTGCGATTATTAGATCGCTGGAGTATGTGTTTCCGGAGACAACATATACGGTGGTGGTATCGAAATCAATGCGCTCAACGCGCTCATTCATGTGGAACTTCACGCCTAGCTGTTTCGCGCGCGCGAAAAGCGCTTGTTGTAAATCAACCCTGTGCAAATCCACAAATGGCGCTGGATACTTTCCCCGAATATTCTTGTCAAACCCTTTCTCATGCGCAAGAACCTGTCCCGAATACCGATGCACCGTTACAGATGTCGGCTCTGCGGCTGTTTCCCAGATTGAAGAAGGAAGCTGCCAGTGATTGAAGAGGCGCGAGGCATTGGGGGTTATTTGGAGGCCGGCTCCGACCTGCCTTTTGTTAACGTAGATGTAGGGAGATTAAGTTGAGGGCAAGGTACCTCGGCTAGTTCTTTGGCTTGCTCGATTACTCGGACTGAGTGACCTGTTGTGGCGCAGGAAATTGCTGCTGCGATGCCACTGAGGCCGGCACCGACAATAGTAATTTCAAGGCGTTCTTTTAACTAATCGTTACCAATTAGTATTGTTTAGCAAATTGTGAATTCACATGACGCACCACCATTTCGAGTCGCGTGGGTGTAACTCGATAGAGATGAACTGCGGTATCAACACTAGAACCCTACACAAGTGAGCGCAAGTTGGAATAAATAGAGAATTAAGCCAATGAATCTTCAGTAGTTATAATGAACAATTGAGGGGTTATGACATCTCTTACCGAGCTGTTAGACCCCTGTGGTATCTCCGAGGCTAATTCTAGATCGCTCGGGATTGCCGAACACTCGGGATTTCCACCCCGGATTTGCGAGCTTGGCAGGATATTCCGGGGTTATCCTTGTATATTACATGCATTGTGCATACAGATATGATGATATATTCTTGAACGGATCATGTCATTCACAAAATACTTAATGCTCACAGCACACTCCGTACACAACCATCTAGTCACCACGTAATCTCCTTCCCCACAATCCCTTCCACAGAAGGAATAGCCCCCCTCAACGCATGTCCATAATCCCCTCCATTCGGCGTCCTCAGTAGCGTATGGATGTGGAATTTCTTCGGCTTCTCATTTGTCAAGAACACACCTGAATGGTGGTCGAATTCAATCAACACAACCGGACTTTGCACACGATAGTAAAAGGGGTCTTCGTTTCCGAACCCGCCAATCCAGGAGAACCATGTTTCGGATTCGAAATGTTTGATTTGCTCAAGTTTGAGCTCCTGTGAGCGCTTGGGGAGGTAGAGGAGGTACTGCTCGAAGATACCGTAGAGCAGGTCGCGTTGTGAGTCTGTAAAGGTAACCCCAACGTTAATGCCCTCATACGGCACGACACGGTTATCGCGATATGCACCGCAGACATGACGCTGGTCGTCTTTATTCCAGCGCCCTGGAGGCATAGCAGGATCATGCATATGCTCATACACCTGCGCCTTCTGCTGCAACTCCGGCTCCAGAGATTGCATAAGCCTCAACCCCAACTCCTCCTCAACTTGCATAATCCTCGTCCCCGCATGCGGCCCCTCATCTATCTCATTCGGCTCTGCGCCTGTAAACCACGGCGACGCGATGATCTGCCCCCTATACAAGAAAACATTCAAACACAAATGATGTCCGTAGAACGACCACCCCCACGGCCTAGCTGTCGAGGGCGTTCCAAAGAGCACAAAGTTATACGAGGACTCATTCATCACGCGCGGGGACTCGACGAGTTCACCCAGGAAGTGGTTGATGCGCATTGCTTTGAGGGCTTTGTCGTAACCTTCTGGAGAGAGGGTTGTTTTGAGGACGGTCAGGATTGCGTCGCGGAGTTGGGGTTTCACTTCGTCGAGGCGGAGGCCTTTGGGGCTGAGAAGGAATTCGGGATTGGACCAGGTGCGCCATTCGGGGGAGTCGATGTGGTAACTGAGGGATTTCTGTTGAGTTTGGTCGCAGAGGTTTAGGACGGTTTGGGTGGCGTTAACGATGGAGTCGATTGGGACATCTTCGTCTTGTAGTGCAAAGAGGCCTGGGCGGACCGTTCCTACACAATTGTATCAGATCAATGTACCTTCACTTGTACAAGATGGAGGAAGCATACCATCACTAGTAACACCCTTGAACGGCTCCTGCAACAGCTCCAACCAATGCAAATACAACGCATGCAGCCACGGCGGTCTCGCCAACGCTTTAAAATCACGCGCATACTCATGCGCATCCTGCTCGCGCATAGTCTGGAAGCGCGGAATGTTCAAATCAGGCAAATATTGACGATATTCACCCGTTGGCTTTTCCAATGTAACTGTCATGGTGGCTGCTAGCTGCAATGATACCGATAGTTTCCAATGGCAGAGTAGATGGAGGAATCGAAGTGGAACACAGTGTCACTATCAGTAGATATACGTATCCCACTCGGAATAGATGCTTCCCCCGCGATGGGGCTGTGGAGAGGTTATCCGGAAAAGTTGTTTTCCGCTATGATGCGCCGGCATTTCCGAGGCCGAGGGCTTTGTCCCCACCGGGTATTATGTGTGGGGAGGGGAGTCCCCACAGATGCTGAGGGACACACGCGCTAATGTACGGGGTATGATGCTTGTTTTAGAGGAGATATGAGATCATTTAATTTATGTTAGTATGGTATGATTATGAGCGTTCTATGAGAGGAAACAGATTATCCGCCCTGATTTATCCGGCCACTGCTTGCAACATTTTCGCAAGGCACAAGAACGTATGCGCAAATAGAATGCATGCACGATGATATAGACACCACAAGCTGCCTTGCGACAGAACTCCAGACTCCATTATACGCCACCCAGGATGAACAAACGCGGAAACACAGAGAATATAGCGCCTTAGCTAGCGACAGCAAGCTGGGCCACCAGATCAGACGCCACATCGAGGAACGGATAAGGGCTCGTAACTTCCTTCTCCTTATTGCGAAATCGTCTGCTGATCGGACGCCAATCTGCTTCTCCTTCCTCCCGTACCACGTTCTGGTAGCCATCACACTTGAAGTCAACCATATAGCTATTTTGCTCCAGCTGGTACAACTGGATATCAACAAATACCCACACTCCGTGGTTGACACGGCTAGAAGAAGTCCGTCGCGATGGAGGACCAGATGCTGTTTCCACGGCGAGTGAATTTCTGTCCTCCCTCGAAATCTTTGTGATGTTGAAGCGATGGCGTAGCTCTTCGACCTCACTCTTGCTGACAGTGCTGCTGGTACGGCCGTGGACACGTGGTGAAGGACCAGGTATTCTCATGCCTTCTTTCAAGAGGCGGGCACGGATAAACCAAGGATCCTTAGGAATGTAGTAATCGGACGGAAGGTGGGCATATTTCGTTTGCAGTGGTTTGTCCTCGTCGGCCCCAATATCGCCGCCTGGAGTATGTTAGAATTGAGCTCTACAGCCAGAGATGATGGGATTGAACTAACCTGCATCGCCTGGCAGAATGTCCCAAACTCCACCCTGTGCATCAATGGCCCGGTACAGATATAACATGGCTTCATACGGCTGATTGCGCGACCGAATCCCAAACTGCCACTTGCGAGACCTCTTGGGCATGTGCGCTGTGTAGTGGTGGCCCTCGGGTGGCTCAAACCGGAGCTTGTCCAAATCGACTATACTCCGAGAATGCGGCTTTAAAGCTCTGGCTGTTGCCTCCTGATCATGCATTGATCGCTCACTCCATGCCGGATCGTCTGGGTTCTCACCCCTAGCTTGCGCGTCACGGTGTGCAGCACGAGCTCGTTGTTCGCGCTCGCGCTCGCGCTGTTCCATAAGCTGGTCGTGCACGTATGGAATACTCGTCGGCAGAATGCGGACATGGCTCACGCGCACTGGCTCTTCATCTTCTGGTGGTAACTGGACGAATCGCTGTGGTGATGGAACAGCGGGAGCTCCATGGGGACGAGGGGCTCCAGATTGTTTGGCCACAGCTGGTGAAGGCAATGGGTTCTTAGAGGGAGGAGGGGAAGGTGCAACAGAGGCCATAAGATTATCATCCGTAGGGGCTTTTCAAGTCAGCACGTCTGTTACTTCCATCCAATAAACATAACTTACAATTGGTTTGCATCATTTCATTCTCGACGATAATGAAAAAAGCATCTTTGATAGCGCTGGGTTCAGGGTGCTTCAATGCGTCTTCAATATCATCACGAGCATATCCCATACTCCGCTCTAGTTTCGAGATAGCAATCTGGTGGATCTTGTGCTGAGCAGAGAGAGGCTTCCCGTGTGCAATCTTCCGAATGTCAATCGCCTTATTCGGATCAGACCCGGTTGCGATGACTTCTTCCGGTGGTGGCTGCAGGTAGGGCGGGAGATCTTGGAGGAACCAGGGGTCCTGACGGATTTCGGGAATTGTCAATCGATGAACAGGGTGAACTTGCAGCATGGATTTGATTAACCGTGCCGCTCCGGAGTTGATGTAAGGTGGCATATGGAAGTTGCCTGCAGCGATCTTCTTGAACAATGCTGGAATGTAGTCGTCGTCGAATGGCAGTCGTCCCACAAGCAGCACATACAGGATGACACCACAACTCCACACATCCACCTCTGGTCCGGCGTAGAGCTTTCCTGAAATGACTTCTGGCGCGGCATAGTTGGGACTGCCACAACTTGTTTTGAGAAAATTGCCATCCGTCATGATATTGCTCAGACCGAAATCAGCAATCTTCACATTCTTATTGGCGTCAATGAGTAGGTTTTCCGGCTTCAAGTCACGGTGCACAATTTTGTGTCGATGGCAGTACTCGACGGCGCAGATGATCTGTTGAAAGAACTTGCGGGCTTCGGCGTCATTGCATCGTCCTCGCTTCACCAGGTAGTCGAACAGCTCCCGTTCTGCGTATTCCAAGACCATTATAATATCGGTTTTGGTAGCGATTACGGTATACCTGCCAGGAACAAACAGTCAGCTTCGGGATTCCAGCACGATCTTATGATCTCATCCTCCCCGGGAATGGAGGGTACCGACAATTTGATAATATGAGGATGTCGCAGCAATTGCAGATACTGAATTTCTCGTTCCACCCGACCGACCATGTCTCTCGAAAGTAACTTGCGGCGATTGATAATCTTCAGAGCTACCTGTCGCCCACTGGGCTGGTGGATAGCCAGCTTGACCTTCCCGAATGAACCCTCCCCCAGAATCTTCATCGTCTGATACTGATCGAGTCGTTGCATATCTCTTGTTGTTGCCGGGGACTGCTTCACCTCCTGGCCCTTTGCGATCGGACGAGCGTGGGGAGGCATTGCCATGGCGGCCGGGATGTCACCGGAGGGAGGCACCGCACCGGCAGCCCGATCGCGATCCCGACGGTGTTCCCGTTCGATAGGAGGGAGGGAAACGGAGAGATCTTCATCGTCGAAAGCAGCGGCCATGGTTCAATAACAGAGCACGGGAGATAGAGGGACTGGCACAATGTGACGTGATGGATTTCTTTTCTTCCCAGGGTTCCGGATGGCGGTGACAGAAGATTCTGTCCTTCCGCAGTACAACTCAATCACCTTGATTCTTCCGGTGTTGTTAATTGTGCTGGTTTTTGTTTATTGTTTGCCTTATGCGGCGTAGGATCAATAGAGTAGTGACAGAGGAAGACAGAAGACGGCAGAGGATCAATTGCTGGAGTTGGCGGGGGCGGAGAGCGGAGAGAAAAAGAGCGCCACGTCACGGATACAGTTAAAGAGTCTACTATGGTTACTACAGATACAGGACAACGTCGTTGTAGACCTAGTTATAGAGGTACTATACAGCATACAAATAGTAGGCTACTCCGAGGCACACATTACCGATTGCAGCAATTGGTGACGATAGTTATAGTTAACCGAGTGCTTACTAGACACCTAAATTTCCAGGCATAAGTGTCATAAAGTAACTGGCTACCGATAGCCCTCGCTTATCGCTCGTTCCACGGTTAGTTCCGGTTTCAAGTGTTTAGTAGCATTCTAGATGAGAAGACTTGACAGGTATGGCTAGACGGCGAACATCTCGACACAAACCCATGGTGCCCACAGCCATAGTCTTGCCCGGACAGTACCGTATGTAGATCAGTCCTGGGCGGTGCATTGAATACATAACCAGCACTGGTCCAACACATCCATTTCGTCATGATCCAATTTTGAAAATCTCTGTATTGTTTTTATTTACGACGCCATTCCATTATGGCGATTTAACTCAGCCTCCGTGATTCCGAGAGACGCTGCACTCTGTGAGTACTGTACTCGGTAGTAGTCGGTCGGCATCCCGATGTCCAACGAGTTCACAATTGTCCCTGCACTCAATAGCATCCATGACATTCATGTCTGTAATCCGGTTCATTGTATGTTCTCATCATTCATAGTAGTATATGGGCATCCTGATGTCATATAGAAAACCCTGCGATGAGGCTTAAAATCCCGTGACTCACAGGACGTCGGGCTCCCAATCGGGTTTAGCCTAAGCCGGGGTCGGGGAGTCAAAAAGGGATTAGTGTAGACACCTGAGGTTACAATACGAAGGCAGTGCCGGACATCGAGAATCAAAAAGCGCCGACTTCTCTCATCGCTCGTGTTGTCCTTTTTTCACTTTCTCTTCCACCTTGTCCTTCTTTATAATACCCTTCTGAACACCTCAGGCTTCCCTGGATTCCAAGACATCCGGCGTCCCGGTTAGGATCCCACTCTCGTCGCACGGACATTGTCTTGGTATCTTATCGAGGTATATCGGATTGGTTGCTTACGAGCGGACTAAGCCTCAGACAGGATAACACCCCTTTCTCCATCGTATCACGAGCTAGGAATTAGACCGTTATGGCGGCCAATACTCTCTTCCAAGAACAGCCTGCGAGAGAATTCGGTACCAACGATGTCTTTGACAACCCTCTGGACGACCTGGACCTTAGTCCGGAGGACTGCGACTTGATTGCTAAGATGAACGGATTCGATACAGACCCAGCTTCTGGGTTCTTTTCGGAGCGTTGGTCCTCTGACTTCGTCAACTACGATGCTCCCGATGACCTCTTGCCGGGTGCGTTGGACAACCTGGGGGCATTCCCCGGTGCGGGTTCCATGAACGACATGGGCATGGTTCCGAATGGCGGGTTCTTCGATTCCTCTTTTGACTGCAACATCAACAACGGTCAGTTCCAAGACATGTTGTTGTATGACCAGCCTTACGACTTGACGACCACCATTCGACAAGCAGTGGAAGCTCAAGCAGCGGTTGATACCAGCTGCTCGTCCCAAAAGGAGAAGCGCATGGACGCATCTATTGCCTTTCACATGCAGCGCCTTCAGGAGTCTCCGCTCACCGATCCTTATACGAGCCCAGAGTTCTCGTCTCCATCCTCATCGTACATGGCCCAAGGCAGTGCATCTCCGCCGTCAACGGGAGCAGGCCAAACACCCGTCTCTGCTACAACAGATGGTGTGTCAACACCCGACCAACCAGGTGGTGTTGAGTTGGTACTCGACTTGAACATGAATGCAACGACGAATCTCCCAAAGAAGCACAAGCCTCGATCACAATCCCAGAAGGACAACTACATCAAGGTTCGAAAGCATGGTGCTTGTGAGAAGCACAGGAAGCAGCACAAACGGGTAAGTCTTGCACTACTATGACTGTGGTAGAGAAATTCTAACTCCCTTAGTGCAACTGCCTTGAGAAGAAGGCTAGCCTTGTCGATGTTCACGAAGGCACGATAATTCAGCCACCCAAGCATGTACCATTGCAACCATTCGCTCCTCTGTCGAGGCAGTCATCGCTACCATCGACAAGTACGCTCAGGGATACGGCACACGATACGCTTCTCGATCCAGCGCACAGCCCAACACACATCCCACAACCACGACCGTCAATTCAACCCATGTCCAGAAACGATACAGACATACAATCACACAGCTCTACGCCAAGGTGTCCCAGATCAGAGATTCTCTGGTCGCTACACAGTCGACACGATCGACCATCGCTAGGTAATACAGCTCAGCATTCTGTGCCTGTTAATGACAGGCGAGCCAAGCTTCCAACTGGACCGCAAATCCAGCTTGCAGGCAACTCGCGTGTTGTCATTACAGATACACAGCAACATGGGAACAGAGCAATTTCAAGACGTCCACGGTCTCGCTCGACTCTGCAGAATCAGGATACTGCTCAGTCTACGCGCCTCACATACACAAGAGGCTACCGGGCTGAACACATCTACCAAAAACAGAGCCACGAAAGAATACAATCGACTGGAACCAGACCTGGTATGCTACCAGCTCGCCCTCCAGCCACTACCAACGCATTTGGCACAATGATATTTGGAAGCAATGCATGGAATCGCACGCTTCCCGAGTATGCTGGGCAGGTGCGGAGAACGCTCGCATCAAAGTACTACTCGCTCTGGCCAGCGCCATCTACAATTACTTCTGATACGCTTTCATCCGGGAGTAATAGGAAGACTCGCACACCCGAACGTGGTGAAAGAAAGGTACAGAAAACGCTGGCATCGGTGCAGCAAGCACCTGCAAGAAGTCTACCTAGAAGCAATACGCAACGCACACTTCCCGAATTGGCTGGGCACTTTATACAGAGGACAATGGCTTCGGTGTATTCACTCTGGCAAGCACCTTCTGCACTTACATCCTTTCTTGGATCGACCTTTTGCAAGACTATGGTTTGTTGGCTTAAACAGTATTGGTCAGCTCGGAAAAGCCTTGGGATATGTGGTTCATCTGGAATCGTTTGATTGATGCACTTGAAGCTTAGCGATGGCCTGGTATATGTCTAATTTTGTTGTTTCTTAATTTATCTTCCTTTATTTTTGCATCTTGGCCTAATGTATTAATGAACGAATGTCGATTTGATTAATTTCTCATCCGATGTTTCCCCGATATATATCTCACATAGTAGTAGTATATGAAAGCAGTACTTTGTATAGCCAAGAACGGACCAATGGATGCCCCAGACGCATTCACGTTTCTGTATAATCTTATCTCGATCTCCACATTATTGAAACTGAATTCTCCGAATGCCTTCATCATAAGAATACACATTCCTACGCACTCTACAAAAACCAATTCCCCAGTACGTTCATCTACAGAACCATTCCACTCATAGACACGAGACGCCATGGCACTGACACTCCCCAGACTCGCCACTTTTCTTTTCCTGTTAAGCTGGACCATGGCCTCGCAATTCCACTTCAACCTGACCACCGTCCCAGGATACTTTCTCCAAGACGAACCAGATACCGACCCCGATGCTTTCAACTATGTATCACTCCTCTGTTTTCTACCCTCTATCTGAATCCACATGACTGACGGAGAAGAAAAGGTATCCTCAAACTTCGGCCTCATCAACCGCACCTACAACACAGACATCGGCCTCAACATGAACAACACAACCCAATGGCAACGCTTCGAACACCACCTCAACAACCTAAACCGAGAATCCCACCACAAATCACCAAATGTAACATACCGCCTGCTGTTCCTTGGTAGACACGGCGAGGGATTCCATAATGTCGCGGAGGAGAAATACGGTACGAAACTTTGGGATGTATGTCACCCCAAACTATAACCATACCCCAATTCCCAACCCCGAATAACTAATGATAATTTGGTGGAAAGTGCTACTACTCCCTCCAAACCGGCGACGCCAACATAACCTGGTTCGACGCACACCTGACAACCGCGGGTATTAAGCAAGCACAGATCGCAAACCAGGCTTGGAAAAAGCAAATCGAGCATAAGGTACCGTTTCCGGAATCGTTTTATGTTTCTCCGTTGCATAGATGTCTTGCGACGGCGGAGATTTCATTCAAAGGGTTGAATGCTACGCCCGTGCCGTTTAGGCCGGTTGTCAAGGAGGTATGCTTAGTTTGCTTTGCTTTGTTTTATCATATGGGTAGCCAAGGGGGATGGCTGATGGGAATAGTTGCTCCGCGAAACAATCGGTATTCACACCTGCGACAAGCGCTCGCCAGCCTCACACATCGCTACCTCGTATCCTGATTACATTATTGAAAAGGGTTTTGACAACGGCACAGATCCGCTGTGGAGACCTGATGCACGGGAATCGAACTCCATGCGCGATGCACGGTTACGCGATTTGTTGTACAATATCTTTGAGCACGATGCGAACACGGTGTTGTCCCTGACGGCGCATTCGGGGGCGATTGCGAGTATTTTGAATGTTGTTGGGCACCGGGAGTTTGCGCTGGCGACTGGGGCCATGATTCCGGTTGTCGTGAGGGTTGAGAAGGTTGCTGGGCCGAAGCCGGGGATGGAGATTAAGCCGCCAAGTGGAATTCCTAGTTGTGACGATGATGAGTAACTTGAGTGCTGTATTTGTAGATACTTGTGGACGGAGGAAGGGTATATAGAACAGAACAATTTTCGGTATTGTACATTGATGTTCGTAGCATGCTGATCCGTTAGGTAGATCTAAATAGATAATAACACAACGCCAGGAGACCCGCTTGTCCCAATCAAGGCCTAATACATAAGAGAAAGAAACAAATAAACTCATTGTAAGCCGCGGTTTACCAGCTGTAGTACTGGTTCTGAGCGCTGACCTTCCGATCAGGAAGCTGGGTCCAGAGGTGAGTCTTGCGCTTGCGCTGCGCAGTGGTCTCACGGTCTTGCCACTCGCGGATCCGAGTATGTTCTTCCTTCAGCAGCACCGAGAGAGAAGTGTATGGTGGACGGAGGAGGTTGATCTGGCCTCTTGCCCGGTGGTCGTAGTCAACACCGTACGGTCCCCGGTTCACCCACGCCTGGGAGATGTAGATGGAGCTGGGGTCAGTAATCGTCTTGCGCTCACCGGTCTTGGAGACAATGTTGATAGGCTTCTGGGCCTCTTGACCGGCAGCAGCACCAAGACTCATACCAGAGCGGACAATAGCGACATTCTTCGCATGCTCCAAGTGCTCAAGGATATCCTTGGCGGCCTTCTTCTTGCTAAACCGCATCTGCAAAATCGCCTCGTCAATATTCTTCCCCGCAATCTGCCGAGCCAATGGCCCCAACTTCTTAATCGACGTCTTAAACCAATGCGACTTAGACAACGACTCCCGCTCAGTCCGCATAACCTGCTCCGTCTTCGAAAGACGACCCCGACGCCGAATCTCCCTCACAACCATCTTCCGCTCCCAGCGCGTCCGCGCCTGAGGACGAGGGTCCAATACCGCCTGCATATTTTCCCGATTCCGAGCCTCCAGGCTGATATCCTGCTCCTCTTCTGCATCCACGGGCCGTTCGGCGGTAGGTCTGCGCCCGGGTGTGCGGCCCGAGGCGACGAGCTTCGGGGTGGCCTCATCTTCGGCGAAAATCGAGTCTGCGCTCAGGGAGCCTTCTCGCTTTGGGGGGGCGTTGGCTCGGCGGGTGATTGTGGGCTTGGGGGCATCGGAGGGCTTGCCGCCGAGACCGAAAAAGCTTTTGATGGATGAGAGGGCGGAGGGTTTGGAGGAGTTTGCGTTGTTGCCATTGTTGTCTTCTTGGGCACGACGGGGGGTGGTATAGGTCAATGTCCGGCGGGGGACGAAGGTCACACCTGCTCGGGCTTTTCGTCGGTTAGTGAGCCGGAAGTTTTCAAGGATTGTATTAGGGAACGCACCGGACCGGAGCAGGTGCCCGTAAGGATAAAGAGCACCCATTGATGCCATGGGGACGGGATTGATGGTGATGGGCCGTGGTCAACACTCAACAATCACGATCTTCTCTGGAGAGAACGAAAAAAGCGGCCGGTCTTGGCAGCACGGGTAGTCGCTGCGGATAGCCGGAATTGCACCGCCACAGAATGTACCTGTAAGTAACAGTACAGTACAATATATGTGGCTGTGACATATCGTCATTGGCGGAAACTAGTGAACCATGGGACTATGCCGCATAGGGTGTGGCTAACCGAGAAACCCTACGGACTGTGGCTGGTGTCGGTTAGGAGAAGCCGGGATACTGTAATAGTAATAGCAAGACGATAATATACAAACTAATATATAGCATTCGTAGATATATATAGCTGAAGAAATCAACTGGGCTGAGCTCTCGTGGTGGCATTACGCCATAGGCGGTCAGGGCGTTTGTCGAACGTGAGTCGAGATCCATCATCGTCATTTCTCGTTTCTCTTCCTACAGGGTAGAGGACGACCTCAGCGTCAGCTCTCTACAGTTTGTCGAACATTCACATCTCAAGCACAATATACGGACGTTAAGCCCCTGTCACTTCTATGCTTGACTCGTGTTCCCTCCCTCCGGTGCCAAACACAGCGGACAACCGTCATCTCCACAGTGCCGATCCACTGACCCTCATCTCTCAAGGCTTTATTTCTCTTCTGCTTCTTCCGAGTCCTTTTTTCGCACCTCTTTTCTCCCTCTTCTGCTATTTGACTTAGCAGGTTGTCTTTGTGTTTCACGTATGTTGCTATCGCTCTCCATCTCCCCCGCCCGTGCGGACTCGCTAACCCGCTTTTTAGATCCCTTCCGCCCTGGAGTCCTCCTGATAGCTCCTCGGTTCTCTGTCCCTTCGTCCCTCCACCTTCTTTCGCTTGCGGTGTGTCGTCTTAAAGGCTCTGCGACCCTTGATACTGTCTAGCCACAAGTGTGGATCGAGTGTCGACGAGGTTCTACTACTGAATTTCTTTCGCGCTCTTTTTCACTCGGATCGATTCCAAAAAAAAAAAAGAAAAAGAAAACAGCAAAAACAGCAAAAAACAGCAAAAAAATTAAATAAAAAAACAGCTACGAATACTGTGACACAACAGCGGCTGCTGCGCAGAGTAGGAATGGAGGAGCTGGTCAAGAAATATCAATAATCGGAGTCCGTTTTCTTTTTGTCTCTCTTTTGCTACTTTCAGCTGTCATCCGCATTCCTTAGTCCTTTCAGAACCTTCACGCTTTTAGCAAAACCAGAACTATGGACATCAATTCGTTGCTTTCACCACAGGAATCGAATTCCCAGTCGGGACGCTCGACACCCGGCTCTGCGCCAACTTCCGCGCCGTCGTCCGGTCCATCGCAGAAGGGTTTCCGGCGAGGCGGTCGCGCGACTGGTGGACGAGGAGGAATGACCTCGTCTCCGCTTGCGCAACATGTTCTTGCACCGCCGAACATTCCCGAACCCTCCCCTCCTGCCGTGAGTCCGTCGGTTGGTCCAAACATGGGAGGAGGGAGGGGAACTCCCCCGGCGACTGAACTGCCCGCGTCTCGACAGCCTTCGACTCCGGGAATGGATACACTGGCGGATTTGGCGTCGATGCAGCACCACCAGCCGGCCCGCTCGAGCGCCCCGATCATGCGAGGCGAATCCTACGAGAGCCAGCTTTCTCCGTCGACGATGTTTCCGAACGTGAATCCCATCGTACATAACACTCCCACCCCGCGTTCGTCGTTTGATATCGCAATGTCTGATGGCCCGAAGAGAGATTACGCCAAGACATCTATAAAATCCGACGCGCAACTTGCGACCGAGCTTTTTCAGCAAATCCAAGAAAACCCCCACTCGTACACTGCGCACGTCAGCTTTATTCGGCTTCTGCATGCTGGATTCATGAACCACGTCTATCCTCCTAACAACCCCGAAATTCACGGCGATCCGCATCGTTATGATTTGCTCAAAGACATGCGGACCGCGCGCGAGGAAATGGACAAGCTGTTTGCTATGGGCGAGGATCTATGGGCTGAATGGATTCAGGATGAAAGCATGCTGGCAGGCAACGTGAATGAACGCATCGCGGTTATGGATCTCTGTCAACGGTCCGTTGAAGAAGAATACGGGAGTACGAAATTGTGGAGCATTTACGGTGAATGGCTTTTGTATCTCTACAACGCCGCCCACGGGGAAGCTGGCCACAGTCAATGGACAGAGGAGGACAGGATGATTGGTCGCGAGGTTTTCACCTTCCAACTCGTTCTGGATGTTTGGCAGAGAGGTGCGGAAGCAACTCGATGGAGGATCAATGACAGCCACTTGGTCTGGGATCGGTTCCTCGAACTTCAGTTACGTGGACTCTCACACGCTCCTTCGCAGGAGAAGCTCAACCATGTGCGTGGGCTCTTTGAAGTCCGACTTCACACGCCCCACGCTACCTGGGAGCAGACATTCCAAGCATTTTCGAGCTTTATCTCAACGTACTATAACGCCAATTACGAGGAGATCATGTCGAATACAGCGGCGCATACATCGGAAGCGAAGAACAAGTATAGAGCTCGCGAGGATATTGAAATTCGCCTCCGAAATGCGGTGGAAGCGGGCGACATGGCTCAAGAATGGGCTGTTTACTCGGAGTATGTGGATTGGGAGCTCAGTCGGAATCGGAGACGACGCCAGTTCAGTTTCGATTTGGTCAATGCTGTCTATCAACGCGCCGTCTTGCGGTTCCCGGTCGACGCCAATATGTGGGAGGATTATGTGATGTTTCTTAGCGACGAGTCCACGCATAAGAATACCAACATGACTACAGTATCCACCCTCGACCGCGCGACACGCCACTGTCCGAGCTCCGGCACTCTCTGGTCGCAGTATCTGCTCAGTTCGGAACGCGAGCTGCAGTCCTTTTCCAAGATCGCCGACATCAAGCACAAGGCTACCAGCACTGGATTGCTCGATGTGGGCGGAATGGAGGAGGTGCTCAAAGTACACACAACATGGTGCAGTTATCTTCGCCGGCGAGCCTTTGCGACTGATTCCACTGACGAAGACATTGATGTCGCTGAAGTCGGTATTCGTTCTGCTATTGAAGATGTTCAAGACCTTGGCGAAAAGAAGTACGGCCGATCGTATCAAGGAGATCCGTTGTTCCGCCTTGAACGCATCTACATTCGTTACCTGAGCGAGAGTGGTAGCTGGGACAGTGCACGGGAAACCTTCAAAGGTTTGGTGGGACGCCGTGGCAACAGTTATGAGTTCTGGCTCACCTATTATTCGTGGGAGTTGATTTCGTGGAGCAAGTTTGTGCAAGGCGAGGCGACTGCCGATGCAGCTCGAAGGACACCCAATCCGTCATTTGCAACCGCCGTTTTGAAACAAGCGACCAAGCGGACCGATTTGGACTGGCCCGAGAAGATCATGCAGGCCTATATTGCTCATTGTGAAGACTATGAGGATTCGGATGAGCTACAATTGGCGATGTTGGCGACGCGCAAAGCCATGAGAGCTGTCAACGCTCGTCGCGAACGTGAGGCCAGAGAAGCCGCTGCACAACATCAGGCTCTGATTCAGCAAGCAGCGGCGTCGACCGAACCTGTCCAACAAGAGAAACGGAAGCGAGAAGATGAAGCAGAATCGAACAATTTACCTGAGCAGAAGAAGGCGCGCGCAGAGGAACCAGTTCCGGTCGTCAAGACTGAACCACAACCCGAGCTCGAGTCTGTTCCTTTACGGCGCGATCGCGAGAATGCAACCGTTATTGTTAAGAATCTTCCCCATCATATTACAGAACACCGGGTGCGGCAGTTTTTCCGACATGTAAGTCATGCTTCTTCCTTTTCTGCAGCATTCAATTGACTTCTTCTCAGTACGGAAACATCATGGGAGTCAAGATGCTGCCTGGCGAGGACAGAAATTCGGAAGTCGCCATTATCGAGTTTGATACGAAAGATGAAGCTCTCATGGCGCAAACTCGTGACCAAAAAATTATCGATGAAAACACCATTCAAGTACAGCTCGGGTCGGGCTCGACGCTATATGTTACTAACTTCCCACCCTCCGCTAATGAGGAATACATTAAGAACCTGTTCCGTGGTGTAAGCCAAATCCCTCAAATTCTATAAGCTGCTGTTGCTGACTGGGTAACAGCATGGCGAAATTGTCGACATTCGTTGGCCATCACTCAAGTACAATACTCACCGGCGCTTCTGCTACGTGCAATTTAGGGACCCTATCCAAGCTCGTAAAGCAACGGAACTCGACGGATCGAAAGTTGGTACGGATCTGCAGCTCGTTGCTAAGATTTCGGATCCCGGCCGTAAACAAGAGCGTCATGGTCCTATGTACGAGGGGCGGGAGGTTCATGTATCGAATATCGATTGGAAAGCTAGTGAGGATGATGTTAAGGAGGTGTTTTCGAAGTATGGCACTGTGGAGTCGGTGCGCATTCCGAGAAAAGTTGATGGTGGAAGCAAGGGATTTGGTTATGTTGTGTTTTCTTCTAAGGTAGGTTTTTTTTTGTTTTTTGTTTTTTTGACCAGTACCAAATGGTCGCAGTACTGACAGTCATGCAGGATGAAGCAAATGCCGCGCTTGCGATGCACGAACAAGAATTCCGCTCTCGGCAACTACAAGTGCAACTATCCAGTCCTCAAGGTATGAAGCGCAGTTCCACGACTATTGTCAACCGTGTTGGAGGCTCGCGATCTCCGTCCGTTGAAGCGAACGGCAAAGCAGACCCAGAAGTTCCGACTGGCGAACGTGCGGCTCGAACTGTCGGGTTGATGAATGTCCCTGACACCGTTAACGACGCACGGATTCGCGCACTGGTGGAGCCGTATGGAAAACTAGTCAAGGTTATCTTACGACCCGACCATCGAGGTGCGATTGTGGAATATGCAGATGTGCACGTTGCAGGCAAGGCTTCATTAGAACTGGAGGGCCAGGAGATTGCGCCTGGGCGTCACTTGCGTGTTGGAACGGTTCCGGAGATGCTCAAGCAGTCCGCGGAGAGGAAAAACACGCGTGCAATGCACTCGGATCTGTCCAAGGAGAAGAACAACACAGGATCACTTGCTCCGCCTAGCGTGGTTAGACGTCCGCAACAGCCCGGACGCGGAAGTGGAAGACGCGGTGGATTAGGAGTAAAGCGCGGAGGAGCGTCAACACAGGCACGCAATGGATCTACAGAAGGAAAAGGGAACGGCAATGGCACGACGACAACGACAGAAAATGCTCCCCCAACTGAGGGAGGGACAACGACGACGAAAAAGAGCAATGACGATTTCCGTGCGATGATCCAGCGGAGTCAACCAAGTCAAGATCAAGCGGAGTGAGTTTATGGCGCAAAGGATTTGATATCTATCTTATTTGTCTTGCATGGCATGTTAGGCGTTTTGTTGCTTGCCGTACTCTTACCTTTTCGTGTGTTAAGAGTATTGCGATTCGATTCGGATTCCATTTGGTTTGCTGTTGGCATGATGTAGACTATGTTTATTTGGTTTTTCGTTATCTTCGCTTCTTTGCCTACTACTGGTAGTGGCTGTGAATTACTGGCTTCGGATGGTTTATTTATTTCTTATGGGTGATAGATGGATTCAATGGAATGTCTGTATAGTCTCCATGATACATATCCGTGGTCTGACTGATCCCGTGACGCGCATACATACCACACTTCGACGTGATTCAAAAATCAAGGAACATACATGTATTTAATCCTGTGACTATCGCACGATAAGTATATAACTCTCAGCTCTTCACAGAGTACATTCACAATATCCACAGCGGAACGTATCGCATTGCGGCACTCATCTGTCGTCATCGTAACCTCGTCTCCGCGTTTTTGTACAGCTTCAGTTCTTCCCCTCTCCAATCCTCCAACTTTTCTCTACTCTACCTTTTCACTATCAATAGTGTCTGGAAACGGCACAATGGACTCGCATCTCGTTCCCCGCGGATCAGATCGCAACTATACGGGATTCTTGACCAAGACGATTGTCTACTCGGGGACGCTGCTTATGTTCTTGACCGGTGGGTTACGTCGCTAAGCTAAGCTTTTAAGCCACGACCTTATAGCTTGGAACCATTAAAAAACTGACGAGATGAAAAAAATTTACTTTTTTGGTATAGCATTCGGATTGACTATATCTTCAATCGTCGTCCCAAAATGGGTCAGTTATTCTAACCACAAGGTACGCAATGCCCCTCCCATCACCATACTACCATGCACTAACACGAGCTTCAACGCTACAGCACTCCTACTCCTATGGTCTCCACCGCCGCTGCTCCTCCCTAACCGACACCTGCGAAAGCTTCCCGCAAGGCGAAGACTGCCACGGCGAAGGCCGCTACTTCTGTTCCATGTGGCGCTCGGTCGGGTTCCTGATGTCCTTTGCCGTGGTGCTCGAGGGCATAAGCGTGGTTTCGTATCTGATTATTTTATCCGGTGGAAAAAGGCTGCGGGAGTCGGGGTGGAAGGTGCTCAGTTTGTTGATTGTATTGGGGGCGGTTGTGCAGGCTGCTAGTGTTAGCATTGTGGTAAGTCCTCTTACCTGGTTAATTGGATTGGATTGGTGGGCAGAGGTTGATCAATGCAGGCATATCTGTACGACAACGAGGATCGGTTCTTTGCTGGGTGGAAGTTGGGAGAAAGTTGGGTTTATTGCACAGTGAGCTGGGGGTTGAGTTTGGTTTGTGCGGTGGTGTTGGTTCTTGCTGCGAATACGTTGCCGTCTGAAGGGGGGTATGAGTTGATTCCGGATCATTTTTGATTGAATGTCTAGTAACCCATTGATCCGGCTGGTCTGGTGATGGTGGTAGTCGTGATCTGATGATCTTATGGTGGCGATGGCGATGCCGAGTCTGGCATGTGCCGGCTGATTCGGATTCTTATGATTTACGACGGTATCTGATTGGAAAAGCCGGGGGATCTCTGATACGGGTTTACGATTCGATTCGATGTGCGTTGAGGGTTAATATTGGCGTTATGGAGCATATTTTTGTTATGGTGGTTATCTTGATACATTGCTAATGTCCATTCAATGACAGACTGTTATCTGGTATCGATCTCAAAACTAGCTAGCCCCAACAACCTGTATCCCAGACACATAAGAAAGAACACAAAAAAGCAAGCAACAATCTAAACCTTCTGCAAAGCACCCCTCTTACTAACCCTCTTCGTACCCTTATTCACCTTCCCACCAGCAGCCCTAGCCCTCTTCTCCCTCACCCTCACTCTTTCCATCTCAAACACCCACCCCTGGAACTCCGGCAGAATCTCAATGTCCGGAAACCTGATCTCTTTCTTCCTTCCCTCCTCCCGCAGAACAGTCAAGTACTCCAACAAACGGCTGATGATGCCACGGACGTCGTCAAAGGATTTGTTGGGCCCGACTTCCTGGCGCAACCAGTCGGGGACGGGGGCGGGTTCGATGTTGGGCCTCTTGCGTCGGCATATGGCTTTATTCTTGACTTTGGAAGGGGTACTGCGGCGGCAGGGGGTGTGTTCGGAGAAGGAAGGGTTGTCGTCGTGATCGTTGTCGTTGGAAGATCCAGATACTGAAACGGTCTCATCGCCTTCACCGTCCCTGTTGTCCTCTCCCTGCCCCTGGCCTCTTGCAGCACTAACCCTCTCACTCTTGCGCACACCAGCTCTGCCCCCTCCATGCCTGTCATCATATCCACCATCAACCCTCTCAACCTCCCTCCGTCTCAAAACCATCTCAAACCCCTTCACCCCACCCCACCTCTCCATCCGCCCCAACGAGTCCAGCAACAACTCCGCCTGCGTAAATGGCCACTGGGTTGACCTGTAGCGCGCGCGCTGGTAGTGCTTTCGGCAATAGTGCACCCACACGGTGACGGGAACGAGCTTTGTAACGGCTTTGTTGCGTCCGAAGATGTGCGAGATTACTTTTCGAAGATGTTTGGTGGGGGAGGAGGTGGTTGTGGTGCAAGGTTTTGTGAATTCGCAGGGGGGTTCGGGATCGCCCTCGTTGGTTCGTGGGTGGTTGGTGTGCCCGGGGACGAGAGAGTTGCTGCTATTGTTGTTGTTGTTGTTGGGGTAGCGGTTGAAGCTGTAGCTGATAGGCGCCATGCTGGACATTTTAACTTGGCTTGGACGTGTAACTCAAGCAAAACAGACATAAGATATAAGACGCAAGTGCGGGCTATGTAAAGCAAAATACAAATGATCACCACTGAGCAAAGCGAGAGAAGAAAGATGGGAGAACGACAGACACCACAGATCCCATATTTATACCCAAACAAACACCTTAAAGGTGCAAAGAGGTGGGCTATCAATTCACAATCCGATCGATAAGTACTATTTACTGTTTCAACGGGAATTACCATGCCGCCGTAGCCGCTGGAAGGGAAATGTCTTATTCACTGAAATGGGATGATGGGAGATGCCGTTGGATCTTTGTGGAAGTTGGCATTATGCTAATCTGGCATTGTAGCGTAAAGAAGCATTGTCTGTGTCTCTGTCCGGAACAATTGGAATTTAGCATAAGGATGATTGACAATGAATGCTGTCTCTTGTGCAGTTCATTGCTTTGAGAAGTCTCGTAAAGAGAGCAGGGATAAAAGACTCGTTTATAGATAGAGAGTATGGGGAGACAAATGAAGGAAGAAAGGTTAAGCTGGATGGGCCATGGCATGTCCAAGATTTAAGTCGGATGGCCCTACATAATTGGTAGGGGTAGGAGACGGTTTTATACCAGCCTAAAGCGAATGAACTAGAGCGAGACATAGTGTACAGAGTATACAAAAGAAGCGATGTTGCAATATTTTCATGTTGAATGACTTGAATACAATAGTTATGCGTGTACGTGTACAATAATTAAACAAAAACTCCGACCATGCAGATGATACCTTTTAATCATGTTGTCGTATCCCTCCCGTGTCAAGTACAATCTCATGTCCATCCGTATGCAATTCATCAGGCGTCAAACAATGCAATAAAATATACAGGCGTCACTTTCATAAAATCAAACTGCATAGCCAGTAGTCGCTCGCGGGACGTATTTCCGAACCGCCCGGTTCGTGTTGTGGCCTACAGACCCGATGTCAATCGTGTTGAGTTCCCGGCTCAATGCTTCCATGCCTCTGCCTTCATTGCCACTGACATGGTTGTAGTTGGTGCCGGCGGGTATTATCGGGTAACTTTGGTTCATGGGTTGTGCGATAGGGACCTTAGCGGGGATAGGTGGTCCAGTGCTCGCAGGTGCGTACAGGCTTGACGTGTGAGACCCAGGGGATGGTGAGACGGATTTTCGCGAGGACGAGTAAGAGTCCATGCCAGGGGACCGGCTGTAGTCCCTCCCGCGGTTGTACTCTGTGTATGTGTCACGTCCACGGACCAAGTCCATTCGCGGGGATGTTCGCTCGACTGCCATGGAGCCCCGCTGGTATGAGTTGTTGGGACGTGCTAGGGTTTTATCTGGCGAGTATGTCCGTTCTCGATCGGCCGAGGGCTTGAATGTCACACGAAGAGGTCGGGACTCCCTGACTGGAGGCGGACTTTGAGCGGGCGGGTTCTTGAAGCGAACGACGAGTTCAGGCTTCCGGTTTTTCTTCTCTGGCTCAGGTGCCCATGTGTCAGTCGGCAGGTGGTCGGAGGGATCGATCTCGCGTCCGTTATCGTCGATTATAGGCCCGGGATCCCGTTTTGCTTCTGCCTCGCTCCGTCGCGCGGCTTCCATTGCCTGAGATGGCGAATCATACTCGCGAGCAGGATCCGCATTTAGAGCAGATCGTGATGCATTGGGGTTCAGTGCGTCGTACGAGTCCGGCGAGAAGGGTATCGATCCGGATGAGCGCGCTTCAACCGGGGGTGGCTGTGGACTAACAGATTTGCGCCGTGGAATGACGCGAGAATCAGAGGCTGCTGAGCCCCCTCTGCTCCTGACCAAAGCGCCGCTCATCGATCCTCGGTCTTCTGCGGGTTGGGGTGCAGGTTGCGACACGGGCTTCGCGGGCGGGTCAACAGGATACGGAGGCATAACAGGTGTCGGCTCTGGGGGCATAGACACAGGCGGCTGCGAAACGGGTGGCTGAGAAGCAGGCGGTTGAGTAACCATACCGTCCTCTTCAAACAGGACGCTGCGCCTCTTGCTCTCCCTTCGTTCATGGTGCATACGGTCTGTCTCTGCGTCTGCAATTCCAGGGTCAAAACCGGCGACCAGGCTGGGGGGCATAGATGACGTGGTTGTATGGGGAGGGAGGTCCTGCAATCGAACGTTGTCTGGTACGTAGTGAGAAGGCTGGGATGGAAGGTTTACATCATCTGAAGCACTTGGGGAAGATGCATACTCTGGAGAGTAGGCTCTGTAAGATGTTCGTGGCGAAGGCACTAACTGCTGACTCGACTGCCCTAGGCCTGATCGATGCACCGGCGGGGGAGGTGGGGGGCCTTCGTCTTCTTCGTCTTCCACCTTGGGCTGCATTCTAGAATATTGTATCTGAGGCTCGCCGCGGCTCATCGAATTGCGCAATGAGCTATGGGTACTGGCGAGGGAGTTGCTGTGCTGACGATAATAGAGACGGTCGTGTTCTGGTTCTAGCCCCACCTCTGGCAGTGGTGCTGGCACGTACTCGTGCGGTGGTTCATCTGGCATACTCCGCGAATGCCGTAGAGCATAATTACCGGCTTGCTCATAAGAAGCTGGTTCATCACCGTGAAGGAATCGCTCAGACGACGAAAATGGATAGTCCTGAGTGCTTGGTTGGCGCGGGCGCGTTTCGTATACATGAGAGTTATGTCGTGGCTCAACAGGTTCTGTAGGTTGCAGTTGCTCTTGACTGCTTTGGTACAGGTCTTGTCTCGATACGCGATAGTCCACAGGAGGTGGAACCCCATCATATGAAGAATGCGGTCGTCCATGGTTAGAGCGCGCTTGCAAAGCATAAGACTCATGCGGAGGTTCACGGTACGAGTGCTGCTGCTCTACCGGGTCGTATCTGGAAGCTGGTGTGGCTTGCGGATAAGTCACAGGGGGATGAACGGGGGCTGGTTGATGAATCGCAGGGGGGAGTTTCGCAGGTAGAGCAGGTTGGCTCAAATGTCTTTGGAAATCATCGAAGCTCTCATGTCCTCTCGCTGGCCGCGGGCCTGTAGGAGCATGTGTCGGCACATCGTATTCGGTTGGTATAATCATTGAATGCCTCGAGGGTTGGCGTAAATGCTCACTGCTACCATTATGGGCCGGCATCGAATAAGTATGGTGATGACCGTATTGCTGCTGTTGTTGTTCAGGGTAAGGAGCTCTAACAGATGGGAGCTGTGACGGAGCGGGGGCTGTATGTAATTTCTCTGGGGGCGGTGGTCGTACATGAGTTGGGTTATTGGGATCGGTCGGTAACGGACGTCGCCTAATGTCTTTCGGTTGCCGGGGCCCCGACACGGTGGACGAACTGGATGTTGAGCCGCTGGTTCTAGCTTGTACCCTCCCTGCAGCATGGCTTCGTCGTTCGATCACGGCTTCATCCTGCACACGCGTATCATAAAATGTCATTTCGATACGAACCTCGCCGGCATATCTCCCGCGATACTGTAGCGGATGCCAATTGTCGCTCTGGCCACCGCCAGGGATAATCAGGTCCTTGAGATCAACCCAAGTTTCTCCAATCATATCGGTTTTCTTATCATCATTGAACACGGACACCTTGAGTCTGTAATAGTCGGGCGATTCATGTACGGTAAAGCGAAGCTCATAATCCCTGTACCTGTCAGTACCCATTGCTATAAGACCATCGACTGGGTAATTACCATCTGGGAGTTTGTCCACCGCGCAAGTCAGTCTCGGTCTTCTTGGCCTCCTTTCCCAAGCGAGCCGCACAGTAAGGATTTTGTTTGCCCATAGTTTTTCTGTTCGGCAGGTTCTTTGCGCGATCAATAATCGCCACGAGCGTCCCAATTGACGGTCCATCAACGGACATATCAGCAAAGATGCCCGCGGCATGGTTGACCGTGGACATCCGGGGGAGTTGTCTGGAAGCCATGATGGAATTCCTCTCCGACAATGCGCTTCTTAAACAGGAATAATGAATAGACGTCCAGTATCCTGGGTAACCGAAATCAACACAATGCAAAAAGATCGTCTCGCTAGGAGAAGCACCTCAAGTCCCAGTCATGGAGTATAGACGAGTCGTATGGGGTAGTAGAAACGAATGGAAGACCAATGCAGGCAGTCGACGAACGACAAATGGTCCGGATGGAAACAAGCGACAAATTGGAAGAGAAAGAAAGAAAATAAGAAACAAGTGGCAGATGCAAAAAGAAGAACGAGTGAGTGAATGGCTGAGAGAGGGATGACGAAGGGTGTCTATCGATACGCGCGATAAGCCTCGATAGCGCTAGTACCGTATGGTATGTAGTTTACAGAGCTGTTATTGGCGGTAGAGGCCGTATAGTGGGATACTACGGAATGAGAGAGGCTGGGATTCGTCGAAAGTGTGGCTGGTCGTTGTCTTTGATTGGCCATGGCGGGTGTTCCTGCATGCGCGTCAACAAAATACCACCGGATTACATACCAATACGAATCTATCCTCCAGCAAGTATGTACTCCGTATATACTACTACAGCACACCACCGAATACTATATACGGCATTTCTAGGTAGAGAAGCCCTTTCACTGCTTTGATCGCATGAATGATCCCTGCATGTATCAGCAAGATTACACGGCGCTCAGACAATGAACTCAGCCCAGATCCAGAGCCGATCTGCCCGTCCCCAGCCACGCTATTTCTGCTTCAGACAAAGGGAAAAAGAAATGAGAACAGGAAAAATAGTTGCACAAACCCACCCTCAAGAGTCATGCAAATACGTCTTCCGGATGCTCTTCCGGCGCTTTTCTCCCCACAATAGCTTACTCTTTGTGGTGTCACCGACGATAACACGACTCGTATAAAGGCCGGATGGCGATTCTCTCTCTCCACTCCTGACGGCGTCACCGTAAACTGGCAGGCGTTTTCCCCCTAGTGACAGGTACCGACCCATAGCGTCTCGGAAATTAGAATTATGATCGTTGGTGTGCAGCAGGCGTGTGGGATAAGCTCGAATCCTTGTCGATATCAGGTAGAAAAGATGTTGCCTGTGGGTTGCTTCGGGCCCATTTCAGGTTTTTCGTGCCAATACTGTATCTATCAACAGCCCGGTCGTCGGCTATGTTTCGCAATTGTCTTCACGGCGAATATGGAAGCCTACCTAGGTTGCTAAAGATAGCTGCATTGTACGGAGTGTACGAGCAACTATGCAGAATACGATCAAAGGGCGCAGTCCACGTTCTACTCTAATTCCATTGCCAGTAATGTGAAATCCGACTCTCGACTGCCGAGCGGCAAGCTGGGGTGTCAGTATGGAATGCTACCAGACGCTTCTTGGAATGGCCAAGAATCTGCTGGGACCAGAATGCGGTCTAGGTCTGAAAGACGGTAAATGGGGAAGCAACGAAACGAAAAGAGACACAAAACTTCTGGAATAGGAAGTGGAATTGGTGGATCAGGTGACCGCCATCTTGAGTGTTCGTCGGACTTCTCTCAAGGGCTCCAGAACACTTTCGACTACATAATATGTTAGTTCAACTTCGCCGGTGGCAAGGTACCTAGCGGTGTCTTAAAGTACAGTGACCACCATGCCTATATGAGTTGCTAACGGGTATGTTCCTTAGAGGCTTCGCTCCGCTAAGAATGTATCGAACAAGCTCCCATGCGCCTTCGATGAGTTGGCTTTGCGCTGGAACCGCAGTACACGCTCTCCGCCTTTTGCATGCCATAGATCATTGACCGGAGAGTTCCCGGAGAACAACACAACAGAATTGCCCAAATGTTCGTTCAGACTGCAGTACTAGCCAAGGATACCTGATTCTGACAAACCGGCCCACCAGTACAGACGACGCGTTGGATGATATCCAGCACATAGATTATGCCGCCTTTTGCGCAAAGCTCGCAACATTGAACAATAACTAACAATTCATCCTGCACAGGTGCGCTTGTCTCATATGTTGTCTGCTCCCTGGATCATGCCCTGTCCGAGCAAAAACCCTTCCGTTGGTTCAATGGACGCCATTAAGGTCACCTCATGCTCCTATGTAGTACTTACAGCTCTAATACAGTAATTTTCAATCTCTTTACAATAAATTACAATGTTGAGTATGCTATTCTGTATTAGTGGCTGTCATATGTGTAATTACATACACCAACGCGCTAACCCGATAAGGAATGACCGATAGAACTTTTCCCAATGCGACCAAAAAGAAAATCTTCCTAGCACCAACCATCATCGCATTTTACACCGCGCTCCAGCAGAGCTCCGGGACGACATAATACCAACAATTCCTTTTGACCAATTGCGACTGTGTATCTGAAAGACCAAGGAAACCCCTCGCAGCCATGGCTGCCCCCGTTCTCCCTCTGCAGCAGGTCAAGCTACCAGCGCTGCCCTCGACCCGTCTAACACCAGAGCAACAATACTGGAAGACCTTCAAGAACCCTCTCTTAATCCCCTCGCCGGCAAATGGCCCCGTCAACCTCATTACTCAACCTGCTGCTCCGTCATCCGCCGCAGCCTTCCCGTCCCTCACTCAACCCCCCGATGTCTTCACCGTTACCACCGGCGCCCGCGTGCAAATCTACTCCATCCGTACTAGAAAGCTCCTTCGAACAGTCACCCGCTTCGATGATACCGTGCGAGCAACAGATATCCGTCCGGACGGCCGTGTTCTGGCAACCGGTGACGAGTCAGGTACAGTGCAGGTGTTTGACGTGGGATCTCGTGCGATTTTGAAGACGTGGAAGGATCACAAGCAGCCCGTGTGGGCGACGAAGTTTTCGCCCAGTGACCCAACGTCTGTTTTCACGGCTAGTGATGATAGAACGGTTCGGTTGTGGGATCTGCCTAGCGAGAATAGTGTGCGGGCATTTGTTGGGCATACGGATTATGCGCGCAGTGGTGGGTTTATGCCGGGATCGCTGGCGTCGTCTGGTGTGATTATTTCGGGTAGTTACGATCGGACGGTGAGATTGTGGGATCCGCGAATGGAGAACCGGTCTGCCATGACCTTCAAGATGGGTGCGCCTATTGAAGAGGTTCTGCCTATGCCTACTGGAAGTACGGTTCTGGCAGCTGCGGATAACAAGATTGCTGTCCTGGATATTGTGGCCGGAAAACCATTGCACATGATCCAGAGTCACCAGAAGACGGTCACTTCGCTTGCGCTGGCCTCTGGCGGCGAGCGACTGCTAAGTGGTGCGCTGGACGGACACATGAAGGTGTTTGAGACTACCGGGTGGAACATGGTTTCGGGGTCGAAGTACCCGTCTCCGATTCTCTCTCTCAACGCTATCACATCAGGCATCAACCGTGAAGACAAGCACATCGCCGTTGGTATGCAGTCCGGCCTGCTGTCAATCAAGACCCGACTCTCCGGACAGCAGAAGATCAAGGAACGCGAACGCAAGAAAGAAATGCAAGCCCTGCTCGAAGGCAAACTCGAAGAATACGACCGCAAAGTCGCAAAACAAAAGCGCGGCTCCGGCTGGGACAAGCGGTTACGTGGACGCGACTTCATTGGCGAAGGAGTAGACATCGTGATTGAAGGGCAAGACAGCAAGAAGCGCAAGAAGGAGCAAGCCTGGGAAAACGACATCCGCAAGGCCCGTTACTCCGCCGCGCTTGACCAAGTCCTCACCGGAAGCGACAAGACTGCACAGCTCACTTGCCTGACGACCCTCCGGCATCGGTCGGCGCTGCGGGCGGCGCTGCAAGGACGGGACGAAGTCACTCTGCAGCCTGTGTTGCAGTGGGTGTACAAAAACATTACGGAACCGCGGTTGGTGACTCTGAGCGTTGAGGTTGGTATGAACCTGCTGGACATTTACTCTGCGAACCTGGGCCAGTCGGCGCAGATCGACAAGATAGTTTCGCGGTTACACCGACGGGTACGGGATGAGGTGGAGATGGCACACCAAGCATGCCAGACGAAGGGGATGTTGGATATGCTGCGTGCCTCTTGAGTAATTCTAGCAAAAAGTGATGAAGCGTTGGCGCCTGGCCATGAAAAGCATGTTTGTATAGATTTGGATACCTCGGATGGAGTTAGGGTTTGACATGTCAATATCGATAATGCATGACTTGTAAGACTTAAGTACAGACCTCGTTCAAGATCGATAGAGCTTGGAAAACCCACCCTCCGGCGGCTGCAACCAATTCCTCCCATCATACTCCCACCCCTCACCCCCTTCAATAACATGGAACGTATACGCAAACCGACTCCTCCCACTCGTATTCTTCTCACTCTTATGCAGCACGTTCCCATGAATCAACACCAACGACCCAGCCTTGATATCCAACACTTCCACCTCCTCCCCTCCTTCTCCAACATTATCTTCCATCCCCTTGGGCAGCTGTGGCCCATCATTCTCCACAAACTCCGTCCCAACCGTAACACCCCCCTCCCCAAACTTCCTCACAAATCGCCTCTTAATCGCACCTCCCTTAGACCCCTTGTGCGAGCCCTTATACATCCCCAGCGTGCCGTTCTTGGGTCCAGCGTCTTGTAGTGCATACCACCACCCGACTGCAGACGGGGGACTCGTGTACAGAAACTCCGAGTCGCGGTGGGAGGGCACAGCACCGCCTATCGAGGGCTGTTTGCAGATAACCATACTCTGGAGCACGCGGGGGTCGGTGAAACCAAGCGACTTTGCAATTGCAGCATTCCGCTCTGAGAGGGAAACTTTTTCAAATGGTGGTGACAACGCATGTAGTGCATGCCCGATCTTATTAATCGCGAGATGTTTCGGTTTATTCAGCGTCGGTTTCTCGTTCGGTTTCTGGGAATCGGAGGTGAACGCATCCGGCTCGAAGAAGAAGCGTACTTTATCACCGGAGGTTAAGAAGTAATCATCGCCGACATGGTCTTTTTTAGAATCGTTATCGTCGCCCGTTGTGAATTGCGTGAGGGGGTGGGATTCTAGCGGGAAGGTTTCGAGGAGGTGGTTGGTTTCTGTGATTAGGGAGGAGATTTCGGTAGGAGAGAGGTAGTCTGGGAGAACGAGGTAGCCGTTTTCATTGAAGAAGGTAAGTTGGTCTTGAGACAGTGCCATCTTTGCGGTTGGTCTTGTTGTTGGGCGTTGGTGATGACGGTAGTGGGAGAAAAAGAAAGCGAGGTTGATAAGAAGCGGGGGAGCTTATCGGAGATAGCCGAGGCTTGGGATTGTATAGCTTCAGATATGCCTTTTTGGGTAGTTTGTGGTTTATTGTTTGGACCGGTCCAGAACACAGTTCCTCTGGTTATTGCATCAGTTGCCATACTCCGCATCACACCCAGTAAATGGTTTGTGTGGATCACTTCTTCAAGAACAATGGCCACCATCGTGGAGGCAAGTGACATCACCCGCCACGAGATGTTATCTATAAATTCCTCTTCAATCTCACTGTGATACTACCTAACGTCCACATAGAGCGTAAATAGTACAAGCATTCGCAAAGTAGTCAACCGACCTTTTATTCCTTTGCACAAACCCTGCAAAGACCAAAGGACAAAAGCAATGTCCAACTTCACCAGCACATCCTTCTCCTACACCTCAACAACCAACACCTCTGATAGTGGCACAACAACCGGCCGCCGTTTCTCCACTGCCTCAACAACCGACAAAGACGGCCTCACCATCATCCGCACCGCCCAGCAGGACCTCGGCCAACCCGCCATAATCGAAGAACGCCGGTACGACAAGTCCGGCCAGGAACAGCTGCTCCCTGCACCGCCGGAGATGGCCGCGTTACCGTCACCAGGGGCTGGCGTGGACGAGCTGGGAGAAGGGGAGTTGCAGAGGGTTACGGAGGTGAATGAGACGGCGAGTTATGGGGGTGGAGATTTAGGGTCAGAAGTTTATGGGTTGAATTCGAGTGAGAATGTTGGTGGGAAATGGGGAACTCTTAGGTCAGAGTACGTTTTTCTTTTCCTTTTTTTTTTTTTTTTTTTTTTTTTTTTTTTTTTTTTTTTTTTTTTGTGGCTTTGACTGGATTGATGGCTAATCATGTTAAGGACAGCGCCGGTTGAGACTGGTTCGACTAGGGTACAGTATGAGGATCCTAATACGGGAGCCAAATTGCGCAAGGAGTCGGAGATTGATATGTCCCAGTTGTTGGGATAAATGTATGCATAGCTATCAAGATTGTATATACTGGCCGTCAAATGTTATTTAATTACACTCGGATCCTTCCCTCACTCCATCGTGCCTTGGCTTTTTCAATGATAGCTGGCAGACCATATGCCCAGTGGCACAGCATCCCAGCCGAAAACCCAACAGCATCGTTCTTGAACCCCACCAAGAGACCAACAGTGACCATCATAACAGTCCAGCGCTTCCGGCATTCATCCTCACTCAGCACATGCTGACTATTGGCCAAATCTCGTGCATCGGATGTGTTCAGACTCTCGCCCACACTTATCAGTTCCAACCCCGACGCGATCACCATGACTCCCAGCAATGCCGCTGGGAAGCGCTTCAACAAGTCCACGAGCGTCTCACCGAAAACAAGTCCAATAACCACCTTGAGCACACCCAGGAATACCACGCTCGAGCCGGAACGAGCGCCAAACCGGTACTGTGCCGCAAGACCACCAGATCCGTGGCACACGGGCATCGCACCGAACCAGCATCCGACGAGGTTCATGGCAGCCACGCTGACCCCTATTGAGGTGGTGGATGGAGTACGTACCTGTGGCAGAAGATCACTTGCCAGATGTGTAACTGCCACAATTGAGTTCAAAGTCGTGAGTGGTAGTTGTCCGATACCAGCATCAACAGTACCCACGAGCCACTCATGTGGCCCTGGTACATTGGCAGTCGGATTCCAGAGTTGGAACGAGGGCAGGCGAGCCGAGGGGCCGGTAGCCGTGCGAATTATGGCGAATACTAGGCCCAAGAAGAGCACCAACAACGCATAAGGAGCCTTCCGATAAATGTTTGAGCCAAGAAGAGCCAGAAACGCCGCAATCGCCCAGATGCGGTTATCAGCCCATGAGGGATGGATCCACGACAAAGACGAGAGTATATTCCCTCCGGCCGCGATGATCAAGGACAATCCTGCACCAACCTGGATTCCTTTGATAACTGGAATGGGGATAGCATTGGTAAACCAGTGCAGTAGACCGGTTATACTGAAGATCAATACACATATGCTGACAAAAAGCCCCGCGGCTGCAATGGTACCATTACTGAATGATCTGGCAATAGCAACCGCTCCAATAGCTTTCATAGGCTGGACAGGTAGCGGTATGCCAAAGAAGAGACCGGTGATTATATTGTAGATCCCGGAAAAGATAAGCGTGCTAGAGAGCGAAATGGTGTCGTTGACGGCCAGTGCGATAGCTATAGGGAGAAATGTCCCCAGATCGCCCAGGGAGCCCGAAATCTCCGATACATATCGACGCCGGAATGTTTGAATATTGTGTTTGGTGATATCTCGGAGATCTGGAAGCATGATGGATGTCCTGGAGGAAGTGAGTTGATGTTGAGCGAGATCAGGTCGAGGATTCCCCGCTTTTTATGCCTGACAGATCATCTGATATCAGATAAGATCTTACTTCAGAATCGAGTTGAAGGGAGAATTCTATGCATTACAGTTTATTATCAGTTGACGTCTTAGTTATTGAATCTTGATATAATTGCATATTAACACCATCACTGAAGAAATGAAGATCTGCGAAAATGCCAGGGATTGATGGATGGGCCTTGGGGTGAGTTGAACGCAGATATATAATGGAGGGGAACCACTGCATTATTCTGATGTCTGTAATAATTATACATTCATAAGTTATTTTGTATCTTCTATTTCATAATTCTTTCCTTGTGTAGTTGGTCCAAGACTGCCAGTAAGGAGAATTTTGCTGCATCAAGACTATATTGAAATCAATTGGGATATGTACGACAAAGAAGACCAACTCATAGAAAGATGTCATGCAAGATGTGCTTGATAAGTGATTCGCATCTCGGGCTCCGGGGTAAACTTGAGCCGGTCTCATAGAGCCTTTAAGCTCGCGGTTTTGAAAGAAGCTTACAGCCCTAGGACTTGCATTCTTTCTCTGTTATAATAATATCGATAACTCGGCCAAATGAAGAACAACAGAGGCGATCCAGTGTCGAAGGCACAGGACCAAAAATGCTGTTCAAGATATCCAGTCCGCGGCCAAATCCACTACGACATCATTCAACCATCGACCAGCACCTAGGATTAACCACTGGGACGACGCATAATGAGTGATATCTTCGGATTAGAACCGTGTGCATTAAGCGTGAACGTACATGATCAATTCATCGGTAAATTCATTACGCAAAATCCCCAGAACCGATTTCTATAGAAGAAGGGACGGGGTGTACAAAAAAAACCATGCCAGAGAAAGAATGATAGATGAACGATAGAGAAGAAAGAAGATTGATAAATGTGGAGGACTAGAATACAGGCGGGCGACGTGACCATACTTATAGAACGTTCTATATGCAAGAGAGCAGGCATTCTGCTCGAGTACAAACGGACATATGTCTGCGACTCCAAAGGCAGATCCTCTGCTCAACTGCTTGGCCTATTATATACACGGAGGTAGCGTTGAGGGCTGTTGGATTGCCTCTTCCCATCCCAATACAGAAAGGGCTTACACACTTGTTCCTGACAGCTTCATCCATTGTTGATGGTAGCAGCATGCCTGTTATGTTACAATTCTTCAGCTTCGATTATATCAAGCATGGCCAGAGGGTATTGCACGAATCTGACCTGAGCTGCAGGGGCTTTTGCAGAATTCTCCGTCCTAGGCCGGTTCCGTACAATGAGCAGGATTAGCGTAAACAGAGCACAGGACGGTACTATCGGTCATCAGCTACCCAATATTAATTGTTTAGCCTCCTGGAATTGGATGACCTCCGGAGTACCCAAATAGGAAACCGGGCTGCTATCACCAGCGCACTCCACGTGATTTTAACTCATGAGAGTACCCATTTAAATACTCTTTGATACAAAGCGTCATCAAATTACATGATGTGTTCGCTTTCGAGGTCCTTTTTCCTGGCCTTGTGGTCATATTCCACGACAAGAAGTGCAAGTTGTCATGAAACCCTCAGTTATCATTTATAGTGCGCTAACTTTCTCTAATATGTGCGAATACTCAAAAATACTTTATAGAATGGATAGTCAGGTCCAATACTATTTCTATAAATTCGACATTTCTCAAGGGATCAACGTCAACAGATGTAGAGACCGACTTCCCCGCGGAGGATGTAAATAGTCGAAATATCAAGGGGGTCAGCCAGCCCTCAGAGTAAGCAAGACTTGATGGATTTACAACCAGAATCTTCTAATTTGTACTCTAGAAAGACCTACAGCGGGGCTTCGGCCATCCCAGACATATGGTTATTGAACAGAATTGCAGTGATCGTCCGCAGTTGCTGGCTGATTTCCGGCAGTATTTCAGGGCATTGATAAATTTTTAACCCAGCCGTACAGTGTGACGACGTTGTGGATGCTTCTGCAGGTTCCTGCTTTTATACACCAGTAACATCGAACATGATTACGACCACAACCCGTGGTGATGGAATGGAGATAAGCTATTCTGCACGAACGGATGCAACCGCACAGATGGCTGAGTGATAATCTGACCGACTGCGTTTTTTCCTAGGTTGATTCAATAACAAGTTCCCATCCGCGAAAGGCATACTACTCGGTGGTAGTTCATTATTCCTTCTGTCGTTTATTATATTCGTACAGGGAAACTAAAAATATATGGTACTGGCCGATAGACATGGGCATCTTTTACGAAAGCAAGTCAGGAGAGAATCACAAATGGTTAAATCGTAAGAATTATCTGCTCTCTCATAGTTTCTGAATAGACTGGAATCCCTGTATATACTGCAGAAAAGACATGTGACTACATGCATTCCAAGCATGATATATTAAAGCCTTTTGATGATGATTTAGGGGCTAGATCCGATAATCAAGCCAGAAATAGGCCTACTTCATCGCCCATCGAACGATCTCTGCTATTATTGCATTAAGCTGTTCTTTGAGCTTGTCAAAAGCCGGTGGTGTCAATCGGTAGATCCGCGCACGCCTAGTGGGTTTTTCGAAAAGTTGAGATGTCTCTTCTTGCATCATGAGACTACTTGCTCGACGCTCTATAGAATTGCGACGATCGGTGTGCATCGGTGAATTCGGGAGACTATCTGACTTGGAAACATCCGGCTTTCGAATTGAGCTTGAAGATAGATATTGAAAACGCTGAAATACTATTCTTCCTAATCTAAGTATGCTCGACGCTCGACTCAGAAACGGTTATCCATGTGGACTTAAGTCTCAATTTCTAATCATACACTCCGTGGATAGAGTATAAGTAAATCCACAAAACATCTGTAGTCTTGGAAAAGAGCTGTACTGCGAAGTGTTAATGGCTGCAATAAGTACTGCCATTTTTATGTTACAGAATTACCCATCCTATGCATCGTTCGACCCCTCTTCCTATCATATCATCAAGATGAGTGAGTGTAAGCCACCTATCTAAGAAATGGTATCGTGCGTAGCGAGTATTTTATATTGCTCTCGAACAACGGTATATAGGTTTCAACTCCCATAGCAAGAGTGAATAGCCGCTTAGTAGGAAGGACACCCTCTGGTGCCCGGGATAGTTATCGCTCATTGAACAACTATCAGCGAGAGAAGCAGGTTTCCCTAACACCAATACTAGTCACTAAATGGGTATGAGGGCCTATTACTTGTCAAATGACGACTCCCAACATTCTCATATACGGTGGATTAAACCCACAACTATCAAAACTTGTAGTACCGCAACTCATAAATAATACGATATTCATAACATAACGATGCTTGCACCAGGTGCGCTACGTACCAGTGACAGGCGCTGGTGTTATCGGATATCCCGAAGTAACAAATTGGATGATCTTCGGTCGGCTATTGAAATATAATGACGTCATTCCCCGCAGCGTTTTATGCCCAAGGACATGTCGATCTCGCATAGAGCATACAGTTCCATTTACAAGTACACACAAATACTCAAAACCCAATTCCAACTCGGTAGATAACAGCCCAACATACCACATAGACCACCGCGCACTCCTGAAACTCCTAGTGACACCATGCCCCTAAACCCGCCAACCACCGAAACAACCTCTACCTTCGATGCAGACCTAGCAAACCGCCACATTATATACGACTATGAAGCGCACGACCACGACGGCAACCCGGACAAATGGCGCTACGAAATATGGTTCTACAACGCCGACCGCGTGATCTACAGTATCCATGGCGGACCCATGGCCGGCCGACGAAACTACCAAGAAGCAACATACCAGTGCATTCGTCCCGGGGAGTTGTGGCAGTGTAATTGGCTCGAGGAGACGGGGTCGATTTGTTCACTTGTCTTTGATATTCCCCAGGGGACAGTTACGACGTTGTTGGGTTTATCGAGGGGGCATTGGGAGCGAAACGGGGCGGCGAAGGGGAATAAAAAGGTGAAGGAGGATTTAGAGAGGTGGAGAGGGTTGGCGGAGGTGGGAAGGCAGTCGGAGAGGATGATGTTGAGCAAGCAGGCGAGTATTGTGGAGGATTTTAGGGGGGCGGGGGAGTTGGAAGGGATTGAGATGGATTGGCCTACAATCTGATGTGTTGAGGATAAGATTGGATGTATATGAATAGAATCTCTATATTTTGTTGTCCTCTATAAGTGGTGCATGTATATCCGACCAGAGATACTCAAACATGATCCATTCAAAAGATCAAAAGCGTATATATACAATCCACAGCAGGCTCTCATGATGCCAGGGAGTGACAGCCAATGTAAGCTGCGATAGAGCTAGCGTGAGTGATATCCAGAGGTCATTGAAACTGACCAAGGCTGGTGCTTCGCTCTGCTGCGGAGTTGACAGCCATAGCACAGGCGCCATGATAGCCGCTCAGCGGTGTCGTCTGAATCACAGGATGATCGGTCTGGTAGTCTTGAACCAGCCGCACGGTAGACGATTGGCGCTATGCTTGGTAACAAGGTCCAAGGTGCAGATGCTGTTCGTGTCGCGATATAGCGATTTCGACGAATTCATTCAACGGAAAGATGGAATTGAGTCGGTTAAGAGTCTGGGTCTTCGTTGAATTTATTTCCGGACGGGGCTTGAAGACAAGCCAGTTCAATTTGTATATCGTCTTTACTGGAAGGAGGTGGGCTGTCATCGGATGGACTGCGACTGAAGATGGCGACGGCAACTTGTTCGGCCTGTTGACGGGCGCTCATACGATCGATATACCATGTTTTCCATGGGCTGATGTTCGACCCAGCTGTTTGGATGGTAGCGGTACGTTCTGGCTTTGATTCTTGAGCGAATCCTGGTACTGTTAGCACGTTGTTGTTACCACCAATCGACAGTAGGATCACATACGAATTACCGGAGCCGACTGAACATCAAAGAACTGAGGCGGACAGTTTTCCAAAAAGGGCGGAGTGGAGTGCATCTGGTCGAGAACCGTCTGCAAAGGATGCGAATTGTATTCACCCTCGGTCGCCAACTCATAGACAGCACCACTCAACAAATTCTTCAGATCCCTCGAACAGCGGGGACCCCAAATACCATCACATCCGTTGTTGTTTCCGGAAGGCGTGCCCGTCAAATTACCGACACGAAGACTCAGTTCGGATGTGCGGTTGGTGGTGATGGCCGAACTGTTGATCTCCCGACCGTAACGCAGCCAATAACTAACCTTGGTCATCGGACCATGGCCTTTACCCTGGGAATCTGCATCGTAGGCGTAATACAAGTTAACGTCCTCGAGGAAGAGTGGCGGGAGGTCGAGCGAGATGGCCGTCTGGGCCAGGGGATCAACACAGCCCCCATCCCAAAAGGTGCATAGCTGAGCCGAGGTCAAATGCAGGAACGTTGTCCATAATAACAACAACAGCGCGATGGGTCGACACCACCTTACACCAAAAGTCGAGGTAGCCATTGACAGGAGAGTATATTCTTGTATACCGTGATGAAAACGATCGATTGTGTTATTGTTCGGTAGTAGTAGAGTGACCAGGACCACCTCAGAGGCGCGACAGGGACAGAAAAGCAGCGGCCAGGACAACAACTGGCATGCTCGTCACCTCTGGTCGGTGGGAAATGAAGTGAGAGAATCTTGTATTTGGAAATTCGAGGTCTCAAAGATGAGAGGAATGATAGAAATAATAGCAGGATGGAAGAGAGTTGTTAGTTCAAGGGCATAATCTTGGGTGATCTCGTTCACCAATCAGGGATTTGTTGCCAGGAGAGTTGGAAGAATAGCCGTCCCGCAGCGCTTATTATTATAGCCAGTGAGATACACCGGTTGGCGATAATTAAAAGATAGCGTCTATAATAGTGTGGTGTTGAAGAAAAAGAGAGAAAAGAATAATGAACGGATAATAAGAGGGAAATAAACGAGAGGAGAGAATTTGAGAGAGAGAGAGTTTGGCTGGTTTCGCCGTGGGAGGGAAAGGGTGGAAAAGGGTCTGGGCGGTAGGTGCAATTATGATCTATCATTGGATGATGACAATCGGATCCCCCCGACGCATTACCGTAATACCGTTACGCAGGGTCACCAAAACAGGGATGGGTCCACCGCCCCTGGTGGTCGGGCATTCTTGGCGCTGTTTTCGGCAATGTGAGTGGCTGACGCATAGCTGTGCTCCGTATATAGTATGTTAGTTTGCCGATCGGTAACGCTAGTGTATTTGTATTACAGTGCTACTGCCTCCACTATGTACTACTCCGTGCACTGCTATTCTGTGTTGCTACTCTGAACACCAGAGCACCATCCAAGGAGACACTCTCTCTACGGAATGCTACTCCGTACAGTGTAGGACTATTTCCACTAAACTGCTAGTACCACGAGAATTATACGGAGTACTTGGATAGTATCAAATATCATTTGTATAGTACAGAGCATAGAGTACAGTGTATCACCCTTGCAGGGACTAGTGTTCCAGACTACTCCACTACTACCAACTCCGACTCCTCCGGATCTGAAGAGTTTTCTTACAGTGGTCCTGATCTTCTTCACAAAGGGTTCATCACGGCCGTTTGGTGATAGACATGTCTTCGGTTGATCTTCTTGTTGATCTTGACAGTGCATATCTTCAATGTTATTGGCAGTACAGTTTCACAAGCACATAGTAACTCACCTATTGAATTTAGAAGAAATGTGTCAGATTCATGCAAATAACACCAATTTAATGTATCAAATGCCCGCATTCCTGCAGCGTACGGTATTACTGATATTACAGGGTATTGTACTATGGGTCTATGACCTCATCGCCAATGCTTGCTGTTATGCCGGTGCACGGAACCCGCCGTAAACATCCCCAATCCCGGTATGGGTCAATGGATAAAAATGCCGGCAATATTCTTGATATTGAGGAAATTCCTTGCATCATGCCAAAACCAAGTCCATGGCCTGTCCTAAATTTGAATCATGTGTTCAGATGCCCAAAGTTATCTCGGTAGTCCGGCAATATCCGTATAGAGTACGAAGTATACGGCACAGTGCACCGAAATCAATCCGATTCAAGCTGTTTTCGCTTCTCCCCCCTAGGGGCCGTGGTTTCCAGTGTCGACTGTGACGGTGATACGGACATTGATGGTGACGATGATGACTGGAGCCGTTTCTCCAGGCTCTGTATCCGAGCTTTCATCACCTCCGTATTCTGAGTAATCGACCGAGTCAAAAGACGGATGCGTTCCAACTCGCGGGAACGGTTCCTCTCGGCGGCCGCCACAATCTTGCGCGCCGTTTCCATCTCGACAATTTCCATCTCCGATAACCCGGCGTGGGGATTCTGCTGCGCTTGTTTCTCCGCGTTCAACACCCGGACGACAGCTTGAATCAGCGGTAGCGTGGCTGGCATGTTAAACGTCAACCACGACGCATTCTCTGGCGTGGCTCTAGCGTTCATACTGGTACTGTCACTTGCACTTGACCCCTCTCCTTCTTCTCCCTTATCTTCCCTTTCAGGTTGAGATAAGGGTCTCCATCCCCAAATAATATCCATAGCAATCGCCCTCTTCTCAAACTTCTTCAAACTCTGCGCTCCCTTCGGAACAACAGCCACGTTCCCCGTCCACTCAAACTCTGGAATTTGGTACTTCCCCTCCTTCCACGCATCATAAGCTTGCCGCTCCGAAGGCGTCATTTGCATTCGCGCATTTGTCACCGCATCACTGCGTGGCTGCGGGGTTGCTGCCTTCAGACCCGTCCAGAGAGCGAGGCTGTTGCCTCTTTGCACTACAGAGGCTAGGTCTTTGAGCTTGTTTGCTGTGGTTTCTAAGTCGTCGTCGATTTCAGGGATTGCGTGGATGGTGAAATCTTGGCGAAGATTATCGAAGCTCATTTTTGGTTCCTTTCTTTTTCCTGCTTGGTATGGTAGGCTTTGGTATTTGGTTGCAGTTCCTGTGATACCATGCAGCTATATGATAAGTAGTATATGTAAGGACGACGACCGGCAAAATCCTCCGCTATGTACGCTGTGCACTGTGTGCCGTACGCCGTAGGAATGTATGTGTATGCGATGTGAATGTTAAACTTGTGCAGCGTAGGGCCCGCCCAACGGTCTGCAACGTTCCTGACACTTCAGAAAAAAATATAAGATTCTTTCAATCAATCAAGCTCGTTTGCCTCCTTGCCCGTTTGAGCGGCGACAGTATGGTCACGTGCACTTGGACAAGTACATGTATATGTGCTAGAAGTCATTGACTTGGATTGTGGTTTCTTTGAAGGGCTACCACCACTGTTGCTCGTGTTGATTCCTTTTCGTATCTCCGTGCAACGGCTAGGCCAATCTGAACGGGCCAGTCAGATTGTCCGTGTTGTTGATTTTTCGGCCGATGCCAGACGGTTTGCGGATATTACTAAGGCATCCATTTTTCAATGCTACGCTACAGTACGGTGTTTTTTTTTTTTTTTTTTTTTTTTTTTTTTTTTTTTTTTCAAAAAGAAAATTTTGAAAATTTATAGAAGTTGAAAAAGATACATGTTCAATGCTAGATCATCAAATAGAATAGATATAGTACAGAAATGCCCCTCATCACACACATGAGGTGCCTTCCCCCTCCGCTAATGTACAGTATTTTTGTGCTCGTGACTCTTTCTCGTACTCCGTGATCGCAGCACATTCCGCAGCGTGATGTGCTGGTGTAACAAAAATTTTTCAAAGATTTGGACAGATGTCGAAAATATGGGAGAGTGTCCATCAGAGGTAAACCAGAATCAAAAAGTCAATCAGTAAAACGCCAAAGCTCCACGCTGAAAACATGGTGAGATGTCACAATTTGTGGTACCATACCCGCATAACGCCACAACAATCTTGATTGGCTCAGTTGCCATCGTCAGTATCCTTAAGACCGTTGCCATTAGTCCAAACTCGCTTCCACGGGCCTTCGGGTCCATAGAGAGCCTCTCGATCCTGCCGCATGCCCTCCAGAACGCCGACGATGCCGCCATTCCGCAGCCGTTCGAGGACCACATTCATGCCCTGCTTGCTCTTAAGCACAGCATCCCTGGTCCGGCTGACACCAATGAGCTCAATGCTGCGTTGGATGCCCGCAGTGGACAGGGAGGAGAACCAGCCCTGTTTCGGTGCCTGCTCTTCAGCTTCACCGGCCTGGTCACCAATTGACTCAGTCTTCTTCTTATTGCCCAACAGTTTGCCTTGTCCAAGGCGGGACTTGAAAATAACGGTCGTCTTGACCGTGGTCTTCTCGCCGCTCCTCTTATCATCAAGAGGAAGCCCCTCGAGGCTCTCCAAAGTGCCTTCAATCGGCTGACGCTCGAAGAATTGCTTCTCAACTACGCTCAGAACGCCGGTCCATTCCATATTGCGTGATTCCGTGTGCATCCAGCCTTCCTTGGGATCGACAACGGTCGTCTCCATGATGTAGCTTTGACCCGAGTTGTCCGAGCCGCCCATGCCCTTGGGGAGCAATTTCAATATACCCGAAGGAACTTTCGATTTCTTCAAATGCAATCGAGTGGTGTGAAGTCGCTGGGTCTTAGAATCGACATAACGGTCGATAACGTCGGTGGTGAGGACATGACGGGAGTACGGATTCGGATAGCGAAGGAAGTAGGCTAGAGAAACTGCGGGAAAAGAATAATCGTAGGTAAAATTGTTCTCGAAGAACTTCATGATGTAGAATTCATAAGCAGATGCTCTGATGTTGAGATAGAGACAAGAATCGATTTTATCGTTGAGAATATATGCTTGTAGAGAATTGTTGCGTGATGTCGTCTGCTCGGTAATGATGGCGTTTTGCTTCGGTTGGAGAATTTCTGGCAGCTTCCGTTATGACGCTAAACCCGTTCAGTAATGCGGGGTTTTATGCCAAGGTCACGTGATTGCTTGTTTTCATTGTCAAATCAGCGCGCGAGCCGATTATCTTAGGGCCGGCCATCGGGAAAAAAGAGTCATCTCGGAGGGGCATCTGTGTCTGTATAGCGCCGACTGAGCACCTTTACAGAGACTTTTTTTCTATTTTCCTGTCTAATCTTGCATTCGCTAAATATTTCTTTTCTGTCCTCCTTTCTCGTTTCTTTTTCGACATCACAATGGCCGACGAACCAGGTCAACCCCCCGCGCTCACAACGCTGAGTCTCGCCGACCAAGCCCCCAGCTCCCAGGCCGTCGAACAGATCATTACTCCCTTTGACGTTTCTGGTGGTGTCGATGAATCTGGAAAGCTACTTCCGGTCGACTATGATAAACTGGTTCGGGAATTCGGTGCGCATCGGATTAGCAAGGAGCTGCTCGAGCGCTTTGAGAGAGTCACTGGTCATCGCCCGCACCGGTTCATGCGTCGGGGCATTGTGTTCAGTCATCGCGAATTGAATTTGATTCTTGATCGCTATGAGAAGGGGCAGCCTTTCTATCTGTATACTGGACGGGGACCGAGTAGTGACAGTATGCACGTGGGGCACACGATCCCGTTCGAGTTCACCAAGTACGCCTCTTTGTTTCCCTTTTTTCATAGCATGTGACGGATACTAATGCTTGCGCGTGCTAGGTGGTTGCAGGATGTCTTCCAGTGCCCATTGGTCATCATGTTAACAGACGACGAGAAATTCATGCACTCGCAAAAGATCGAGATCGACGATGCGAAGCGGTACGCCAAGGCAAACGCGATGGACATTATCGCAGTTGGTTTCGACATGAAGAAGACCTTCATATTCAGTGATTTTGACTTCATCGGTGGCGCCTTCTACGAGAACATGTGCAGAATGGCCAAGAGAATCACAATCAACTCCGTCCGGGGAACTTTTGGCTTCAACGACAGCAACAACGTTGGCGAGTTCCACTTCTGCGCTACCCAATCCGCCTCTGCTTTCGCAACCAGCTTCCCGCACATCTTCGGTACCGATAAGAAGAAGGTCGCTTCGATCCCCTGCCTGATCCCTTGCGCCATCGACCAGGACCCCTACTTCCGCCAGTGCCGTGAGCACGCCGAGAAGATGAAGTTCAAGAAGCCTGCTCTTATCCACTCCATTTTCCTCCCCGCCCTGCAAGGTCCCGGCTCTAAGATGTCCGCTTCCGTCGACACTTCCGCTATCTTCATGAGCGACGCAGCCAGCCGCATCAAGAACAAGATCAACAAGTACGCGTTCTCTGGTGGCCAGGACACCGCAGAACTGCAGCGCCAGCATGGCGGAAACACCAAGGCAGACGTCCCCTTCCAGTACCTTACCTTCTTCTTGGAGGACGATGACGAGCTTGAGCGTATTCGAGTTGCGTATGAGAAGGGAGAGATGCTCACAGGCGAGATCAAGCAGAGGTGCATTGCTGAGTTACAGGAGTATGTTAAGGGCTTCCAAGAGCGGAGAGCTCAAGTGACAGTGGAGATCTTGGATGAGTATATGAGCCAGCGGCCGTTGGAGTGGACAGGGAACCCCAACCCTATTAAGGTTGACAAGGAGAAGAAATAAATGGTTACTTGACGAATACCCTAGCTATGCAGAATGGAGTCACGTATAAAAGATCATATGATATGATGAGGCATGCACGAACATTAGTGTACTATTCCAGATATAGTATCATCATCCAAAGCCGACATCAACGACAGCACCTTCTCTATCTAAATGGAAATTCAGTCTGTTATGAAAGCATGCCACCAGTCTGTCATCGCTCTAAAATGAGAAGCCAGGGACGCTTACCCATCCTCTATAAAGTCAAACCAGATGCCCCTATTAGGGGATATAACTCGGCGTCCTGCTGGGAGATCTTCCACTACAAATTGTATTTATTGAATAAGCGTCGGTCTACATCTTCTATAAAAATAACTAGTGATAAAGAAATTAGAAGCATATAGTAGCATCGGTAGTCTCGCCTATTTTCTTGCCGATAAGCTTGTTGCACTATTCAGTCGTCTCTTCCTCTTCTGTGGGCACAAGGTCGAAGAAGGCGGTCGAGGAAAACGGAAGAAATGGTTATCTTTTTTTCTGTCGTTGTCTGTTTATTTTCTCGATGAAAAATTGGTGAAGATGAAAGGGAAAGAATGCAGTTCTAGATTTGAGGTGAGGGGCAGGACTACAGAGACCGGCATGCTGATAATAGCTCCAATAACAAATTGGGTCTTATGTTCCTTGTTATTGAACTAAGGTTTGAGCTAAAGATAGTTGGCGTGAGCTTCTTGTATGCATAACCGACCTCGGATATATATAGTTATTTATTGGGTGGAGAGCTATATATGCATCGACATACATCACGCATCTGATATCACATCAAGGCACGAAATGTTAACTTCTACGCTTGCTGTCTAAGAACAACTACCCCACGCATAAACCCTCTAACTCCATTACTGATCCAACACTCTTCACCATCCACCAGCTTCGATGCCGGAACTACCTGCTCAGTGCAGAAGCCCTGGGCCAGCGCATACCGTCTCGTCGTCCCCGCATTCCCGCCACACGATAACGGCGGCGTGATCCATTCCAGACGATTATCAGGGTTATCTTGATTAACAGAGCTTCCCCGCCGCCGGAAATATGGGGTTGTAATGCTCCCCTCCATTATCTCGCCCGCGGGGTTCACCACCAGTACTTCCACTTGGTCCTGAGGGGATATGATACCCGCGCGATGCCGCGCGGCTGTGTAGTACTCTCGCGCCGTGGTTTTGTGGGTGGTAAAAGCAGATGGAACCGTAGACTGGGTGTCCACGTAGATGCGCCATGGGGTCGACTGTTGCGCTGCATCGGTCGCGAAAGACAGAAGGAGCTGGTGGGGGTCAATTGGGCCTGCTGGGTTCGCATCGACTGTTAACCCGGCGCCTGGTTTATCCTCGATGACGATGCGAAGGCGCCAGGATTTTGTGCGGTCGGGGATGAAGCTATCGAGGGCGGAAGTGAAGCTCTCGAGACCTTGCTCGAGGAATTGAACTGCGTGGTGCCAGTTGAAGTGCCGTGCTGCGCTGATCAGACGGTCCAGGTGGTATGGGAGGAGGTAGTAAGGTGTTGGGCGGGGCTCCGGATACGACTGTGCGGCGTGCCGGGCCACGACAGCTGGAAGAGACGGGTCATAACGAAGAGACGAGATGATCTGAAAAGATTGGGTACTATCTGAAGCCATCGCAACGGGTTCTGGATATCAATTGCCCGCTCCCGTAACTTGATCCCGAGCGAGCCGTCGAACCGAGGATTCCGTCATAGGATGTTAGTTCCTGGCCATAGCTTGCATGTTCACACGTGCCTCGAGATCATACTGTAGGGTAAAAATGTCAATTGGAATCTTAAGCGCAGTCTTCTGATTCCGAGGACTGCATCGGTAAGGACAGTCTCCCTTGCTCTCTGCGATATGCTATGAACAATGGGTTGTTAAAGATGGTCATCGAATGATGTGGGCGGTGGAGCAGGGCCGCCCGCGATTGGCCGGGAGACGCCTCAACTGAACTTTTTCAGGTGGTCTCCTTCCACTCGCCTTGCGTTTCTCTCCCACCTCCAAACCTTCCATTGAGGCTGCTTTTCGCTGCTCGTGGCTATTGATTACCACTTTATATCTCCGGGTTTCTTTATTTTTCTTATATCTTCCCTGCAAACTCCGCTACTTAGGGTAATCACATAGCACACACACATTCATAACATCAACAATTAAAAAACACACAACCCACCATGAGCGAATCGTCATTATCCAAGAACGTCGTCGTCGATACGACTTCGCTCCCAGAGTCGACTACTTCGGGCGTGTGGGATCGCATTTCAAAATGGGTGTCGGAGAATAAGGCGCTTGTTTATACTATTGCTGGTGTCGCAGTCGTCGTGACTAGCGCTGGTGTGGTTTACTACCTCTCGGACTCGAGCTCCCCCGCAAAGACCACTACAGCTTCCGCGGCAGCCACAGAGAAGAAGAAGACCAAGAACCAAAAACGGAGAGAGAAGAAGAAGGCTGAGGAGAAGGCCAAGTCTGCGTCTGTTCCGGAAGGTATGTTTATCTTGTTATCAGCCCACAGGTATATTATGCGCCCGGTGTTTACACCAACCGCATATAGATATATACGAAAACGGGAAAAGTTTGAATTGACGTTTCACAGAACAAACAGCTAAAAAGGAGGAGCCTCTCGAAGACATTCCTGAGGTGGACGAGACGACCGTTGGCCAGTTGTCGGAAGAGGTTCGTGTTAAGCGATTTTGGCGATCTTCGTGGGACGGGGTTGGCAGATGCTGATTTGTCGGAATCATAACAGACCAAAAAGATATACGCCGGTAAGCTGAAGGCCGCCGGTAACAAGGCCTACGGCTCCAAGGACTACAACCGAGCCATCGAACTCTACGGAAAGGCTATCATTTGCAAGCCCGATCCCGTCTACTACTCTAACCGTGCCGCCTGCTACAATGTCATGTCGGAATGGGAAAAGGTCGTGGAGGACACCTCTGCCGCGCTCCAGATGGACAGCGAGTACGTCAAGGCCCTGAACCGTCGCGCCATTGCCTACGAGCACCTCGAGAAGTACAGCGAAGCTCTCCTCGATTTCACCGCCAGCTGCATTATGGACGGTTTCTCCAACGAAATGAGCCGTAACTCCCTCGAGAGACTTTTGAAGAAGGTTGCGGAGCACAAGGGTCAGGCCATTCTCGAGGCCAAGGGCAAGAAGCTCCCCAGCCCCACTTTTGTTTCCAACTACCTCCAGAGCTTCCGCCCTAAGCCACTCCCTGAGGGTCTCGAGGAGTCTGTCGAGCTGCCCGAGGAGTCTGGAAAGAGTGAGCTGCGCAAGGGATTGATTGGCGTCAGCAAGAAGACCGGTGATGGCTACGAAGAGGCTGCTGCTGCTTTCGAGAAGGCTCTGGAACTTGGCGACTTGGGTGAATTCGAGGCTTTGGCGCTTAACATGAGAGCTACCTTCACCTACCTTGAGGGTAACGCCCAGGGTGCTTTGGCTGATCTTGAAAAGAGTGTCGAGTTGCAGCCGTCCCTGGTGCAGAGCTACATCAAGCGTGCCAGTTTGCACCTTGAGCTTGGTATGTTTAATTGTGACTTTTCAGGATTCTGTTCTAACGATCTGTAGGAAACAAGGATGCCGCCGCTGATGACTTCGAGCTCGCCATTACCCACAACAAGGATGACCCCGACATTTACTATCACCGTGCTCAGCTCCACTTCATCCTCGGAGAGTTTGCGGAAGCCGCCAAGGACTACCAGAAGTCGATTGATCTTGACCGTACCTTCATCTACTCCCACATCCAGCTTGGTGTGACTCAGTACAAGATGGGCTCCGTTGCATCCGCCATGGCTACCTTCCGGAGATCGCTGAAGAACTTTGAGGAGGTCCCCGATGTCTACAACTACTATGGTGAGCTCTTGCTCGACCAACAGAATTTCTCCGAGGCCATTGAGAAGTTCGACAAGGCTGTCGACATGGAGAAGCAGATCAAGCCTATGGGTATCAATGTCCTGCCTTTGATCAACAAGGCGCTTGCCTTGTTCCAGTGGAAGCATGACTTCCAAGAGGCGGAGAACCTCTGCCAGAAGGCTCTAATCAGTAAGTTTCTGTAACTCCTGACCGCTTTTATACGATTTTCTAACGTATTGTAGTCGACCCCGAATGCGATATCGCCGTTGGCACCATGGCCCAGCTGCTCCTGCAACAAGGCAAGGTCTCGCAGGCACTCAAGTACTTCGAGCGGGCAGCGGAACTGGCCCGTACGGAAGCCGAGATTGTTAACGCCATCTCGTATGCCGAGGCGACACGGACACAATTGGAGGTGCAAGAGAAGTACCCCAAGCTGGCAGCACGATTGCAAACCATGGGTGCCGGGCTTGGTGCCGGTGCCGGTCCCGGTCTGTAAAGAAGGCCAGTCGTTAATTGAGGAATCGCTGTAGATATCTGTGGGCTAATCATATCTTTCCTTTTCTTCTGATCCTTGCTCTATTCCCTTCTGCTCTCCCCTTCTACACCGTGTCTTCTCTAAACGGGATATCGGGATCACGTATATCCTTAATACACCATTTCCTCTGGCTCTTGGGCCAACTTTGAATGTAATTACCCTTGTCGTTGCTTGGCCGCATCTCGACAATCTCCCATCTCCTTTGCTTGTTTTGCGTCGGTTCACCAAAAAGAGTTGTTGTGTTTCGTTTATCCCTTTCTTTCTTTTTTTTTCTTTTTGTCTTATTCTACCTTGCTATGCTAGATTGACGATGAAGAGTATGAAGTGAATGTCTGTATCATAGTGAATGAACGACTACAAGTATGTACCTGTATGGGATAATACCGTGCTCTTATCGTGTTATCAGTGATCGAAATCAGGTGACCCGCAGTGCACGGGACCCCGCCTGATATCCGCCAATTAACGACCATAATGAACAGGCATCGGCGTCATTGCGGGACCGACGGATCGATCAGGAGTATGGAGTGTATGTATGAAGGAAGAGTGAATAGAGGAGTCTATATAGTAGAATAGAATATCGGTCGGTGGATTAAGTAAGGGACTGCGACCAGACTCCAACTCACAGGACTTGTTGGAGTAAATGCATGTACCAGTACAGCCAGACCATCCCTGTATACCATGATGACCGTCTTTCGGGCAAAAACAGTAGACTACAAAGTACTCTGTACTGTACGCCTAGAATAGTTCGAAAGTAATCGGAATAGCAAACAAAATAGTGCAGCTTCCGTGGGCGCAAAAGTGACCGGCGACTGCCGCGTTGACCTCAGCCTGATTCCATCCACTTACTGCATTCCTCCGGCTGCCCCTCCTCTTCTCTCTTTCTACCGTCGGCTCTCGTCATCATTTCCAACACACCTTCTTCCTCTTTTCTCTTCTTCTTCTCTCTATCTATCTCTCTATCTCTCTCTCTACGCTCCCCCTTTCTTTTTCTTCTTCCTGTATATCTATCTGCGTCTACCAACAAGCTCCAGTTGTATCAACGGTTGACTCAGCTACTCCTGTTCATGTTATACAGGTCCAGGTATGTCGCTACTACCTTATCTCTTTCTCACCGTTCTTTCTCTCTCTCCTACTTCTTGTCAGCTCTGATAACTGACCCTGCTAAGGCTTAGTGACAGCAGTCTTGCCGATACCTTCAAGTCCACGCCCAGCGTCCAGAGTTGTCCCTCAAGGTCCAGTTGTTCACCATGCCAGACCGACAAGGTACACTACTTCCCCTCCTGCTATGAGTGAGAGAATTTGGGCAGTATTTCGTTGAATACAACTAACATATACTTTCCACAGCCGTCGTGACCCTTCACCCCCTCTACTCTCCCGATACCTTCTCCTTTCGATCTCTAACCTTCGCATCTGACGATGACTACGTTGATATCGGCCGGTCTTCGAAACGGGAAACCAAGAATCTAGTCCCCGCTCATTATAACGCCTGGTTCGACTCGAGGGTCATGTCTCGTGACCATGCGAGGATCGGAGTGAATATGGCGGAGAAGGTACCTCTATCTTACTCCCCACCATGAGATACTGGACGTATACTGAGTGTTGGCAGACTGTCATTATTCGTGATGGCGGTTCCATGCATGGTACCTGGGTGAATGACAGAAGGATTCCTGTTGAGCAAGATGTCGTTGTGAAAAGTGGCGATGTCTTGACTTTTGGTGCGGATGTTACTCGTGGTGCTGGTTGGTTTATTAACTCTCCTGGAATTTTCGGTATGCTAAACTGACTGGCTATAGAAACGTTCCCCCCGCTTAGGGTTCGTTGTGGATGCGAGTGGTTCGATTCTAGGTATGTCCTCCGCACGTTTTCCTTATCCGGATAACTAACGTAATTAGTGATGATGCACCAAAGGAGAAAACCGCAGCCAGAAAACAGAGCTATCCTATTAACACTTTTGTCGTTCCTGATGATGATGATGACGACAGTGATGTTGTCGAGGTGGCTGACAACTCCGTGCCGGCTAGACCTATGAGTCCCCAGGACCACAAGTCTGAGTATTCCGAGCAGAGTGATGGCGCAGAAAACCACGAGATTAGAGAGAGCTCTACGCCAATAACCTCGCCGTCAACTAAGGAAGTCTCTTTGGGCTTCGAATCCAAACCCACAGAGGGCCCACTCAAGGAAGGTCATTCAGACCCCTCCGACGCAACCTCGGGCAGTCCCATTGTTCTCGATGGTGACGAGGCTCCCGTGACGCCGAGGATGACTCCTCCACCTATCTCAAATGCTTTGAACGACCATGTCACAAATGTCGGTGTTGATGTCGACGCCATGGACCACGATTCGGATCACTTATCCTCCGTCGCAAGCTCTCCCAGGGAGTCCCAACCCGCCACTGGATTTGATTACTGGGATGAAGAGGATGTGATAAGCTATGGATTTGGCTCAGATAGTGAATCTTCAAATGAAGAGTCCTCTGACTCAGAGATGGACAGTGAATCCGAAGATGCAACCTCACACGGCGATAACTTGGAGAATAAGCATCAGCCACAGACAGACAATGAAACGCGGGTCGAGTTCGGTGGCTCTGCTACGACTGTCCAACCGCAGAACATTCAACAACAGAACACTGAAGAAGGCCAATTTAACCTTGATAAAGCATGGCCGACGAATAATTTCGCCAGACCAGACCCCCTTTCGCCAGCGATGCTTTGTGATCCGTATGCTATCCAAAGGTCGTCTTTGCAGCAGGCCGGTAACTCATACCCCCGTCTGCCTAGTCTAAATGCTTTGTCATCTAGTGGGTGGGAACCACAAGCCGTGCCACAGTGTGATCATTTTGAAATCGGAACGGCACCTAGATCCTTTGGGCAACGTTGCACTCGATTCGATGCTCTTCCCGTGAGACGACAGCCACGACAGACAGTCCTCTCAGCTCCAGTAATCCCTCCAGTGGTTCCTAGCTCCTACAATGGCTTGAGCGGTGTGTCTCCTGTGAAGAACGACATATATAATGCGGAAGACCAATGGCAAGTCGAGAAGCCCGGCTTCTCGGGTCAGTCAAGGATGCAGCAGACAACCTCAGCTGATTATTCCGGCGAACCTAATACCCGGCTCTGTATTTCCGACATTGTTGATAGCCGGTCGCAGGAGGCCCGACCTGCGCAAGGACCCCCTCCAAAGAGGAAGGCAGATGAGATGGAGTCGGTCGCGATGCCTCAAGCATCCCCTTACCCTGACGAATATGCTGGTCAATCGTCCGTCAATGCTTACGCATCCGGTGCCAACACTGTACCATTGGGCACTAGCGAACATGTAGTCGACATTAACAGGGAGAACGTTTCTCAAGATGCGCAACCACGACCATCGCTGCACGACCTTGACGGCTCAACTCAGCACACTGGCCACTATTCTATTCCCGAAGACAAGCCTGAAGAATCAAGGTCCGTTCCCCAAGTGGAAAGACCTAACAAGCGGCTCAAGACTTCCGATGAAGGCCGTGGACATTTCGTAACCCATGCTGCAACGGCTCTGGCAGGCGCAGTGATTGGTGGACTTGGTACCATTGCTCTGCTGGCTTCTTTGCCGCCTGACTACTTTGTCTAATCGTGGATTTCAGAGCGGGAATTCAGACTAAATGATAGCACTATTACGCAATCTCTTTTTTGTTTTTCTTTGGGCGAGCTTGGATCTCTACTGCGGTGGGAATTTTTTTTTTTTTTTTTTTTTTTATGAGCTGGTTCTGGCGTACGGATCATTAATCTATTCTTTTATAGTCAGGTCTTTCACGATTGCAATAGTTATTTCTTTGCTTGTGGTTCTCTTTGTAGAATACTAGTAACTCGATAAATACTGGCTTCGTCAAGTCGTTACCCTCCATCGTAGTTATATGTACAACTCAGTTTATACTACGCTGGTCGGGATGGTTTACGGCGTGTCGATGCTTGTCTTGCGCAAACGGCTCGTGGTGTAGTTGCCCACGGTACTTGTCATATCCTGACGGATACCTGCATCATCGATCCGATCCGGGGATAGTACACATTGATTTTTGTATCGAAGATCATTTATCTATGAAGGAGCTATAATGTCTCAGCACTAGATAGAGGCTGCTCCGCTGTCCCCACTACGGCCCGTTCCGTGGTGTCCTATATATATATATATATATATGCGTTGAATAATAGAGAGTTTGAGACGAATTTTAGATGGAAACAAATCATAGGGGGCACTAATGTCTTTAGATTAGCTTGCTAGAAGTGCTATGCTGTCGATTGAATAAATTAGCAAAAACAAGATTCTCCAGAGTAAGTTGTCTTGGCTGGCCAGTGCGTATCTAAAACGGGAAGACCATAGTAGGATAAGGTACCGAACTGCCATAAAAAGAAGGAAGTGTACTTTGTTCAACTACACGCAATTTTCCAAAACCCTAAAATGCTACTATTTACCGTCTTAATATGCCGTTCAAACCAGCCGGAAATTCCGATGCGGCTTCTCCGACCTCGGCACTACCCCACATCCCGACATGTACCCCAACTCTACCTCCAGTCTCCAAGCATTCTCTTGCCAAATACATATTCAATCCTATCATTACCTGGACACAATAAACTCTATATTCATATTCAACAATGGCGTTGTCATGGAGCAACCAACCACCTCAATCGCGGGTTCCGTATGCGATTCCCCAGCTTGAAGGGGAACGCATCACCATCCCAGGCAGCAAAGGCGTCTTTCGCATTCTCGCATCGTCAAAGCAGACAAATGGGCTAATGGCGGTTTTCCAAAGTGGTGCTGTGCTCTCCGATGCACCGGGATTTCACTATCATAACCACGCGCATGACGTCTTTCTTGTTACGAAGGGATATTTGAAGTTGTGGAATGGCGATAAGTGTCGGATTATGGGACCGGGGGATTTTGCTTATGTGCCTCCGGTATGTTTATTCCACCGTGTTTTTAATGGTGATATATACTGACTATATAGACGGTAATTCATAACCCAGAAATGCTTGGTCCGCATACGGAGATCTTTGGCTTGATTACTCCAGGCGATTGGGTGGACTTCTTCCGCTACGTGTCAGAACCGTTTGAGGGACTCCTTGTCCCTGAGAATGATGTCCGTGACTTGAAGTCCCTATTGATCCCTAAAATTATGGCCGCGAAGGAACAATTCGATGTCGTGTTTCAGCCCAACTATCAACCGCCCGAGGTGGGCGATTGGACTGAAGAAGATGAGAAGTTACCAGGTAGTCCACAGGCGTTTTACCTGCGAGCCAATAGTGGGCCACGGTGGATGTTTGGTGGTATCATGTCGCGGCCATTTATTACTACTGCTCAGAGTAGTGACGTTTGCGCGATTTCTAGCATCGAGTCGTCACAGACTTATGGCTCGACACTGTTCTCGAAATATATGACATTCGGGTCGGTGGACCATTGTTTGTGTGTTCAGGAGGGAACGTTGGTTGTCCGTCTTAAAGGAGCCCCTGATGCTGTGTTCCGGGAAGGTGAAACGGTCGTGATCCCAGCAGGCCAGGCTTTCGCTCTAGATTTTGCCAGCCGATATGTTCGGGTCTGGTCATTCACCGATGGCAATGGCATCGAGGCACTGATCCACCGTTTAGGAACTCCATTCGCAGGCGTTGTTTTACCCGATCAAGTACCGGCATGGGATTCGGCAAGTGTAGAATCCGCGACAGCAGACTTCAACGTCACAATCGAGCTATAATTGTACATCTGAGCATACATTTAGAGATTTCCAATACAATACATCTTCCCCACAAACTCAACGGCCCTTAATCTCAATCCCTGCTGGTCCTGCAGAAACCATCCCCGCGGGGTAATCACGTGGTTCTGCACGCAGCCGTCTGTCGGGATTTCCGGCGCGTTCGGTTCCCCCATACAACTGACTCCCTTCTAGCTACTACAGCACACTGATATCATCCCTTCGCCAGGGAAGTCACTGATAAGAATACAGCACATACATACATGATAGTCCGTATATAACATGACTGGATAATGGAGCGCCCGACTTCATCGTCGCCTCTGCGCCGTCCTGCAGCTACGGCTAGAGATGACGCCGTTCAACCGAAGGCGAAACGACCACGCGCAGCGCAGGCTTGTGATCGGTGTCGGGCGAAGAAGTATAAATGTGACGAATCATATCCTTGTTCGCATTGTAAGAGTGAGTGAGTGTCATTTTTTCTGGATGGATAGGGGCTGACATTTTCTTTTTTGAAGAGAGCCAGGTGGATTGTAAATATCAGGGGAACTTCCGGTCGAGGGAGGATGCAAGATCCACGAGGTATGTCTATGTGATTTGCTTTGGGGGCTCTGATTTTAATTGGATGGTTTTTTTTTTCCCCAGCTATGTTTCCGATTTGGAGAAACGGGTAGAAGAGCTGTCGTCCAGGCTGCGGACGCTGGAGTCGAGTGGTGCGTCGCAACCTTCGCCACATCCTTCCCGGTTAGCAACAGTTCCGGGAGACAGGGCAGTAACACAGCCCATTACTACTGCGACACCATGTTCATTATCACAACATGAATCAACGCCTAAGGAAGACGCCGCCGTGTCCGGGGACAATCGAGACGGGTCTGCAGATAGCACCGAAGAAGAGATCAGCGAGTTTAATCACCACACCAACGGGATAGAGTTTCACGGCAGTACATCCTCTGCTGCTTTTATAGGACACCTTGAGAAAGCGCGAGAGCCGAAACGGCCAGAAGAGTTGTCCAATCTGCGCCCACCGGACGGCTCATATTCTTTGATTTCAACATTGCATAATTCTAGTTTCTCACCATCATGTGCAACCGGACCTGTACAGCCCGAGTTCCTCCAAAATCAGAATTTCTACTTTGATCAGGCCCATGCTTTCATGAATGGCTATTTTGAGAACATCCACTTCATCCACCCGTTCATTGACAAAGATGACTTTATGACTCGCGCGCATGATTTGTGGCTCAATCGGAATCATCAACAGTCACTTAGTTTTGTCGCGCTATATCTCAGTGTTCTCTCGTTTGGGGCGTTAGTCCGAGTATGGGATGAAGAGATCCTGAACGGACTGACGCGCTTTGACTGGAGTCGGAAGTTATTTCGTGAGGCGCAGATGTATTTGAACTATTTACAATTTTCGAATGATCTGGAGACGGTGCAGTGTCTTTATCTTATGGTGGGTGTACCATGGTTTCTAAATGGAGCGAAGCTAATATTTGATAGGCCAAAGTATGCCAGAATGAGCTGAATCCGAATTGTAAGTTCACACCTTTTTTTTTTGAGTTATTGACATCGTGCTAAATGTACAGTGGCGTATATGTACCTTGGGCTTGCTATACGGACATGTTTATCTGCTGGGTTTAATCGTGAAGTGCGGAACCCAAAGGATCAACGGGAAAGTTGGATCTCGAAGACGTGGTGGTAAGCATCTAAACACGATCCCAACAATCCCAAGTGATCTCTACTAACACCTTTGATAGGGGCCTCTTTTCTCTTGAAATGTAAGTCGATTGGTAACAACAAGTGGAAAAAACTTACACTGACTCTTTAAAGCGAGATGAGTTTCTCGGTAGGCCGCCCAGATACTCTCGGTATGGACGAATACCACAACCGCTCTCTCCCAGAACGCGATGATTCCGAGTATGCCATCATACCATGGATGGTCGACTTTGCGCAGATCATCCGGAAAGTTTCCGTGCAAATATACCATTCGCGCTTCACCCTGCAAGACAAACTGCAGCTTGCTCTCCAAATCGAACAAGAAATGGACAAATGGGTAGCTAGGCTGCCTCCAAGAATTAAGCCTGACCTCGCAAGGCAACCAGCGTCTGGGGGTGCGCTTCGTGATCCGAAGTGGGCGAGAAGACAACGGTTGGTTTTGGGAATTCGTGAGTACTCCTACTGATCTGTGATATGAATGATGGCTCAACAGTACAGGCTACTACAACGTTAAAATGCTACTATTCCGTCCATTCCTGAGCCACTTTACACGCAAATTAAGACATACCCCAGCCGAATTAGAGCAAACAATAAACAAATGCCTAGACGCCGCCATGAAAACCATCGAAGTCATCCACGACATCTACCGCATCCACACATTCTTCCGCTGCTGGTACGCCTTCTCCCCCTCCCCTCCCTCTAAATAAAAAAAGACTAATGAATCTAGGTGGTACAACACAACTTATGTAATGTTCGCCACAACAACCCTCCTCCTCCCCATGTCCAAACTAGGCATGTGCCCACAAACCCTCCCTTTAGCAAGCTCAGTCGAAATGGCAGTCGAGATCCTAGAAGCCATGGACGAATCTGTCGTCGCGCGGAAATCAGTCGAGATCATCGTGCAGTATTTGAAAGACTTCAGGGCTCCGAATAATAGTACCAATGGTACACAGGTGGTTACTACGCCGTCTCATGGGGATGCTGACCCGGCGGCTTCTGTATGGTCAGGAACGGGGACGGGGACGGAGCAGGGGACTGGTCAGGCTGGGATTGGGATTGACATTCCGGTATGTTTTCGCTTGCTTCTCTTTTTGTTTTGATGTTGAGATGCTAATGTTATTGTGGCTAGGAATGGGCGTATGGGTTCGGGTTTCCTGATTATTCGTTTGATGGGATTGCGCGGTTGTTTGATGATTTGGGTGGGCTTCCTATGTTGGATAATTAATAAGTTGTATCATAGAGTGTACATATTTCAACACGACATTCCCAAACGGGTGTTTCGCGAAATGAGCATGTTTACATCTACGGAGTACAGACACCAAATGTCAATATTAATGTACAGTATGATATATTCAAATCGACCTCTCGAACAATCAATTCCTCCTTAACTACCTTTTTTGAACTACCTAAACCTGACCCAATCTGTGGCGGTATTTACCGACCTCCAACTCGAAGCCGCAAGCTCCAGCACAAGTCAAACACAGTCTCAGCGAAACGGGGTCTGTCAAGTTGACTGTCTTCTCTTTCGCTCCGGATATACTAATAGCCCAGGCCTAACTGATTGATATGCCTGCCCATTTCTTCACTATAACACTCAATAATAGCGCGAAATTGCATCAACGCACCTCATCTTTCGAAATCCAGCAAGCACCTTCAACCGACTCAATTAGGCTTGAATGAAACCACAGAACGATCTTCCGGGATCCGACAAGGAATCCAAATATGAGCCTCGCATAATTTGAAATCGATCTAAATTTCACTATGTATAACTGACTATGTTCAGGCACACGGTATAACAAGGCAAGAGCAATGTTCCCGATCAAGACAGTGAATAACGTGGTTGCCGACATCCTCGCCCTGTAAAGTTGGCACACCTGAATGAGAATGGAATCACAGATTCCCGGAGATGTCAATTCCATAATGTCATCTTTCTGTGGACTCATTAGCATTAGCATATTGGAACATACGTTGCGTTCAAGGCTCTTATCTGCCAACACATGCCACTTGGGCGCAGAGGAACCTCCACAACTCGAATTTCTTCCTTTTCCAAGGGTATTTCGCTAACGTGATTATAGACTGGCTCAAGAGGTGCAGCAAATGTGCTCTTTTTGTGAGCATGACTAACTCGCAGCTGTTCATTGGATCTCCAACGAAAGAGCATACCAACATTTTGCAGACCAATTTGCCAATCATGCAACAGCTTCAACAACCTCAGCACGACTGTGTTTTGTAATCTGATAGTTAGGACACCCTGCTTGTAAAAAGACGGTCCTCGAAGACGACATACTTGGATAAACAAATCCATGCCAGCGTTAGATGGACACAATACTGCGAGACGAGTTGTAAAATGGCCCGTTGTCTCCATATCTGCTGGTACATGATATCGGAATTTGATACTTCCACTTTTCGAATCGTACGCAACTGACCCTGGTTAGCTTGTTTCAGAGGAGTTTATCTGATGATCCGGAGTCAAGTATAACTTTGTATACACTGTCCGTGCAAGTGGCCATTCCAACTCCGATCTATTGACCGTACTATCCAGTCCCGATAGCCCGAGATTTAAGATACTTAGCCGGATTTTAGGTGTCACCAACCAGCCATTATCACGATGACCTTTCAGGAAGCAATTAAAAAACCGCTTTAGGCCACGGCAGCTGGAGCCAGCATAATAGTCTGGCCATTCCCGTGAGTCATACATGAGAAGCAATTTCGGGACGGACTCTGCTATAGCCCGGTCTGCTCGCAATGTGCCGGATGTGTTGATAGGGTTCGTCTATGTGACCACTATATAAGTTGAGACATCGACCTGCTCAGGCTTGGATTGTTTTATCTTCCAGTACTCGTTCCAAAGTGGGCTACTGCGCAGAACACCCGACATGTCTTCCAGCTTGCCGTACCTGGTGAGGGTATCTGTGGTCTCTATTAGCACTTATAGGGTTCATATAATGAAGATATATTAACTAACCTGCGATTGAATCTTAAAAGCCTGGAGAAGGAACTCCTCCCTGGCAAAGTATATCACGATGAATGTCTTGAATTCCTTCCCTGAGTTGGATACTAGTGTCTCAAGATCTATAGGAACAAGGAAGCAAGAGCATACCAAGGTGCAAAAGCAGCCAGGCCTTTAGGCCGCAGGCTCCCTATTTTCCATTGTGACAGCGCTAACCAGCTATTGCCAGTAAGACCAACTTTACCGTTGCACCAAGGCTGCTCTGACAATCAAGTGACAAACTCTGTACCATTTTGAGCTTCTTGGTGTCCCATAATAATAAGTTCTCCCTCCGACGTATATGCCCCTCGGGTATCAACATTTACTATGGCATATCCTTTGGCGTACCAGAATGCAGTATCGGGGCTTTCTCACTTCTGAAAACCCGAGAAGCCAATGCTTGGGGACTAGGGCGCGGAATGGGAAATCTTCAAGGACAGTCGTGCCAAGTTTCTTGCCATTTGGGCTCCTACATTTGTATGATTGTCTGCGATATCCAAACTAGATGTATCTTTGGACGTACCATTTGCTTCGAAATTCTCAAAACTGATTGGGAGAAAGACATTGTAATACAGCTTGGTGTCATCTGACAAAAGATCACAGGAACTCTCTCATGCATAACAAGGTCGACAGGCAAGCGCTTTGCGTCTTTCTGTATCTGTTGTCCTGCCTTGAATATGGTGACATGCTGGCGAAAGCCGGGGAAGCACACCGTGGGATCCCCTAGAGAAAGATCGGGACGAAGCTTGGTAAAGTTCTGCGCCGCCTTCCGGAATCCAAAGCATGTTTCCAAAAAGGAAGTGTGCGACTCATTTTCGGACATGGTCTTGGCGCGGATGGTGGAAGAGGCCACTCTGTGTTCCGCGAAGGAGAATAAACAGGAGCTGAAGAAGAGTGGAATGTCTCAGCGAGGTCCATCCAAAGACTCGGATAATCCGGATTGAGGATTAAATATATTCCTACATTCGTGTCGTGTGTTAGGGCTACGTCCATGATTATCCCGGAGATGTGGTGGGGCCGACGGGGGTACCGACGGGGGTACCGACGGGGGTACCGACGGACAGAAGGTGTTAAATCCGACCAGCATCTATAAATGCCCCTGAGACTTGCTTCCAAGTTGCAAAAGCGGAGGAAGATTGCAGTCTTGTCTTATATTAACTACACGCCATGTCCAAAGGCTTCAGAGTCGCTGTCCTCGGTCCCAAAGGACAATGCGGACAGTGTGTTGTCGACGAACTTCTGTCAAGAGGGCACAGTGTCGTGGGCATCTCTCGTTCACCCCCAAGCATCTGGCCAAGGCCTGGGAAATACAGTGGTATTGCTTGCGACTTTGGCGACATTCCTGGTCTGAGCACCATCTTCTCCGAAGGAGGGTTTGACGCAGTCGTGTCTGCTTTTGCACCACCACTTGTCGACTTGAAAGACGTGTATAGGCTGGGTGTGGAGGGCCATGGAAACATCAAAATGGCAATCGTGAGGTCGACATACCAGGGTCCAGTTATTATTATTGGTAAGGTGTCTGTTCCCTTCGACAAGTGCTTTATGCTAAATGCAATGTGCTCTGCAGGCGGTGCGGGTTCTCTGTATTATAAAAACGGCGTGCAGCTGTGTGATGATGAAGGATTCGCATTCAAGCACTGGTCAGTTCCTCGCGCGTGTCACTTTCACAGCAAAAAAAGCTGACACCTTGTAGGTACGCATGGCCCTATGTCCATATGGAATACATGGCAACCCGCATGTTCGACCACGGACAGACGGGATTTGGTTACTTCATCCGACTTTTTAAATGGGCGAAGTCAAATCGCGAGAACCCGGGCTGTAAGGCACATTACGATCTTTTTAAAATCTCTCCTAACAACCCATGACTGATCCACTGAAATCAGGGTTCTCGTGGCTCTTCAGGCCCTGGGCAAATCTGCTTTTGTGGAAAGCCAGACAAATGCTGACGAACCCGGACACCGTCGGGCTAATTTTTTGCTCTCGCTTAGCCCTGTCCATGTGGGAAGGTGTTAAGGATATCCAGTGGTCTTTTCTATCGCCCCCTTGGCAGCTACGTGATAAAGGTACGTTTCAGCTCCTTGTTATATATACTGTTGGAATTGATGCACGGATTAATGATCCGGGAGTAGGTCTTCGAACTGGGAAATACAAGGTCCTCGTGGATGACTCTGCTGGATCCGCCGATCCTGCTATCAACAATGGAATCTACAACGAGGATATGGCAGTGGCTATTGTGGACGAGGTCGAGAACAAGAAGCTGAGTTACAAGCATTGGACCTGTACTGGGCCAGTGGGACTGAGAGAGTGGTGATTGCTGTATAGCTATTCATGGAGTCCTCGGTTGGTTTTACATATATACATCAGTACCACAGTATATATATTTTCGACAATATTGTAGCATTTGGATTCCACCGTCAAGAGACTATTAGGGGATCAGCATACCCAGGCTGGGGAGCAGACCCCAGGGAACCGACAATGGGCGGAAAGCAGCAACCGGGGCCCATGGTCCCTGGGACAACATCTAGCTCGACAACTAGCCAATATCCTACCAGCAGACCCATCCAAGGGCTTTGAAAGCACAATACGAACAACCAGTAGCCAGTTCCCAGGTCAAATAGAGATGTTACCAGGTCCAGAGGCCCTAGCTGTGACAGCCTGGTCACGTTGGCTGGGTATCACGTGAGGTGCAGTTGTTTGCTTTATTGCTTCGTTGATAAATACGGCGTTACCTCCTCTCTTCCTTCCTCATGTTGGTTATTATCGTCGATAGCTACCTAGGTGGAATCCATGAGTTGGATGTTCCATTATCCTAGTAGAGCGCCGTGACACTGGCAGCAGCGCAATCTCTCTCTCCTGGACTAGCAATCTGGTCAGATGGATCAAGATTAGAGAACGGCAGATGCGGGGCAGGGATTGCTTGGCAAGAGCCAGGAGGAACATGGAAGACCCAGGGGTTCCCATTGGGCAAGGATGTGAGGCCTTTGATGCAGAGCTTCTTGGAGTTACTCAGGCACTCCGGGTAGCAGAGAAAGCAGGAGATCAGAGACCAGTCACTATCTTGCTGGACTCCCAAGCCGCCATTGCGAGGCTGCGAAATACCCAGCCTGGAGCAGGCCAAGCATTAGCAATCCAAGCACATGCTATAGCCAAAAGACTACATGCCCAAGGTCATCAACCCACCATTCATTGGGTTCCGGGACATGCAGGGGTAGAAGGAAATGAGAGAGCCAACCAGGTAGCAAAGCAGGCAGCCAACAAACCCCCAGGAAGAGGCCCAAGAGAGATCTCCCTGGCGTTCGCCTGTAGAGCCCGAACAGAAGCCACCACAGCACAGAAGCAGAGATAGCTCACCAAAGAGCTCAGCCAACGATCTCAACGAGGTCAACGAATGTACAGGCCGTGGAAAAACTGGCAGCTCAGTTCAATAGTCGCAGTTGCTCCCAAGCATCTAGCAAGCCGGTACTTCCAACTGAAGTCAGGGCATGCAGCCATTGGAGTATATCTACATCAAATCAAGGCCCAAGAGGATGCAACCTGCAGAGATTGTGGCTTATCAAGGGAAACAATACACCATCTTCTCTTTGAATGCCGGAAATGGTGACACCAGCGAAACAAGCTCTACAAGGATCTGGAGCTGGATGGGGTCGTGAGACCCACTGGTGCAGGGGAACACCCACAGGGACGACTTCTAGGAGAGCCCAGAGCTACCAGGGCGCTGCTAAAATTTCTGGCTAGTACTAGTGTAGCTCTACCCCGAGCACACTCTCAGCGAACTGCGGAAAAGGCCCAAAGAGAAAATGAATTGGGACTGGAAGCACTGGAAGAGGCGATTAGAACAGGAGAAGGATAGCAGGGAGGGTAGACTAAGCTGAATACCCAGCTTAGGCCACACCCCACCCTGCTCTGAAACACAAGGAGAGCACTCTGCTCGAAAGCCCTGCGCATACAGGCGGTTTGGGGCGAGGAAAAGGACCAGAAAGATTATAGAAGGAGACTAGTGCCTCAGGAGCTTATAGGGATAAGAGACTGTAGAATAGCTACCAGCCTCAAGTCCACGGATAAGGGTCTATCATAGCTCTAGGGCTCGGTATGGACAATAAACTTGATTAAATAATAATAATAAGACTATAATATAGCAATCAATTTTAGTTGCTTCCAGACGTAATACTCCGTACATGCTAAGGATACCAAGAATATCGTTCAGCAACGTAATCATTTAGTCCGTAATTTCACTCAAAGGCAGTCTGCCACACATATTTGGTACGTTCCCATGTTATCTGTACTACAGAATGTATAGTCTGAATAACGCATGCAGAATATCAATCATAACACCGCGATATTCTAGTATAACTGTCTCCCGACGTAATAGCCTATACAAGCTAAAGGTCCCAGACATATGACAACGTATCCATTTACTACCCCACCCACCCACAGCTTATATCCGTATTTTCGTTATACTTGTGTTGAGAGAAGTCACTAACAACAAACTCTCTCGGCCCCGTCATCACCCCACAGAACAGTCCCAAAGGGTAAGTCATCGCCGAATTTCCGGTAATTGTACTAGTCCATCTAGCATCGATTTACGCAAACAGCTCGTTCGTTTCTTCTAGGTTCCGCCCTGCCGTTTCCGGCAGGAACAGCGACGTCCACAAAAGACCCAGGAACGTCAGAGCCGAAAAGAACCAAAACGTCCCTTTCGGTTGAAGCGCATTTTCAAGTAACATAGACGGAACGGCCTATTTGGTCAGTGTTTTGATAAGCATATGGCAAGGAGCGGAGTATGCATACCTTAGATAAACCATACCGATTGACATAGTGAAAGCACATCAAAAGACTAGTCCCAATGGCTCGAACACGCAGCGGAAAGACCTCAGCGTTAATCAGGTATTGGATTGCGTTAAACCCCATGGCCCAGCCCACACCTGTGAAATAGATAAAGACGATTGCTCCAATGGCTGCTCGTTTTATGGAAGGTGACTCCGCATCGGTCGAGAATGACTCCACCGTGAGATAAATGGCAATGTACAGCATGGAAACTTGCTGAATGAGGATGCCGGAGACTAAGGATCGCTTGCGCCCGATGCGGTCGATCAAGAAGATGGCACAAAGAAGGGAGGCAATCAGCTTGACAGCTCCCAGTACTGCAGTCGTGAATAGCTTTTTAGACTGGCCTGTCAAGCCAAATAGGGCGAATAATTCAGGAGCATATGCTGCCGTTTGTCAATACCCATATCATGCGATGATAGGGAATGAACTCACTGGTAATCGAATTTGCTCCGGACCATTGGCTCAAAAGTTGCTCTGAGATGACAAAAAGTAGTCGCTTTTGGTTAGCTGCCACGAGAAACAATTCGCGCAGAGCACTAATCCAGGTTTGGTCATGTGATTGCTCCTGTTCAGCGTGTAGCTGACGCTGGATACCATCTATTTCCGACAAGATTAACCCGTGTCCGCCAGGCAGACCCCATAGCCTTCCCAGCGATGCTTTTGCCTTTTTGTCATGTCCGACTTTGCACAGATACCGAGGACTTTCTTCGCATAGAAGTGACAGCAGAAGCAGGATACCGGCAACGATGATCTGTATGCTCTGGGGAATAATCCACTGTTTCGCGCTGCTGTTAGAGATATGCAATGAAGCGCCCCATGCGGAGAAGTACTATATCCATCAGTAAATAAACCTTAAGCCCTTAGAGCGAAACTTACCCCTATCATTATCCCTATGTATTCTGACATACCAAATAGACAGACTAAGAACCCTCTCACGTTACGAGGAGCAATTTCTGCTAGATATGTCGGAGCAACGATACCAGCCTGCCCAATTCCAAGTCCCATCACAAACCGTCCACCGTATATCTGACCAAGTCGTCCACCGGCGGTGATCATAATGATCACACCTGCTAGCCATAAAACGCATAGCTGACGCATAGACCAGAGCATTCCAATTCGCTCGCAAAGGACAAACGCAACCAAGGCACCGGGGATACTGCCAATGTGGACCATGGACGTAATATTCGAGAGTCGATCCGCTTGCTCGGAGGAGCCGAGGGAACTCGCTCGGAGGTCAAATTCACTGATAAACGATGGCTCGGCGATAGTCGTTGCGATGAGGCCCTCGTCAAGTCCTGCTTCTTAGTAAGTTGTAACGCTTTCTGGGAATATTATCACCTACCTCTTGACATCCCGGAGAGTCCAAAGCAGAGCGCTGCGCAGAGCAATTTGAAGCTAACTCTCTTTGTCAGGGGGTGAGAGTTCCGCTGTCCCTCCATTATCACTTTGAGAACTTCTAGTAGTGCTAAAAGGCTTGACCATGACTGTATGGCCGTAATAACACGAAGAATGCCCCTGAATAGGATGCCTTTGCAAATGAATTGGCCATTGTTGCCAGAATGGTAGACTGCAGTCTCTTATAAATACACAATCTGCATTGATTCGCTGGTCAGCCTATGTGGAGCTAAATGTCGGCGATCCACTCAGCCCTATAAGGCTGAACTATTCCTGGATTTCGGAGCAAATACAAATTTTGTAGCCTAGGATGGAACGGCATATCCGGAGAAAAAATTCTATGAGAAACGGTTGACAATGCATAATGACTCAGAGAAACCCCTATGGTAGCGCTCCTCAAATGCAAATCTCTTCTATTTGTAGTAAAATCTGAGAATTCGTCAGCCGATATCCGCGGAAATAAGGCACCCGACGACCCACCTTTTCGATATATCGAACACCAACAATAATACCATCTTGGTCCTTCACGTCGAAGCCAAGCATATTGCTTTCCCCACTGTCAAGCCAGTGTATCTGTCACCCATCGAATTGGGAAGACACTCTTCGGCCATAGCCACTAGTAGTTTCTTGATGGCAAATGCACCTCGACGCGGGTCCTTATCCAAAATCGCGGCTGATATGTCAAGTTCGGAACACGAAATAGCAGTACCACTATCGTACTGTACAAAAGAGCGTCACAGTGCAAGCTCCAGTAAGCGCACCCCGAGACTGTAAATATCATGCTGCATGCTGTAGTAATCTTCGGGCCAGAGGCCTTGCCGCGTCGAATGCCGGTAAAGGTTCTTCTGCCACACCAGATCTCCTGACTTCTCTGTTGCTGGCCATGATGGGCCGGATTCTCTCAAAGCCACTGAGGAACGACGGGCCAAGGCGGCTCGAGCCGTCCGCAAAAACTAGAATGGTCTCTGGGCGCACATTTTTGTGGACAAATCCTGATGTATGAACAAATATGACTGAACGAGCCAACTGCTTGGCTAGCTGGATACGATGGTTAAGGGAGCACCGAGGAGCTTCCGCCAAGATACCCCGGAGCGTCCTTGGTGGTGAAAATCCTTTTGGCACTTCGAGGATAAACTGGAATTGGCTTTTATCAACCTTGTTAGGTAGTTCAATCACACCCTGGCATTTCAAGAGACCAAATGTCATCGGTTCCACGTTCAACAGAAGCCTCGCCAGATCACGAACATATGTTTTTGCCATCATTGTTTCAGTGAGGGGACCATAGTCTGTGTAGTCCAGTAACACCGTACACGCACCATTACCGTAACTTGCTATAGTCGTATTAGTCCCGGGGATTTTGTGTGCGAGTCCTACTATATGAGACATGTCCATGAATACTGAGCCGGCTTGGGAGTTCCCAATTGACGAGACGTCTTTGATAGCCTCCCTCATCTGTTTTAGTCGGATTGTTGAAGGATTGTGGCTTGGTAAATCATCTTTCAATTGCTTGTCGATGACAGGGCTAGCGATACGTGTAAACAGGTACCATGATGGATAAAATCATTTTTGCCAATCTTCTAAGTCTGCGACTGTTTGTTTAAGGTGCCTCTTTATATATTGCCTTGACCTTCCGTAGCGCACATGCATCCGGTGCTGCTAACTCTTTGACATGCCGAATGGTCTGAACGGCGGCCGAAGTCGTCTTCTCAAGTCTTTGTAAGACATCAAAGTAATGTGGTTGAAGGGCTTTATGGAGGGTGTTCCAAAGGACTCTAAGAAAATCGAGCTGGACTTCAGTCTTCAGCCATAATTAGACCTCGCCAGGTCTATGGGCCACCCATCGTGGGCATACTCATACCCGTCCATGGACGGGCTGTTCATTTCCCTCGAATTTTGGCACAAGCCAGATCCACTGATATTTTAAGAGAAAGAAATCTCACTCATTTCTTTCAGTAAGAGAATTAGCATAATTATAAGCATTATGAAGGATCCCAAGTCAAATTTAATCAAACATAAGACAGAACTTGTCTGCTGATTTATAATTTCTGAAATTTCATAGAAAGTGTTCTCAAAAAGGCTCCAAAAAATGTGTCTATCGTTGTGAGTATATATGATATATATATATATATTGCTAGACCTCGCCAGACCCTGAGGGTGGACAAACACGACAAACATAGGGACCTCATGACCTGCATAATTATGCATTATTGAGACTGTATTTTCTGGTATTTACTTTACATACTAAGAGTAGGGTAAAAGCCAGGACGTCAGAGCATTCTATTGGAAAATGAAATTATGAGGCTGATACTATTCACATAGCTACCCACGACCAATCTCATACCCATCTAAAAACCTTGATCGCTTCCGAATACGGCCTGATGCCCGCAATTGAGTATCGGGTAATGGAAGGTTAGGCTGGTTAGCATCTGTCACGGAATACGGGCATTCACCAACAACGCAAGATGTTTGTATACTTTGGCCTGTTTGAATATAGGGCAGGAACCCCCTTCGCACACTAGATTGCGCAGCGCTGGCAGGCCCAGCTTCTTTCTTTCCTTCTCCATGTTAGTATTTCGACAGAGAGTCTACCAATGAATTTATATTGTTCGAGACTGTCACACTTAGGACATATGTTGTCACGGACTAGAAGATATTAACGAATTGATATTCCTATCTAAACCAACTAGTAGCCATTGACAAGAATATTGAATCTGGAGAAGAAGAGAAAATAAGAGGCAAATCTATTTACGTGAAGAAGTCCCATATGGTTGTGTGTGGTCTCGCTAAGCAGCTTGTTTGTCTTGATTGCTTCCATGGTATTGTTTGCCGTGTTGATGATGTTTGCTGATGAAGGCACTGGGCTGAGCCGTTACAGATATCTCAATCCATCTTGCATGACAAATCTACAATAAGCTTTTCCAGCATCTTGAATCCCGATCCAGAGAAGCTGAAAGAGAATGAACTGAACTTGGAAATACCCTCTCTTGAAGGCATTGCAGGCTGCAAAGGATAAACTGTCAGGTTATTACTCACAGACTGACAATGACTTTGGTATCTTTACGCCGTTACAACTGTTCTTGACCCGAGCAAACGGATGAATGCCTTTCATGAAGATGATTGGACCAAAGACGAGCGCAAGTTCCAAAAGCAACAAATCCTTCAATTCTACCAAGGCAATTACCAACAATGCGAGCCTCTAAGAACAGAATTAGAGGAAGAGGGTGATCTGTCTCTGATTGAGGTACTGATTCCAGCGACAAGAACAGCATTCATGTGACTAATTGGGCTCTAGACCTCAATACACTGTTTTCACAAGCGTCAAAGCCGGCCAGCAAAGATACAGGCACATTAAATGAAATGGAAAGTTATCTCTCTGAGCAGCCTCTTCTGGATTCTGATGTTGATATTCTATCAGAAGAATGAGACTAATATTGCGAGGAAAGCAACATTTGACGAGAGAGTACGTATGTCACCATGCAATGAGTCGAAGCCGGAAGCGATACGACGCGGGAGGCATTGAACTGTTTTGTGATGTCTTTGCTCGCGCATCCTGACAAATATCAGAAACTACGGGAGGGGATTGGAGGCGTATGTGGTAAGAATGCAGAGCAGGGTGCAAGCTGGCGCAGCAAGAATACGAAGAAATTGAATCGTGGCGGCCGGAATACTAGGGTTCGGGATAAATATATATCCAGAGGGTTTCTTGGGGCCAAGTGTAACCTTGCGAAAATACAGTTACATATCCATTCGCTTTCAAAGACACGTAACATTCCGATTAACCTTGAAAAGATAAGATGTACCCCTGAATATCCCAAAGAAGCAACGATAACCATTCAATGCTTAGATTAAGAGCACGTGCGCCACTCTCCTGATCGGGAAATCCCGTGATCGGCAGCCAGGAGAATATCTGTCACAGACGCAGAGTTCTAAATTGGCAGCAACTCCCATTGAATCTTAAATGCACGACTGTATAGATAAGAGCAGTGCAATTGATCCATATCCGACCCTTATGTGCCCTGTGTTCACCAGCTATTGCTCTTATCGTGGTTGTTGACCCACCTCCTTCCGAATCGGTATATCAGCCGCAGCAGGGAAAGATTCAACGCCAGAAGAGAATTGAACTCCCCTATCTATTATGGAGCCACAAACCGCGATGGCTGCTTCTTGGTCACTTCCGACTCCGGTCTCTAATGCACCGTTATCCCTCCCGGGTGTGTCTTCTTTCGTTGCGTCGGCTGGATTTCCGACCTCTGCTTTTTCGTAAGTATTCTCAAAGCAATGGCGAACTATATAACTAACTGAATCCAGGGCATACTATTATTCGCCTGCAAAGCCAACTCGGCAACCTCAACCAATGATCTATGATCCTGTTCTGAACATTACGTTTCCTCACAACCTTACACATCCAGATACGATACCAGACGACAAGTCGGACCCAATCTTTTTTCCAGAGCCACTCAAGAACTTATCTTATACCCAGAAGCTTGCATTAATCGACGAAATAAAGATCAACGTCCCGAAAATCCTTCAGTCGGATGCCGCACAGGACAGCTGTGCCAAATGCAAAAATGCCTTGGCAGCGGCCAAGCCGGCCGCTCTATATGCGCCGAGTTGGGTACCAGATGCTATGATTTCACTATGTCAAGAACACCAGTTCAAGTCGAATGATAGCTGTGAGAGTAATTTTGCTGCGTCGATCTTTGGAGCTACCTGGACACAGGTGTTGGCATATGCAGATGTCGAGGGGCTCGATGGCGACTATATCTGTAACTTTTTCAGCCCCGCTTCCTGCGAGAAGCCAAAGACTAGTCCACTGGATACGGCCAATCTCTTTCCCAAGCCTAAGCCAGCGAATGCGAGTGTGCCCAAGCCCAGCGGCGAACGAGTCAAGGTGCTGCACCTGTCAGATATCCACTTGGATCCACGGTATGCGGTGAGCTCCGAAGCGAACTGTTCGTCCGGTATGTGCTGTCGTGAGAATGGGTACAACACTCAATTTGAGGATCAGATTCTTTTGCCTGCGTCTGCATATGGCGCATACAAGTGCGACACACCATATGATCTGGCGCTGGCAGCACTGGAATCAATCGGCCCTTTGACCGGAACGACGAATGGCAGCTCCCTCGCTTGGACATTATATACGGGTGACCTGGTCTCCCACGAGCCCGAGAACCAGTTGTCCCAGAAATACGTCGAGTACACAGAAACCAGCATCTTCGATCTGTTGAAAAAGTACCTTGCGGGACCCGTCTTCCCAGTCCTGGGGAACCATGACACCGCTCCGTCCAATATTGACTCACCGCACAGTCTCCCGGGACGTCTTGGAGAGCAACAGAGTTGGAACTTTGAGCATGTTGCAGGATTATGGCAACATGAAGGATGGATCGACGCAAAGGCAGCAGAAGAAGCACGGACACAGTACGGCGGTTATTCCATCAAGACGCATTACGGTCTTCGTATCATTGCATTCAACTCTGGTAAGCAAGCCCACTTTATACATCCCAATTCAAAACTAACGGCACAGATTTTTGGTACAAAAGTAACTATCTAAACTTCATCAACACAACCAACCCCGACAATTCCGGCGTTTTTGCCTGGATGATCACCGAACTCCAACACGCAGAAGACAACAACGAGCGCGTTTGGATAGTAGGCCACGTCCCCAGTGGCTGGGACGGCGGCAATGCCTTCCCCAACCCAAGCAACCTCTTCTACCAAATTATCGACCGTTACTCACCACACGTCATTGCAAATGTCTTTTTCGGCCACAACCATGAGGACGAATTCATGGTCTACTACGCCAACAATGGCACTATTCAAAACAGCCAAACAGCACTAACAACCGGCTGGATCGGACCAAGCATCACACCCCTCACAAACCTAAACAGCGCCTTCCGCCTCTACGAAGTAGACACAGGCGACTTCAACGTCTACAACGCCTACACCTTCTTCAGCAACGTCTCCGAATACACTTCTCTGCACGCAACAGGACCAACCTTCCGCCTCGAATACTCAACTCGCGAGACCTACGGCCCCGCCGCGAACTGGGACGCAGATGCACCCTTGAACGCAACATTCTGGCACCGTGTGACAGAAGGCATGGAGAAGGACATGGGTCTCGTGAGCTGGTTTAATGAACTACAGGGGAAGAGGAGTGTTAAGAGTCCGGCTTGTGATAGTGAAGGATGTCAGTTGGCGAAGATTTGCTACATGCGGAGTGGGAGTAATGCATTGGGGAGGGAGTGTGCTCAGGGGTATGGGTCCGTCCAGAGTGAGTTTAAGGTATAGAAATTGGATGGCTAGGGATTGTTTGGCCCTAAGAGTTATCCTGTATATAATAATTTTTTATGGCATGTTTGCATGTATAATATAGACTACGATCAGGACTAGAGATAGACATGTGCATTCCTGACGAAAGAATTAGATTAATCAAGTACCCAGAATACAAGTACAAATACATTAAATCAAGTCTGCTCCGTACACCATAGGCATTAAACAAGAGGTATTATTTTAGTTCCCATATCCATCCATCGATCCAGTCCACCACGAACTTCATCCTCCAGAATATTTTATTAGTTGCAAGGCATATACGCCAGATTAAGTAGTGCCAATCGTCCCGTGAATATTATTGTCGATATCGAGGTAGTCATTATGCATCAAACGTCCAATGGCGGTCGTTCTAGTGGTTTTCTCGAAAATCATAGCGTTCATTTTGACCGTTTTCCTCTTTCACGTCGCCCCGTTTCAGTACCTAACATCGACTGGACTTTGTCGCACATCAATCTGTATACCTATATTAGTTCCAACTCTTCACATTTCATATCTCTCGAAATAACAAACCTAAACCTGAGCCATGCTAGGACGGCTGGGACGAGAAGGACCAGTACGGGGACGCTGGCGAGAACCACCAGACTGGCGCCACTGGATGAAAGAAAGGACCATGGACGCGGTGTACCCAGCCCAGGCAAACCAGAGAAATGCCACGGAAGCCTGCGCCTCGCGGCAACGCTTCGTGCGGCCTTCGGCGCCGTTGGTAACTTCGTTGTTGAGGGTGTATTCCTACAATATTAGTATTTATTTTGAACGGAACTATGTAGTGGATGTAGACGTACATCGTTGGAGCAGTCGTGGCACTCCAATCTGGCAGCCAAGGCGATACCAGAGGTAAGGAAGAAAATGGCGTTGAGGGTGTCCAGGACGATAAGGAGGATGGGGTGGCCCGACCAGTCTGTGTTAAAGGATGCCGGAACGAGGTAGAAGAGGGTGAACATGGAGAATGCAGAGGTGAACATGGCGTAGTTCACCGTCGCAGGGTTGCCGGCGAAGGCCTGGTTGATCATGTTACCGATGAGGGCCATGACCAGCAGAGTCCATATGAACTATACAATATTAGTTTGATGTATTAGCTCGAGACGCAAGCGAAGCATACCTGCCAGGCCCGAAGGCCCATCTGAATTCCTCCAATGGCCATGATGATTCTTTGCTGTCGCGCTGTCTTTCTGAGTTGCGAGAAGAAGTAAACGAGAGCAACGAGAGAATTACAGTGAAATAGCAGACAGCACAGCGGAAGTTCAATCCGATCGAAGAGATCTAGGCATTGGGAAGGCACGGCGACTTTTTATGTCCGGAATGCCCGGCGATGCGACGATGACGATATGCAAACTCTTCTACGTCATGTGTCGACTGGCCAGAAGATGCTGGCTCTGGATGAAATCACCATTGGCTTACAATCCAGGCAAAGAATCGAGTCTTGACGAATTGGGAACGTGGGTATCAAAGGATTCTGCTCCGAGAGTTCAATCGCTGTCGGATCGGCATACTTGCTGATCAGTATGGAGGGGTAGATCTTGTATTGCTTCACATTCCTTGCAGTTAAATACATATCTATCTGCATAATCTCAGTCATCTAATCTGGAATATCTTCTAAATGTTCTCTTTTTGATCGAGTGGAATGACTTCCGCCGCCATCCGCTCTGAAATCTCAATGTCGTCACGGACATAAGCTACAACATCGCATCCTCAACCAAAGCTTATTCAAGGTCCGCAATAGCCTGACTCGGTTATTTCCACTTAAAAAGCTCCCCGTGGGATCCGGTGCTGTCGCGGACATGGTTGTATCTGCCCTTTTCAGGTAATTGCATACCTTCAATGTCCGAATCATCCTGAATCACCACCATCCACGACTTGCATCGGTCCGGTTCTTCCCCTTGACTGCCAGGTACGGACAGAACTTTTCGAGTCTGATTTCTCGAGATGCGCGTTACCTTACTCGTAAGTAGGTGCATGTTATGCTTTTCGCTAGACCAACTTTGGACCTCGTTCGATGACCGGCTTTGACTGGTAAAACTTTGCCATCGTGAGCTTCAAGCGAGCCTCGTTTTAGGGGATCGAATAAGAGTTTAGATTTACCTGCAATTCCTTTAGACCGCATATTTCAGTTGTAACATGGGCCACCGAAAAAGAGAATGATGGAGTAAAGCAAATAAGCTCTATAAGTTACTTGATGTTTACCATGCATTTTAAATGACATTTGCCTCTCTCTCCACTGCTTTTCCTACGTGAGGCAGTGTAAGAATAAGTAAATATCAAGCTAGGCCTGCTTAACACTAGATAGACTTCCTGGCAAGGACCATTCTTTTCTCTGACATTCCGTCAAGCAAAAATTCGCCCCATCCAGCTTCAGCATTCTACTATGTATAGTGTGCCGTCACAATGCTGGCTTCGAAGCATTTATCTCACCTGAATATCCGAATTCAAGCCATCGGATGAGCCCATTCCTGCACAGCTCCACAATGCCCTGGAAAACAGATTCATATACAAAATCAGACACAATCCACCACAACATCTATCACACGTGAATATAACCAGACTACAGTCTATGGTATGGGGTCCGTGAAGCACACCACAAAACCAGTCGAGGCGAAGGAAACGGTACCTTACAAGTACAACCGAGGTCTAGCTGTTTGGGCTATATGAGTATTTAAACCCCAAAGTCTGGGTTCTACGCCGAGAAAGGCAAAACGCCCATCCACTCTCGTAACAGTGATTTATACATCGAGTTCTGGTACACTAGCCGTCGCAAACAATATCGGTGTTTGGCAGGCTGAAGTGCCTCGAGGAGATGTATCCTGTGGAATGCCCGTACAGGAGAGCACCGGGAAGGGACTCCCCAAATCACAATGTTCAATGCCTATGAGATGTACTACCGGTATTGGTAGTCCTAAATCACTGTTTCAACTTGAATTCAACTTACATTGTTGTCGTCGGTTTACGATCGCGACAAGTGTAAGAAGTCAGTCACTAGCCCGACCATAGTATCAACTATTCAGGACTGATAGGTTTCTCAAAATGCTGGGATTGCAAGCACAAATAACCTTGGTGATGCTCCAATCCAAACAATCAAATGCCAAACTAATTCTGTGATGAACCATTGCTCTGCATCATGGCCATTCCAAGGTCAGCTATTAACAACGTTGGTTGATTCCCCGCGCTATTTAGCCGATCAGCTCTCTATACAGCATATATCACCCTCCTGAAGGCCAATTCCCACAGCAACTCTTTCGAGCCAGGAAATCAGCCTTAAAATGAGTGACTTTTCCAGTTTTTCTCTATCCCATTCATATATAGACGCCTCACTCATAAGCAAGATCGAGACGCATATGCTTGATGGTGCAGTGTACAGGGTATCGAGGTTGTTAGGATGGAGGAAATAGGGCACAGACGAGGATAAAGGGAGGATGGTTTGATATTGGGGTCATCTCATTCTATGGCAATAACACCGAGGGATCTATGAATCTGTTGTTGGATATTGGCAGAGATTTTCTACGAGACTAGACGACAGAAAAGAATGACTGACAGCGATGTGTGTCATATACTGACATCATGTATACAAAGCACATAGGTTGACCTGACAAAACAGATACGAATATGTGAGGAGTAGAATAGTGATTAACATCAAAATCAAAGAGTAAAAAGTTACACAGAATCGAAAGCATCGTCAACGTCGCCAGCACGTTTCCTCATACGCCACACCGTGTCTTCGTATACACAGCGCATCATCATCAAGGCATTAGAAAATAACAATATAACAGGGGCATCAATACGTATCGACAAGAAAAGAACAAAAAAAAAAAAAAAATAGGGGCATGATAAGATCTCTGCCAACGCCCCGGAACTCTCAAGATGCAGGTTGAATGCACGAATCAATCAGTGAACGCCATGGACCAACATAACAGCAAAGCCCAACAATGGAACGACAAAAAGCAAGTGAAAAAAAAAAAAAAAAAAAAAAAAAAAAAAAAAAAAAAAAAAAAAAAAAAAAAATTCAACAACAAAGAATGACTAATTATAGTAAAATGTGCTCAGACTTCCATCGAATCGGCAATCTCCTCACTCATCGCCCGAACAACGCCCTTCCTGGACCTTGAACGGGATTCCTCATCGCTAAGGACATACTGGTCGTAATCACTGTCACTTGTGTGCCCAACCATGTCGGCAACGTCGCCTAACCAGTAGCGAGCCCGCTTGCTAGAACTCAGGTCTGGCGTCAGGTAACCATCCTCGAATGTGCGTTTGCCCGTTGGGGTTGCAACGAAGCCTTCAGTGTCGGTGGGCGTGTGGCTCAAGATAGGGATGGCACGGAAATAGAGATAACACACGCGCTTCCGGAGCGGGTTAAAGAAGAAGTAGTGGAGACTCCAGATCGCTCCGTCATCTGCGCCCGATGGGTCCTCCTCGGGGGTGTACGTGTAAATCGAGCACTCCTTCAGCGACATATGCTCATCGATAATCCTCCACATCCTTGGCCCCCAAGTAGAAGGGGCACTAGTACTGTATGAACCAGATAACGTAGCTGGCGATGGAGGCGTCAGATCCATGTTCTCACGCGGGCGCAAGTTGAACAGAGTGGTGTCGATCGTGTTCATGACTTTCTTCAAATTCCGCTCTCGATGGAAATCCGATGGGCGCAGAACATGCGAAAAGTCATAATCGGGATGGCTGGCGTTAAGAGTTGCGATCAGGTAGGCAAATGTGCGGCGGCTCCCGTGGTCACTAAGCGGACCGAACGGACTGGAGCGGGAGAGGTTGAGAGAAGACGCGGCATCAGAGGCGTGAGGGGGAGACAGAGAGGCGGAGAGACGGAGGACAGATTCATATTGTGCTTCGAGGGACTGTTCAATGTTCTTGTATAGTTTGCGATCGGCTCGAGCAGCCTTCGTTATGTAGAGATCGCATCCTCCAGTTATATTGCAGTCCGCGGTATCGAAGGTGAGGGAACTTGTGATATCCTCAAACTCGGGCAGAGGAATGTACTATAGAAGCAGTCCACGTTAGCACCACAGGTAGGTATATATATTCCATGCGCCATGTCCGTACCTTCATTGTTGAGAGTTGCGGTCAATGTCGCAGATGCTGATAACAGGTGTGGTGATGTCAGATAAGCAGATCCTCAGTGGGAATTTAAAACAGACGCGTTCTGCCGTCAAAGGAACAAAAGTAGAATCGAGATAGCAGAAGATTTTCAGTCGATATAGCAGAGCGATCCTTCGTACTATGTAAATAGTCGGTCAAGCTGGCGGTTTGTTGTCCACTTGAAACGTAGCCGATCGGGGCGACCGGGGTATGGGGCAAGTTACAGGGATGGGGGTAAACAAAGGTGCCTAACAGTTGGTTTCTGCAAAGACATCCATCACAGAATAACAGGAATAGTGAATGAAGATGAGATGCTCAAAAAGATGAGAGGTATGAGAAGTACTTTGATGGATAGGCTGGCTGAATGGTTGCGCGTTGCGGCCGAGGGGGTGTCGGTCACGTGGCGCCGCGCTCAGCCAGTGATATCATGCGCCGACTTCACGGTCCGGAAAGGGGAGATATCACGGCCTTTTGAGCTTCTCTCAATCTTGGGTCCGGCTGTGTTTAGAATCCGGCTTTGGAAAGGTTGGCGATCACTTCATCGGGATCCTGAATTGGTAGTCAATGTCGTATTAATTAGTCTGAAATCACAAGTAGTAGTAGAAATAGAAGACAACGCCTATGTAGCCCATGCCCCAATGGCAGTATACAGTCTGCAATCTCGAAACAAAATCAAATCAAACAAGCGCAGAACACAGGAGCCGCTGGATATGAACAATCAAAAGCCTCTACATGATCTTCGTAACCACGTCCTCCTCAACCTGAGGGACCAGTGGTATTAGCTCATGTTGACACGTGCTCCGGTGGACAGATTGGCAGTGGGATTGGTGTTATGGGAGGTAGGGGACGTGCAGTTGTAGGTACCGGGATAGCAGCAGGGGAGTATTAGGGATGAGACTGGGTCAAAGAAAGAACGAGAACGCTGGACGGACAGACCAACAAAACACACAAGCTGCAAGGCAAGTTTGACAGGTGCTTTGCCAGCTTGTCCTAGTGCATGTGCGGGCAACGAGGGACACAACATCAAGGTGACGAACTCACCTCCATGTCTTCCAAACTGTCCTGTTGACTTATGCACCGCAAAACATTCTTCTTGCTGCTTTCTTGCATCTCTCCCGCCAGCAGGAGTTCGTCCAGAATAAAGTATGCCTTTTGGAAATTGAAAATGATATCGAGCTCGCAGACGTTGCCGTAGTACTTGTCCATCTGTTCGACGTATCGGTGAACGGTCTCGAGGGTGATCAACTCGTTGTCGGTCGAGCCGCATCCGGCGATGAAAAAGAGGGAGGCATAACGACGGTAGACGACTTTGGAGTCTGCACAAGAAACAAATCAGTGGTTAGAGGTGATTTTTAAGGCTGAGAGAAAGTGGCTGTGATATACCTTTGTACTCAAGGAAGTTGCACATCCGCGTCCGGCGCGAGAGCACAAGCTGAGTCACATCCTTGATGATCTTGGCCTTATCCTTCGGGGACAGAGTGGTAAACCATTTGGCAAGACGCTGTAAAGGAAGAGTTTGCTGTTAGACCAAAAGAGCTTTTCCAGCAGAATCCGACAGGTGGGTGGGCCACGAGACTAACCACTTTGCCCTGTCTCGACAGGAGAATCAAATAACTGGCCAGATTGGGCTCGTTAGTATATATTCATAGGTTCGCATGGTAGATGGCAGTGGTTTCTCACTGGATAGCCATAATGTTTGGTGTTGGTTGGTGAGAATTGGCGAGAAAAGGGTAGAGGGGCTCCGACAGTTGTTGTGGACAGCTACGAAATCGCTGAGGCTCTCCGAAGAAATTATTTGCGGGCCTCTATTTGGTGGCTCCGCTGCGGTCAGCAACACTACTGTCGCTGTCAGATGCTTACACTGGCATTCTTTACATTGACTCTCATTGGAATGAAATTTAAGGATTTTACTTTATATTCTGCATCAGAATTGCTACGGTCTGGGGCTTTCAGTCTTGGCCGGCGGCGACCCTTATGTCGACGACCACGGAGATGGAAACTATTCCGGCAAGAAGCATAAATAGTCAAGGCAGTACTGAGGAAATGAATGAGGATACTTCAAATCAAGGAGTCATCCCATCGATTACCATGCCCTTGGCCACTATGAAAAGGGACTTACTTATTCGCCATCCAGACATTCAATACATTCTCGGTGGCTTTATTAAAGAACGTGTCCTTCTACATCGCTACCCCTCAAATCCCTGGTTAGGGCCTCAGTGTCTGACTTGTATGCCCCTTATCGGACCAGTCCCAATCGCGTTCGTCAGAAATAAGCATCTTGGTCCCAGCGATGCAATTCTTGACCACCATCTCTTTAGGAAAGTTGTGGATCAGGATAATCAGCACTTTAAGGCTCTGTGTTTGCTTAGCCATCTCGGTAGCTGTCCTGACCATGTCGTTGTATAGTGGCCGTCCCCCTTTTGACTCGGTACAATGGGTGCTAAATCCTGCTGTGAACCGGTCCATTTCCTTGAAGCTGACTTTGATGACGATACCTCTGATTTTTGAGGACCGGGCACCATCTTGGTACTGCAGGTCAAAAATCTCAGGACAGATCCTGAGCGTTCGCAGCTGTACATATCGCAAATGGGGGATTTTGAGTGCTAGTCGAGGACAGACATGTATCCCGTTCTTGTATCCAGAGCCACAGGTATCGATCCCTAACTCTGAGAGCTTGGAAAGCCAAGGTGCATCTAAAAATCTAGCCGGGGTCCACTTCGAGGTGTAATTAGTGCGAGGAGCTAGAGGCACTCCTACATGTTCACTATGTGCTCGGAAACTGAAAGATGACAGGCGACAGTATTGAAGCGTGAGTATATCACCTAATGCCCCATTACTCTTCTCACCAGGCCAGTGCTCGAAGCAACACATATCAACGATGAGCGACTTTAGCCAGACCTTGAGTTTTGCATGCCTCTGCTCAGTCATTGGTGTAAGCCGAGTGGCAGTGAGGATAACAGTCTCCAGTAGAATGGGATCTGCAAGCGTATACCACCATTTGCAGACTTTCTTTTGTCTTCTGAGTTCATAAATTCCTACGAGGCGAAGGATCTCGTAAATGGTCTCAACCGGGAGGGTTTGAAGTGGCATTCTATGTACAGAGTAGAAATGCGTGGGGCTGTGTTTACAACAAGGGCGGTGAGCATACCGCTTTGTTCTGCCTATATTCGGATGTTGTCACGTGGTCCGTGCATGGATATCTCGCCGCACTGGTGTCAACAAGTGCCTCCTGCCTCCGCAATACAGACAAACAGCGCTCTATAACTTATTCTTTATAACGGTCTGCACTTCATAATGGCTGACGAAGAAGAGCGCGTCAAGGCTGAGAAGCTAGCCGCCGCCAAAAAGAGGGTAACCACTGCGCTCTCCGGTCCTACAACCCGCTTACAATGCGGAGAAGTGATAAACATCATGCTAATTCAGTGCTTTCCGAATAGGTAGCCCAATTGCAGAAACAAAAGAAGAGAGCCAGCAAGAAGTCCACCGGTCCAGACGCTCTCAAGGACTCGGAAACCCCCAAAGACTCGGCCACTCCTGCGGAAGAAACGCCCGCGCCGAAAGAGAAGCAAGATGAAACCACTGCCACCCCCGAAGCCACAGAGAAGAAGCCAGAGGAGGGAGGAGAAGAACAGAAGGAGGAAGAGAAGCCCACTGATCCGGGGCAATCTTCCGAACGCGAAGGATCCCCAACCGAACCTATGCCCGAAGCCCCTACGGCCCTCCCGTCAGAAATCGACTCTTCAAGACTAGACGCCCCGCGTCCTCATGGCCGCCAGCCATCACTATCAATTCAGTCAAAGATGCGGTCCTCATCATTCCGCAAAACCTCTGTCTCCCAAGGCAGTGTTTCGCCTTCTCCGTCTACTATAAGGTCGCCGTCGTTACCTCCCTTGAATGCTGATGGGGATTCGGTTCAGGAGGTTTACCGGAAACAGTCTACGCAAATTGGGGAGTTGGAGAAGGATAACAAGCGGCTAGAAAAGGAGCTCGAGGAAGCTACTGGGCGGTGGCGGAAAACCGAGGAGCAGCTGGAAGACCTCCAAGAAACTACTGCTGATATGGCGGAACTGAAAGATAAGTTGGAGAAGGCGGAGCAAAAGGTCGCAGAGATTGATGCACTGGTGAGTTCTTCTTCACGATTCCCTACAGGCTGGTATGTTGATGTACGCACAGAAAGAGGAAATTGCTTCTCTTCAAAGACAGAACTCACATCTCCAATCAAAGTCTCATCGCAACAATGCACCTGAATCTCTGCCATCTGACCTAGTACAACAACTAGAATCCAAGTCTGCCACTATCGAAGCGATGGAGTTGGAGATTTCTAACCTTCGTGCCAATGAGACCCAAATCAACACATTAGAGCAAAAGGTCTCAACTAGCGAGTCGGCTCTTGGGGAAACACAGCGCGAACTTGCTGACACTAAGCAAGCTCTCACTCGGGCTTCTGAGAAGGCAGTCAAGGAAGGCGTCGAGAAGACATCTACAGAGACCCTGATCAAGAACTTGGAGCGGGAGATTGAACAACTGAAGCAAAACAAGACTGAAGCAGAGAAGAAGAACGAGACACTTGAGAAGAAACTTGAAGCACTTGGGAACCTTCACAGAGAGTCTGAATCACGGCACCAGGCCCGCCTCCAAGAAGGCGAAAAAACCGAGAAAGAAGCAGCGGTTCTGAAAAATAAATTAGCCAGCGTCGAAAACGAAAACCTGCGCTTGAAGGAAGAGCAAGAGTCTCTCAATATTCGCCTAAAAGAACAACAGGAGCCTGGCAGCAAACGTGATCTTAGCGGCGGAGCCGACGACGAAGCCCTAGATGAGCTCGAAAACGAAGGCCGTGCCCATCTGGAGCGCCGTATCCGCGAGCTCGAAGGTGAGGTCTTCGAACTTCGTCGCGGTGTCTGGAAGGAGAGACGACAAGAACTCGAAGCAGATCAATACGGCCTGACCCCACCCAACGAGTCAGACGCCAATGCATTCGACGACGTCGATTTGGTTGGCGGTGCTCCGGAACACGCTCGACGGCGCAGCATCGCCCAACAACAACAACAACAACAACAACAACAACAACAGCGCCACTCCTCTTTCTCCACCGTCCTATCAAGCGGCCTCGCTGCCTTTACTGGTGGCGGAAACAACCGCGGCCGTGCATCCTCGAGTACTAGTAACCAGAACCAAGGCTATCCCCCGGCTACACGCGGAAGTCTGGAACTCCTCTCGGAAGAGAATATCGACGATTTCGACGAGGACGCATTCGCGCGCGCGCAAGCTGAAGAAGAAGGAAGAAAGCGCGTGGAGTGGGCGAGGGAGATCAAGTCTAAGCTTAATGAATGGAAAGGGTGGCGGTTGGATTTGGTGGATAGTAGGGCTGGGGCTGAGGGTGCGGGTGTTGGTATGGGTGAGATTTTTGTCATTTAGCCTTCATTTGTCTTGTTTTGGTAGTCTAGTGTTTCTTCGATTACGCATCATATGCTGGTACGGATTGATCAGTGGGATACGAACGGCGTACAGATATCTCCTTAAAATGCGATTGTGTGAAACTCTATCTTCAATGGAAGCAATGCCCGAAATGCCCGAAACCAGGAAAATAAACTACTCCTCCCCATGCTTCCCCGTCAACACACCCTCCGATACACCACCCCGCCTTTTCCTAACCAATTGAATAGCCCACCCCGAAAGCTGATACACCCACCCTCCAGTAACCATAACTCCCGAAACCGTATTGACCAACCTGATCAGCAATGACAAAAAGCTACTCCTCTCCTCACTGATCATCAATAGAATCGGCTCGATGTTATATTTGAAGTAGATCCCAGGCACGTAGAATGGGTTCTCCGGAATAGCGTCGGACTGGCTGGTTGCTCCGTATTGGTTCGTGAAGATGATGTTCTTGTTGCTGTGGGAGGAGGGGTTGCTTCTGAGAATGCTGTCGACGGCGCGGGCGCCCTTGGAGTAGATGGTTGGGACGACGGAGAGGAAGTATTGGTATTTGTAGTAGTGGGATTCGGTGGAGGCGATGGTTTTGTCGAGGGGGTTGAGAATGCTTGGATAGTGAGGGCCGAAGGAGAGTTCGGTGATCATGTGCGTGAAGTTGAAGGCTGCGCCAGTCAGTCAATCGAATGTTCAGATGTAAAAACAAGAACAAGTGATGGGGTAGATGTACTGCTGTGATCCAAATGTGGCGCAAACTCCTGATACCCATGCCCCCGGGCCGTGATATGGAAATCCCCCTGCACCTTGTTCCCCTCGAGACTACCATAAATCCGACATGAATCAGGCTTCTCACCCCACCGCATCCGCGGGCCCTTCGCGAACTTCTTCCGCGGATTCCTTCTCACTTCCCCCAGCACATGGTGCACATGCGCATCCTCCTCCTGCGCCTCCAATCGGTCATTATCCTCCTGACTTAACGTCTGATAGATGCCCGTTCCACCATTCCGCTTATCCATCCACAGCTTCCAGCTCGTGTCTTCCCTCTTAAGCAACTCGCCAGCGAGAATACGGTCGCCCGCCGCGTCCTGGATGTTCACGCGCAGCGTGTCGCAGGGCATTTTGACGACCATGTCGAGGTTGAGCTGGAGTTCGTGCGAGACGCCCTTTTCGACGCTAAAGTGGTGGTTTTCAGTGCCTTTGAGCCAGGCGCGCAGTTCGGAGAAGGAGAGGACAGTGCAGATGGCGAGGATTAGGACGGTCCATTGGCCGCCGCGGCGGGAAGGGGCTGTATAAGAGGATTTTGTTTTGGCTGGTACCGTTAGCCTGGGTCAACTGAATAACATAGCGCGGTTTATGATCATAGAAAGGCATACGAAATGCATCAAATGTCCTCAGGCTCCCCTTCACGTCCGACTTCTCCCCGAACGCATCGTCGTCCAGACCGTGCGCCGAGAACCCATTCATCCCGAATCAGTACCGCAGGTAAGCGAATGTCGGATCGCAATCAAGACATGAATCAGATTGCACAATAAAAAGAGCGTAAATAAGATTTACACAGAAGGAACAATGGAGCCAGGGCTCTAAGGGAGGAGTGTCAGCGAAACAAACGAGGCGGAGTTGAGGCCAAGTAGTCGTTTCCGCCTTTGATTAGATTAGATTAGATTGCCCTAATTACTTGCAACACTAATGGTACCCGTTGGAGAAACCTTCTGAGATTATTATTTTCCATGTCTTAATTGGCCGGTTTCCTACCATTTTTGCTTGTATATTGAAGAATTGAAGCTCCGGGACGGAGCTTTGAACGAAACAATGACCCACTTGAGAAACTACAACATTCATTATCATGACATAAGTAAATTTTGTAAGCTATGTTGAAAAGCAGTATATTATTATTATTTATTTATTCAAGTTTATTGTCCATATCGAGCCCTATATCTATGACAGACCATATTCAATGAACTCGAGGCTCGTAGCTGCTTTTTGGCCTCTTGTCTCAATGAGTTCCCGAGGTAGTCCCCCTTCTATAATTTTTCTAGCCCTTTTCCTTGCCCCAAACCGCCTGTACGCGCAGGGCTTTTGAGCGCATTGCTCTCCTTGTGCCTCGGAGCAAGATGAGTGTGACCTAGGCTGACTCTCAGCTTAGGTTACCCTCCCTGTTATCCTTCTCCTGTTCTAACTGCCTCCTTCAATTCTTCAAATCCCCGTTCGTCATCTCTTTGGGCCCTTTCCGCATTTGCTGTAGGTGTGCTCGAGGTAGAGCTACGCTGATACTGGCTAGGGGTTGTAGCAGCGCCTTGGTAGCTTTAGGTTTCTCCTAAAAGTCGTCCTTGTGGGTGCTGAAAAGCAGTATGGCTCTTTACTATTTATTATGCAAGTTTGATTACATTGATCTAAGGAAATGTCTCATTCACGGGGCCACACCGACCCCAAGCCCTATCTATTGACAAAATATCATGAAAACAAACAAACTCTAATCCTTGTGCTTTGCCAAGAACTCAGAACTGAGCGGATAGTCCGTGTACCCAGTGGTCACCTTCGGGGTATAGAAGCTGGTCCTGTCATACTTTGTCAGTGGAATTCCGTGTTGGATACGGAATGGCAGGTCAGGATTAGCCAATAAATGTCTCCCAAACACAACCGCGACTTCATTCTTGACGTAGTCTTTATCAACGGCATTCTTGGCGTTCTCTGGAGTATATCCACCAGCAACCAGCACCGGAGAACACTTGCCCCATATATCCAAGACAAACTCGATACTCTCTGTCTTCTCTATATCCACGTTATTCGTAACCCGCGACTCAATTACATGGAGATATCCCAGCTTCAGATCCCGGAGCTTTTCAACAAGGTACGAGAGTTGTGGCTCTGGGTGGGACATGCGCATACCTTGGAAGCTGCTCCAGGGGCTGATGCGGTAGCCAAGTTTCTCTGGTCCAATAGCATTGGCTATTGAAGTGGCGACCTCGATAGCAAATCGTGCGCGATTCTCAACGCTTCCACCGTATTCGTCGTCTCTGCAGTTGCAGGTGTCTTGGAGGAACTGGTCCAAGAGGTACCCATTACCGCCATGGATTTCGGCATCATCAAAACCTGCACGGATAGCGTTCTGAACAGTCTTGGTGTAATCCGCAATAGCAGACTGGATTTAGCTCGCCGTCATGGCCTCCGGGATTGCTGCAGCATCGCTCAGTGGAACATGGCTGGAGGATAACAGTCCGTGGCCCGCCTCTTTCTGCAATGTAGTGACGTCGGCAGCACGGCCGGGGGCGAGTAGTTAACAGAATATATAACATCCTCGAGCGTGTACCGCGTCGACGACCTTCTTCCATCCCTCAACCTGTTCATCGTTCTACATTCTGGGGGCGTTGGGAAAACCGTCGTGGCTCGGAGAAATCAACGATGATTCCGCGATAATTAGGGTTCCGAATGTGGAGGCGCGTTGGCAGTAGTACTCTGTTGCCATTGGCAGTTGGACGTGTTTGCCATCGGCACGAAAACGGGTCAATGGGGCCATAATAACGCGGTGTGCGAGCGTTACATTCCCGATTCGGAGAGGCGTGAAGACCTTTGTCATGGTGAAAATGGTAAGGTGGTCCAGAATAAATGAAGAATAAGAAATTGCTTTATTCAAACCCTCGAGATGGGAACCATTGTACTTATATACCTCATATGTGGCCCATTGTTGGAGGTTCTAACTCCAGTAGTCTGGATGATTCGGAAAGATATAGTTATGTAGTTACTTCATGATATTGTCAGCAACGGCAATGGCACTGTAGCATCTCCAACTCCATGATTCTATTATACTCACATTCAGCAATCACTTTGAAGTTTTAGGTCTCTTTTTTGAGGTTCATTGCTGCCTTAATAATGCAATAAAATGTCTCCAGGAGAGTGCAAGACCTAGAGTTGGAGGTGTTTGTAGATACATGACAAATCAAAACCGGAATCGACAACCACCTCCAACACCTCCAACAATATGTCATGATGCGAATTTTGACCTTATAGAATCCCTTTCCCAGTATAAAGATTCCAGCTAGCTGCTGCTAAACAATACCACTAAAAGACTTACCATGGCACCTTCAATTCAGCAGTATATCTCCCATTTCGATGGCCTCGATGGCCTAAAGAAAGTCGACGCACCATTGCCCTCCCCGGCGCAGGGAGAGGTGTTGGTGCAGATCAAGGCCGTATCTTTGAATTACCGAGACATGGAAGGTAATTCATTCAGCCCCACCTTGAAAGAAACATATACTGACATTGACTAGTCATCCGCGGCGAGTACACTCATCACCAATCCATCAACCAGGGCTCTACCATTGTCCCCTGCTCAGACATGTGCGGCGTGATCCAAAGTGTTGGCAACGGTTCCACAAAGTGGAAAGTCGGGGACCGTGTGCTTTCAACATTCATTCCAAATCACCAGGCGGGATTGCTCACTGAGCAAGCGCTTGCCAGTGGCCTTGGACTCCCACAGCCGGGTGTTCTGGTGACGCATCGGGTCTTTCCTGAGCATGCATTAATCAAGGCACCTGAGTACATGTCGGACCAAGAAGCTAGTACTCTCACCATCGCTAGTGTGACCGCATGGATGGGTATAAATGGGATGCGTCCACTCGGCCAGAACGGTGGGAAGGATGAATACATCCTGCTTCAGGGCACGGGAGGAGTTAGTATTGCTGCGTTGCAGCTTGCCAAGGCATCTGGCGCAAAAGGTGGGCATATAATGCCTCCCTCTCCGATTTCCATTCTATACTAATCGAAAAGTGATCATTACCTCCTCCTCTGACGACAAACTGGCTAAAGCCAAAGATCTCGATGCAGATTTTACCATTAACTACCGCAAAACCCCCGACTGGGAAAAAGAAGTCATGAAAGTCACAAACGGCCATGGTGCAGACATCATCCTCGAAGTCGGCGGTTCCGAAACCCTCAGCAAGAGCTTTAACTGTGCTGCATACAACGGTCTGATTAACTGCATCGGGTACACTTCGGGAAAGACGCAAGCTGGTGGTGACCAGCCGAATGTGAATATACTTGCCATAAGCAAGGTACTTACTTTAAAGGGTATCATTGTTGGGCCTACGGATCGGTTTGAGGAGCTGGTGAGGTTTGTTGAAAAGCATCAGGTTCATCCTGTTATCTGTAAGATCTTTTCGTTTGAGGAGACGAAGGATGCTCTAAAGTATCTGGAGAGTGGATCGCATTTTGGGAAGGTTGTTATTCAGGTTTCAAACTAGATGCAGTCCCTTGATGCAAATAAGGTAACCATACATACCTTCCACTTCCTCCGTCCTTTCGAATTAAGAAATGACAAGGCGCCGGGAGTCGCAAAAAGATCAATCTAGAACATCAGAGTGAAAAATCCTAATCGGACCATAAATGTGCCCGAACCGGACACTTTTCTGGCCGCCATCATATCAGAAATGGCATGATTACAAATGCATAATACATGAGATCATAGCAGACTTGAAGTATATATACCCTGAATTCAACCACCGAAACCAACATCCACACAAACATGTCTCACAACATCCTAATCACCGGCAGCTCCGGCTACCTAGGCGGCACTCTTCTCGCGCGTTGGAAAAGTGCCAATCTACCTCCATACAATACCCTCTACGCTCTCGTCCGGACGGAAGACCAAGCGCAGAAAATAAAACAGTACGGCGCGCAGCCGCTGATTTGCAACATCAGCGATCATGAACAGGTGACTCGAGCGGTTATTGATAGGAAGATCACTGTGATCTATTTCCTGATTGATGCGTATTGGGACACGCATCAGAAGGTTTTGATCAAGGCTCTGGGGGAGGTGAAGAAGCAGACAGGGGAGAAGGTGCACTTTCTGCATACCGCAGGAGCAAAGCACTTTAGCCAGCATGCGGGGATTTATTTCGATGAGCCATTGCTTGATACTGACCCAAAGCTGTATGATATTCAGAAGACTGCTGTTTCACCGCATGGCTTCTTTTCTCAGGTATAGAATGTTTCTAGCTCTGGATAGAATATGAAATATGCTGATAATTCGTGGAATTAGGCTGCCAGAACAAATGTCACTGTGATTGACACTGCTGAACAATGTGGAGTACGAAGTTATATATTCGCTCCGTGCATTGTCTATGGTGAAGGAGAAGGGTTTGGTAATCGCACTTCGATCCAGGACGTTGCAATCGTCAAGGCTGCAAAGAAGGCCAGACAAGTGTATAAAGTCGATATTGATAATCCTGTCAGCATGCCTACCAAATCCCTTATATGCCATGCATGCTAATACACAACTAGACCTGGCCTGTCTGCCATATAGTCGATACCACCACTCTTTACCTGCAGATTTTACGCCAGATTTTACTAGGTAATGACATCGGGCATAACAGGAATGGCTTCTTCCTTGCCGCTTCTGGTAGTGTACCTTGGAACGACATCTACAATGCCATCGCCAAATCCCTCGCAAAGCGCGGTATCGTGGATGACGAGAAAGTCGAACAGGCGGATGGGCCTGCCCTGGCAAAAATGGCTGATGCGCTTAAAGTAACGCCGTCTGCTGTTCCTGTGCAGCTGGGTGGGAAGTATGTAACTGCCTTTCTTTCCACTTTCCTCGAGCGAATGCTAATTTAAACCAGGTGCACGTTTACGGCGGTCCATGGTCATCAAATCGGATGGAAGCCACAGTATCCTCCGGAGCATATACTTGAAGCGGCAGATGAAGAGGTTGAGGTGATTTTGAGGAGCTTGGAAGTTGATGATTCGAAGGCAACTATCCGGTAATGGTGGAGCGTATGCATATAGTGGACAGACTCTCGTGGAATTGTTATAGAATACTCACTCAAGAAAGTTATGTACATACATATGGGTACCTACGTCAATTCTAGACTCCGTAAGGGCTGGGTGTTACTGCCTGAGGTATCATCGTAACCCGCACCAGCCACCCAAATAGGCAATAGCTCAGTAGAGCAAGCAAGGTCACTACAACTTACGAACAGATAAAAAAGAAAAAATAGCAAAAACTGACGCGCCGGGAATCGAACTCGACCCTCGTGGGCCACTAAACGCAAGCGCTCTCCGTTGAGCTACACGTCCATTCACCAGACGAACGACAGAGATAAATGGTATCGAAACGGCCCTGATTACTGGAGCCGGCAGCGGGATCGGTTCAATATAGCTAGCCACATCCAAACCCCCCAATTTAACCTATAATCCACAGAAAAGCAACAGTCTACAAGCTCCCCAGCTTGGGCGCAACCCTCTTCCTTTACGGCACAAACTGACACTTCCTAATACAACTCATGGACGAGCTCGAACCAACAAGAATAAAAATAATAAAACACGCCTATGGAAAAGTCAATGTCTCATCTTCCACAGACTGTACTAATCTCATCTCCAAGCAGATCAATTCCCTCGACTATATCTTCAACTGTGCTGGTATAAACTCCACTACAATACCTATCACAGACACAACAGGCGATTATTTCACGAAACTCATCGATGTTAATCTTCGGGGTACATTCAACACAACCCGCGCCTGCATCCCATACATGCTCTCTGGCTCCGCAATTTTATGACTTGAGTATCTACGGCCTCCAAGGTTTCGCGAGGTATTCTGTTTACTACATGACAGAGTTCGGGATTATAGAGCCTACGAAGTCTTTAACGGCGGAGTTAGGACCGATGGGGATTTGGGTAAATGCTGTTGCGCCGGGGCCGACGGATACGCCCACGTTTGCGCGGAATGTGAAAGGGGATGAGAGGAAGGGGGATGTAAAGCGGATTGCGTTGGGGCAGTTGGGGAGAACAGAGGTTGCGAATGTGGTTGTTAATGGGAGTGTTTGGGAGGTTCATTCGGGGGGGGGAAGAATTAGACTGTTTTGGCTTAGGGCTCGTTGGTGATATTGGGTCCTTGTCCTTGACAAGTAAAGTACATCAATGCGTATATAATCTACTACTGTTCTGCAAGATAACTGTACAGCAGAATGATGGGAAAACCTGATTTCATGAACATAGAACCTCAATCCGGAAAAACACCACCTCAGTCACAAAAATGCATGTACCAGCCGCAGCCAAATCATGTAAATAATGAGAAAGGAAAGAATATAAATGTACAGGTTTTTATCAGGGCAGGGAACATCGAGGCCCGCACATGCCCCAGTCTGATGACACAGATGAGATGAAATGAAAGACAAATGATGGGTAAACAGACATGCAAATATGGCATATGGGGCTTTCATAATAAAGATATCACAGAAAACACATGGGTTGCAAAGCAAAACGCAAATCATCTAGGCAAAAGCAAAAGCAAAAGCAAAAGCAAAACATGCAGATGTTCAGACACGGGTATAAGATTGGAAAGAATGAAAGCTTCCGCCTCATCGACCACTTAGTTTGAATCAAATTCAAAGTCAGTCATAACGCAACTCCAATAATGATGATGAAACCTTCACAGACAAAATGTACTATAACAACAAGTAAATGGACGAGAAGGTAAACATAAATAAGGGCGAAGCCATGCATCGGCACATCACTTAGTCCTCTAAAGCATCAGTTAGCAACTTATTATCACGGTACCTTGATATTCGTGTACTTACCAAGCTAGTCGCTGCCGCTGCTGTAGCGAGGTCCGGTTTCCCACTGATACTTCGTGCCGCAACGCGTGGCAGCGCTGACGAAGGCGTAGATGCCACATTGGTACTAATTGTCCGCTTGCCAGGAGTCGATGGTTGTGCTCCACTTACAGTAGGATGCCGTTTCGCCAAGTGCGGCTTCACAGGGGAGTTACCAGAAACGTCCCGGTTGCGAATAAAGCTGCCATTCTTCATGCTGGTCCCAGGTGGCTCCGGAAGGGGCCGTCCGGTTGATGGGAGGGGGCCGGTAGCGACCCGTTTTCCTGGCGAGCTTGTAGCCGTGTACGTTCTAGAACGCGCGGGCAATTTGACACCCGTGATGAACTCGTGCCGAAGGGCATCATGGGGGGTAATACGACGAGCGGGATCCCAACGCAGACACCGACAAAGGAAATCGAGGAAGGCTTCGTCATCACACCTCAGGACCTGTCGGAGGTCCTTGGAGCTTGGCCGGCGGCGCCGGCCTTTGGAAGAAACAGTCAACCTTGGCTTGCCCATGGAGTCGAAAAACAGCTTCTTCCGTGTGCTCTTCTCGATAAGATGCTTTTCTGGAGGTCCAAAGATCTCCATAATGCACGCGAGCTGCTCCTGTTCGTTCTCTCCGGGGAATAGCGGGTATCCGGTGTATAACTCAGCCAATATACAGCCAATACTCCACATATCGATAGGCATACCATAGGACATGCCCAAGATAACTTCAGGCGAACGGTAAAAACGACTTTGGATATAGGTGTACACCTTTTCGTTCTCAAAACAACTTGAACCGAAATCGATTGACCGAATCTCGGAGCTCAACGGGTGGACTAGGAGGATGTTTTCCGGTTTCAAATCGCAATGAATAACCTTCTTCGCATGTAGCAGGACAAGCGTGCTGAGCATCTGTTTGGTGAAACGACGGATAAGCTTTATCGAGAATCCCTTGAAGTCGTGGGCCTTGATGAACTCGTAGAGATTCATGCCCAGAAGCTCTGTCGAGATGCAGAGATGGCCTCTGAAGTAGAAACTCTGGGTGAAGTTGACCACACTGTGACGACGTTGCGGATCCCATTCCTTCAATTTCTGGAGAAGGTTGACCTCGATCAATGCCTGCTGATGGAACCTCTTCTTATTGCGGATGATCTTTATAGCAACCAAACCACCGGTTTTGTGATCAACACACCTCACTACCTGACCAAAACTTCCCTTGCCAAGCACATCGATGACTTCGTACCGGTACGCTAGATGATCCCCAACGACAATGTTGTAATCACCACGGTCGTCATCATAACCGAAATTGGCCGCCTGGGCGTGAAGATCACCAACATGTTTCTTCGCATTCTGAGTCCCGCAGAAAAAGATGTCCTTGAAGTCGATAATCTCGCCTCGTTCGAAAATGTTCAAATTTGCCATCCGCAGGGCTTGTGCTGGGCTGACGCGCTCCTTTGGTCCTGCCTTGCGACGCAAATCATCCAGTTCCCGTGCAGCAGACTCGAAGTCCTTACGCTTGCTACCGAGTCGTCTCATTTCTTCATCACCCGCAATAGCATCGGGGTCAACGTTGGGATCCACGGTCCGCTGATTACTTGCTGCGCTCGACCTTGCGGAGTTGATGATCTTGTGAACGGGTGACAAAATCGAGGTACCAGAACGAATCGACGTCGCATCACTCTTGTCAGAATCATTCGAAGGACTTGGCTCCAGTGCAAGACTCTGCTCACTACTATAACTAGGCTTTCTCGCCGTAGCCAGATTCCCGCTGGATATAGATGCTTGCCGTCGAGACTGGAGGTAACCAGGTTTGAGAGTCGGGCTCCTGGACCGGACCGACAAGTTGTTCCAAGTCGAAGAGCTTGGGATCTTGGGTGGTGGCATCTTGTCGTGCTTGACGGGGTCCGTTTTCGCATCAGGCTGCTGCGACTTGGAGTTGCTACGCATCCGTGTCAAGTTCAGCTTGCTCCGGAAAGACGGGGTCGGCTGGCCGACATTTTCAGGTTCGGACGGAGTCGAAATTTGGCTAATGCGCTCTCCGTTTGAAGAAATAACGGGTGTTTGCGTTTGAGGACGAGAATCGGTCGATTTCTGAGGTTGGGGCACCTTCCGAGAATAGTCCCCGCTGGCATTGCTCCGGAGGTAGTTATGATCACTGTTGCTCTTGGGAAGAGCATAGGAAACGTAAGGCGAAGTGGTCCTGTTGGCGCTGGGTGTACTATCGAACGATGGAAGTGCACTGGAGCTGCTGGCTGTTCTGAGACCAGATGTGCCAGAGCTCACCACAAAATGCGACGTGCTGCTCCTAGCTTGTGTCAAAGGCATACCAACATCATCTTCATCGCGGGCATGGAAGAAGCTCGCTTTCGAAGCGGTCATTGGTGTGCTTGGTGTCTTTGGCATAATCTGTGCGGAAGGGGTGTGGGCTTTGCGAGCCCCTTCCTCCTCTCGATCCTTCAGTGCTTCGATCTTAGTCGCCATTGGAGTGCCAAGAGGGAGTAGGGTAAGGGGCGGTAGCTTTAAAGGTTGCAGATTCTTCTTCGAAACACCTACTGGAGCCCTCGGCTTAGAATCAGGAGTCTTCATGGCATTTCCGGCAGAACGTTCGGACAAATCGTCACTTGTATTGTGGTTATTGTCCAAATCAGAATCACGCTTGGAATTGGGACGGGCGGGGTCCACTGCCAAGCTCGGTTTGCGTGACGTAGGGAAGAGTGGTTGTTCGACCTCCTCCTCCTTAGGAGACTCGAATGCTTTTGGAATCGCGGGTACCGGCGGCACCTCTTCCTCATCGGTAGCCACCACATGTTCCACTCGGGGTTTGGGTGTTGGGAGCCGAGAGGACGAAGACGGAGTTTGCGACTGCCTTGTTTGTACAGAACTTTCCGAGTTTCTAACTGAGTTGGCAGCGTTGGGCGTCAATGATAGTCCAGATGTGTAGGACTTCCGGTTCGGATCGGGTGTGGTTCTGGTCGATGAAGGGGTGACACTCTTTCGAGGGATGTAAGATGGGGACTGGACGCACGATCGTGGCCGAACCGGACCGGGATCAGTTTGAGTTGGAGGGGTGTAGGGTACCGGGGGTACTTGAGGCGCTGCTGACATCCGTTGTAACCGTCGTGCATCGGTAGGGCTTATCGTGCGAGCCCCAAGACCAGTGGCATGGTGTGGCATAACGGATACCCTTTTGGTGGACGAAGAAGGGGTCGCCGGCGGCGGCCCTGTAGCTTGGTTTTTTATTGGCGTCCGAACAGCATTGGTGGAAGAGGACCGGGAATGGTCAACCACCCCGGAGGTCGACAAATGGTTTTCGCGAGGTTCTCTCGTCGGGGGTTGAAGTGACTTCGCTTTGATCGTCCGCGAATTTGTCGGAAGCTTTGATTCGTCGGTACGGTTCGCGTCTAGATTCTGTCCTCGAGGCTGAAGGTGGCCGTTTGACTGGTCGGCAGCACTGGCTTTGCGAGCTGACAAACTCTGCCGCCTGGTAGCAACCCCTGAAGGATAAGAACCTGTCCCAACCGTTTTACGCGGTGCCCGTGACGTAGCACTGCTGGCATTCGTGCCTTGAACAAGACTCGAACGACGAGTTCGAGGATTTCCAGAAGTCGACGGGCGCGAAGAATCAGCCGGTAAGTTTGATCCCACCAAACGAGGTACCTCACTTTTCCGCCGAATAGAATCGCTCCGTGTCCGCCCAGATGCATCATTCTCGTCGTTGGTGGCCGCTGCCCAGGGATTGGTCGACGGGAATTCCGGGGGCTGATTTTCAGCGCCTCCGTGTCCGGGCATGGGAAAGTGGTTCAAGCTTGGCCCCGCCACGATACTATTGTGTAAATCGTCGAAATTGGCCGGTGCTAGGAAGTCCGCATTTTCGGGAAGGGTTGGATTGTAATCAATATTCGAAAGGTTCACCATGCTGGCCGATCGGAGGTTGACGCGCGAATTGTTGTTATGGTGATGGCGATCGCCTGTTGAGTCGATTGAGGAATCTCCGGAGTGATAGAATGAGCCGGATATGTTACTAGAAGAGAAAGTAGAGGTTAGTTGAAAAATCTCAAAACTCCATTGGTGGATTTTTGCATTCGAATAGACGAGGCGACGTTCGAATCAGGCACTATTAAGCCAGCAAAACTCGACACTCGACAAGGCCAATATCCTACCTTCTTTGCGAGGATTCCTGCGGTCGCGGACCTTGAGGCGCCTTCTGATCGCGAATGGACAACCTCCTCTTGGCCATGGCACCAAAACGCGACCCGGTGATGCTCTTCGAGGGCTGATGGGAAGCTTCGGTTTGTAGATTAGCTTCCGAAACGGGCTTGTGTAATCGTCTGCGGGAGGATGGAGCTTCAACTGTCAAGATTGAAAACAAAACCATCAGCATATCTATTGTATTTTTTTTTTCCTGCCCTATGGCATTACTGGTCACAGCGTTGTATCACCATACCTCCAGAGCCCGAGTCATCGTCTCGAGGCGGATTGGAGCTCCGGGACTGAACCCAACCCGATGAATCTTTCCCAGGCGTTTGCTGGGATGGGATTGATGCCGGCATCGTTGAATCCCTTTCGTTTCGGTTACTTTTTTTATGAATCTTTTATAGGAGGTCTGGTACCGACGCGGTCAGGAGGGAGGGAGGCGAGATGAGGTGGAACTGGGCGAAAGGACAAAGGAGACAACAGTCGAAAACTCGATAAACACCGCAGACCAATTGCGCTGGCAGTCCATTCAGGAGAAGGACCAGTCGTATAGGAGAAGATGCCGTATGAAAGGATTGTGTCCAAACAGATAACAAAACGTCTTGACCATGACACCGTCGCGCGACCCGACCACACCGTCGTTAACGGTCCATTGCGGGGATTATAGGCGACAGGAGGAGAGAGGGATTTGAAGCTTTTTGTTGAGATGGTCGATGTTTAAGGAATGAAAAAACGAGAAAACAACCCCTTCAAGCAATACAGAAGAGACACTGTCGAGTGGTTGATGCAGTAACCCCCTATAGGGGACTTTTTTTATTTTTCCAAGTCGGCCAGAGAAAGAGAGTTGAGGAAGAAACTCTGCTTCGGAGCAAGGCAAGATCTCTCTTAGTATTACTGGCTTGGCGCCACAAACAGGAGTCTCCTGAGATATCCCATGTATACTTGTATGTGAGACTTTATATGTGTATCATTTCATTTGCTACAATTTTATAATTGCTGTATATATGATGCCTCATTTTCTTTCTGTAGAGTATTATGATACCAGATGATACCAGTTCATCTGCGTGCCCCTTTAGGATTGATATGTGCTGCAATCGGCGTGATACTGTATTGTACCGAGTGTAAGGTTCTAGCCATTTCCGGATTAGTCGGCGATCTTGATGCAAACAAGACATCTAACGCAAACTATACAAACTACGTTTTCCAACATTCATCGCTCGGTCCCCGCTCCAGCATGTGACTCGCTCACTCCCTTCTCTTCTCCGAGAATGTCGTCTCCTTCGTTCTTCGATTCATCATCATTATTATGAGCCATCATGGAGGATCACTCTGCGGATGCTGTCGTCAATCGCAATGAACCAATTCCTGTTATATCTCCCCGGAGTCGAGCAGAGAGCGTGAGCAGTACCACCTCTACTACGAATAATGCGCAGCACAAACATAAGAGATCCGGGTCCACCTCTGGACGTTCGATACAAGATCGACTATTCACCAAGTATGCCACCAGCTCTCATTTGCGACATCACTCGGTCCCTAAGCTTACCAGTCAAGATTTCTCCAGCAGATGTTCCCGGTAGAGGAAACCAACGACAATGAGCCCGTACTATCAGGCGACAAGCCCGCAGCAGCTGTCGACCCCAAGCGACCTGCGTTTAGCTTACCTTTGATGACACAAAACTTCCGTCGATTTAACGCAAGGTATTCTCCTAATACTATCAAGAAGATGATGAGGGAGAGAATGCACACTGACATTGCCCAGAATCGGCATAGTATTCTCCCTTCAGAACCAAATCGAGCGTCTATTCAACTGGCGCAAAGCGTCCCATACCATTTCCTTCCTCGTCGTCTACTCTTTCGTCTGTCTCGATCCTCATATCCTCGCGATTCTTCCCATTGCTGCGATTCTTGTCTATGTCATGGTGCCTGCCTTCCTCGCCCGCCATCCTCCGCCTCCCTCTTCATCCACGTCCAGCACTACTCCGTACTACTCCTACGAAGGCCCTGCGCTAGCTCCTCCAAAGACGATTGAGCCGGCATCCGAGACATCCAAAGATTTTTTTCGCAACCTGCGTGATCTTCAGAATTGCATGGCCGATTTCTCTGATCTGCACGATGGTATCATCTCCATGTTCGCCCCGGTCACAGACTTCTCCAACGAGAAGCTGGCTTCAGTGATGTTCCTCTTATTATCTGTTACCGCAGTGCTTTTATTCCCAGCAGCGCATCTCCTCCCCTGGAGGTACATTATCCTCGTGGGCGGCAATGCGATCGTTCTATCCAACCATCCAGGCATCCAGGAATTTTTCCGAAACCTCGCCAATGACTTCCTGAATGAGACAACGGGCGAACCAACGATGTTAGAGAAAGAGGCGCAGGACCTACTTGGAATTTCCTTGCCATCGAGTCCATACGCAACCATGTCTGCTCTGGGACCGTTGGCTGAGATCTCCTTGGATTCATATACGGAGGAGCGCGAGGTAGAAATTTTCGAACTTCAGTATTGGTCCCCCGAGCCGTATGCTGAATCACGATGGGAGCATTTCCTCTTCAGTTCCGTTCCCCATGATCCACTCTCGCCAGCCCGCATCGCAGGGGACCGTCCTCGGGGATGTCGATTCTTTGAAGATGTACAACCACCTTCCGGTTGGGCATGGAAAAACAAGAAATGGGAATTGGATCTGGACTGTCGCGAGTGGGTTGTCGAACGTATGATCACTGGTGTCGGATTTGAGATCCCCGGAAGTGAAGCAGACGGTATCGGATCCAGCGAAGTCGGGGGCTGGGTGTGGGATCTGCCTATGAAAACCAATCGCGATGGATCATCTACTTATGATCACGACCCAACGCCAATATCGAACGGGGAGAAGAGAAAGAACCCACCGCACAAGCGAAACGGGAAGAAGGGACCAGATTGGGAAGAAGGGAGTGTAGGGTCCTATGGAATCGGCGAATGGCGAAGGCGACGATGGGTTCGGGTTGTGCACCGGGTAAGCGTGGAAGATGGTAAGAAGTAACAAAAAATTGTAATTAATAGCAGTATTCTCCCATGGAATGTACATATAGCTCTACCATGGACAACATATTTAATGCAACCGCCTCTCCTACAACACGTGATATGTGACAGAACCATTCTCCTTTGAACGAATCAAGCGAGTTAATCCTCCAAAGCATTTACTACGAAACATCTCCATTAAATTGCATACCATATAATACGTGGTACTTGCAAACTTGCTGAGATGCCCCCCAGGTCAGCGGAACCCGAACCCGATCTCCGCCTCCCAATAAAGCTCAGCTGGGAACATCCATCCCCAACCTCGACCATGACAAGCCATCAAGAGCTACAATTGGACTTGGTCAGTCAAAGTGGCCCGATGCACTCGTATCAGAACAATAAATTTTCATCGTCTTGCTATCCATTATGGGTATGTGCAGATATCTCCCGATTGTCGGTCAGGTCTACTATATGGCCCGTGCTAACAACCATTCAAGGACTCATCCAAGGCTCGATTATCACCATGTTTGATGCCTTATATCTCTGTCATTCCGGGTGCTATAGTATTTGTTATTGGAATTAGCCATGTGTTGGACTATTACTTGCACGGATGGAAACCGAAATGGACGACATCCTTTGTTGCGGAGTATCCCCCAAACAGCCCATCGTCACTACAAGGAGCGAAACGACGTCTGGGCTGGACATTGTCACTTTTAGCTGTCTCGTTCATTGGGCTTGCAGCTGAGATAGCTCAATTGGTTCCTCCTGGACTGGGTCTAGCGGCTATCATACTGACTGTTTCATGGGTAAGTGTGCCTAGCGTCAATGGTACTACGAGCAACCATTAACAAAGAAAAAAAAAAAAAAAAATAGACAGCTGCTACCCTTTTGATTGCAACTAAGCACCCAAAATCAAGCCCTACTTCAGTATTTGCATTTTTCATCGCAGCCTTTGCCGTGGAAGTCTCCATCATTCTCAGTCTCGAGAAATGCCCAAAGTTCAAACTGATCTCCCACTATATTGCAGCCAGTGCTGCTTTGATGGGCTGTATGGTTATCCTCCTAATGCCGTTACGAGCACCCACCCTTCCATGCATCGATATTTCCACAGTAGGCCAGCAACCATCTAGCAAGTTCCGCAGTCCAGAAGACAATTTGCGGCTATGGCAGTTCCTTAGTGTTTCATGGATGGCTCCATTGATATCAATAGGAAAGAAGCGACAGCTTCAAGAAGATGATGTTTGGACCCTTGGATTTGAATTTCAGCATCGGAGACTGCATGATAGGTTCCGTCGGCTTCAAGGTTCCGTTATTGGTCGTTTGCTGCATGCTAATGGCATTGATGTTTTTACCATTACTACTATTGCCATTGTGCAGATACTCTGTGGTATGCTCTTTTATACACCCTAGTAGAATGAGTGCTGACAGTCTTATAGACTTCTCAACTCCGGTATTGTTGCAGCAGCTATTACAGGCAATGAATGACTTCGCGGCACCGAAAAGCGTGGCTTTAACATATGCCTTCCTGTCACTTGTTGTTCGTTTTGTTGCTGCGCAGTCCCAAGTCCTGCTTCTCTGGTATGGCAGAAGATGCTACGAAAGAAGTAGAGGTGAGATGGTCATGATGATCTATGAGAAAGCTCTGTCCAGGAAGAACATATTTGGTGTCCAAATTGACACCGAAAATAACAAGCCCCAAGGAGAGGATCACGACGAGGATACTGAATCACATAAGAAGAGCAAACTATGCGGACTCATTCCTTGGGGCCGTGAAACCCGTAAGGAGAACAATAAGGAGGCAGCCTCCATTGGAAAGATATTCAACCTGCTACGTGGCGATGCTTACGAAGTGGCCCAGAGATTCTGGGAGATTGACTCGTTGGTCGATAAGCCCCTGGGCCTTGTGATTGCTGTCGTCCTCGTCTGGAAGCTGTTTGGACCATCCTGCTTCTTGGGTATTCTGGCAGTCTTGGTTGCGCAGGTAATCAATGCGATCATTACTCGTGCCCTCTTTCGATGGGAGCGAGTAAGAAGGGCAGCGACAGATGTGCGACTACAGATCTCTTCCCAATTCGTGGAAGCCCTGCGACATCTCCGCTGGTATGGATGGCAAAACCACTGGCTTAACCAAGTCATGGATGCCAGGCAATCCGAGCTGAACCTCCGCATTGTGACCAGTTTGTGGAATATCCTTATTCGTTTCATCAACGCGTTCGCTAGCGGCGTGTTCCCTGTGCTGGCGTTATATGCCTATACACTACTAGCTGGCAATCCGCTACGGGTTGACATTATCTTTCCAGCATTGCAGCTCTTCACCATGCTGGAGACCCGGCTCAGAGATATTCCTGGTCTTATTACAATGTTGATTAACGCTTCCATTGCTGTGGAAAGAATTGAGAGCTTCATGTCAGAACCAAACAAAGAGGTCAGACCCACGCAGACTCATGCCGACTCGACTCCAATTCAAATGAAATCTTGCTCTTTCGCCTGGCCGGGTAAAAGGCTGTCTGTGCTTTCTGACATTTCATTGACAATTCCCAACGGCTTAACTGTGGTCTCTGGCAAAGTCGGTGCCGGAAAATCAGCACTACTCCAAGCGTTCCTTGGAGAACTGGACAGGCTTAGTGGTGACTCGCATATTCCCAATGAGATGATAGGATATTGCGCCCAGATGCCATGGCTTCAAAGCATGAGTATTCGCGACAACATCCTGTTTTCGTCTCCTTATGATGAACAGCGATATAAGCGAGTCCTAGATGCCTGCGTGTTGCTCCCTGATCTTTCAAACTTCAAACATGGCGATCTATCGTTCGTGGGCGAGAACGGCATTGGTTTGTCAGGTGGACAGAAGGCTCGTGTAGCCCTTGCTCGAGCACTTTATAGTGCATCCAGGATACTGTTGCTTGATGATCCAATTTCCGCTCTGGACCACAATACAGCGGAAACGATTGTTCGCAAGTGCTTCTCAGGCCCGCTTATGCAGAACCGGATGGTCGTGCTTGTGACGCACCGTACCGCTCTCGTTCGTCATATTGCAACTCAAATAATTGACATCAAGGATGGGCATGCAACTGTGTACGGAAAAGATGCTATTTTTACGGCCGCTGCGGATGACGTCGCTCAACAGCCTCTCCTAGACGATGAAGAAGCTAGGCCTCAACATGAGGATGAACTTGAAGATACGGCAACTGCAGTTCCAGACAAGTTCATTGAAGAGGAGCATCGAGCAGAATGGGGTGTAAAAGCCAAGGTCTACTGGGATTACATCAGAGCTGGTAAATATAGATGGTGGATCGCGCTTGTCATTGTCATGACGATTTACCGTCTGGTGTCAGTTGGGCAATCCTGGTTCTTGAAAGAATGGGGAGAGGCTTACGACCAGCATTCCTTCGTGCAAGTATGGCGAGGTCTGAATTTGCTGCCAAGTAACCTAATTGATCGGCTGCCCACGCCCCTCGACGACGTCAAACCTTGGCTGCTAGCATTCTTCCTGATTACAACTTTCCAGGCTTTCATGCTGCTGGTTGGACAAATATTGATGCTGGCCATTGTTTATTTCGCAGGCAAGAGGCTCTTCAAAGAGGTCATGGTGGGCGTTAGCCATGCCACGTTCCGATTTTTCGATATCACTCCCATTGGCCGTTTGATGAATCGTCTCACGTCGGACATTGGGGTCGTAGACGGGAATGTCAGCGAGCAGTTTCAAGTCATTGCGTTCCAAGCGATTACCTGGATTTCGTCCATTGTTGTCATAGCATCGGTCACGCCAACGTTCTTGGTCTTCTCGCTTGTTCTTACTGGTGCATTCATTGTCATATTTTTGCACTTCCTACCGACATCACAGAGCCTGCGGCGCTTGGAAATGGTATCACTAAGTCCTTTGATTTCAAATTTCGGCGAGCTCCTGCATGGCCTAACCACAGTTCGCGCCTTTCACGCGGAAGAGCGCTTCCAGGACCGGGTTATCGACGTCGTTGATCGATTTCAAGGCATGGACCACTTCTACTGGTCCCTGCAAAGCTGGTTGATGTACCGTTTCGAAAACCTGTCAGGCCTGTCCACGTTTTGTCTGACAGTGCTGGCTCTATACACGAACATCTCTCCTGGCCTAGCTGCATTCGTACTAATCGCAGCAAACAACTTCGTCGCATCAACTCACGGCCTATGCAAACAATATGGCCAACTACAAATGGATTTCGTCTCCGTAGAACGCATAGACGAACTCCTGCACGTCGAACAAGAAACCCCAGGAACCATCACACCCCCAGCATCCTGGCCCAAATACAGCAACGACATCACCTTCGAAGACGTAACAATCCGCTACGCACCCCATCTCGATCCTTCCTTGTCTAACATTTCCCTCCGTATCCCAGGAGGCTCAACGACAGCGGTCATTGGCCGCACAGGCAGCGGCAAATCCACGCTCGCTGTATCACTTTTATGCGTGATTCGGCCCGAATCAGGCCGCATCATAATTGACGACATCGACATCGCAAAAGTGAACAGTCAAACCCTCCGCACACGCGTCACTTTTGTCGCCCAAGAACCCGTCCTCTTCCCCGGATCCATCCGCCTAAACCTTGATCCCACAAACGACTACCCGGACACCGAATGCGCAGATGTTCTGCACCGCATCTGCGCCAGACACGGCTGGACACTAAACACATCTATTGAAGCTGGCGGACGGAATCTTAGTCAAGGACAGAGACAGTTGATTGGGTTGTCGAGGGCTGTGCTTAGACGGAGTCCGGTTGTGATTTTGGATGAGGCAACGGCGTCGATTGATCATGAGACATCGTTGGAAATTCAGACGATTCTTAGGGATGAGATGAGGGATTCGACGGTCATTACGGTTGCACATCGGTTGGAGGCGATTAAAGATGCAGATTATTATGTTGTGTTGGATAGAGGGAGGGTTGCTGAGCAGGGATTTGTGGGGGAGAGGGCGTGATGGGAAGAAGGGTAGAGCTTTTCTTTTATTCAAGTAGATTGTACACTGTAGAAACTTCGAGAGAAATGAGATTATGAAGATACACAGACAAAACTCTGCCTGGTAGCCCCGGCCAAATAGAAAGAACAATAGCAATTTTAATCCACTTCAACCTCTAACAAGCATACACCCAACCATCATTATCAATCCAAGCGTGAGCAAAGCTTCATCCAAGCTCCATACCTTTGCACCACCAGAAGAATGAGTAGTACTAGTAGTCTGACTCGGTCTATCAAGATCGACCCCCAGCCAAGTCTCAAACGACGAAGACGAAGACAAGACAAGCGTGCCCGTTTCTGCTTGAGTGCTTACTCCCGTATGCTCCTCATGAGACACAGTTGCAGGTACGGGCTCATTTGTAACTACCAAAGCCGTCCCCGTCAATTCTTGTCCCGACACCGTGATTACATCTTCTTCTCGGTCAGCAATCATCCATGGAATATCTGTCTCGGTTTCAGAGAGTGTGAAGGTACCCAGTGCCGTAAACGGGGTTTTTAATGTTATGGTAGGCCTTCTCGTATCCAAAATGGCAGGTGTATATTCGTTCACAAGCAGAAGAGCGGTCATCATGAGTTTTTCTCCTGACACTGTAACGATGTTTTGCTCTTCTGAGATAATCATCCACGGGCGAGTGGATTCAAATTCGAAGTGGTTGAAGGGCACCGGCTCAAATTTGGTCTCTCGTGGTGGTTCGCCGGTTGACGTGGTTCTTGACTCAATTTTGGTTTGTACTTTGGTTACGATCGCCGTTTTGGCTGTAGGGTATGGAGAGTTGTTTGGGGATTCAGTCTTGATCGAGGTTTCCACAAAAATGTGGGGTTGGAATGTTGGCATGGTTTCTTCATTGTCCATATCCCCCTTTTCCGGTGCCGTGGAACTAGCGCTGAGGATAGGACTGGAATTAGCGGGCATAACTGTGACCGTGGTTGCTGTATGTCCACTCTCAGGCCAGGGGTTCGAGCAAATTGGCGTGGTAGAATTAACCAACGATATCTCAAACTCTGCAAAGCTAGAATTATGACTAGTAATAGCCGAGATAGAGGTGGCTGCGGTATATACATTTTCAGTCCAGGGTTCTGAGATAACCGGGATGTTAGTGTCAACCGACAATGCTTGGGTCTCTGCAGAGCTAGTGTCAGAGCTGGAACTGCTGGTGGCAATAGCGGTTGTAGTAAACGCATATTCCGGCCAGGGGCTTGAATAGGCTGGCGTAGTAGTATCAACGGATGAGAATTGAGTATCAACCTGCGTGTGAGTCCTGTCCCAGACAGTAACTGTTATGGTGGTCACTGGCTTTGGGTTCACCTTCTGGATTGAACCGTCTCTCTTTGATAGAATAGATGCAGGTGTACCACACAGAGCGGTTTCGCCAACCTTGACTCGAGAGCCGTCTAGGGTGTATCCTGTTCCGTTGAAGGCGCAAACGGCGTCACCGGCACTGGGAGATGATTCGTAACCTGATATGTACATGTTAGACAAAACGTTTGAGCCAGCAGTACGGGAAGTGGACTGCTTACAGACAGCAGTTTGTTCATAACCTCCAGGGAGAATTTTCGAGAGTCTTATTCATGGTTAGCCATGTGTCCTGGTAAACACGCGCGTGGGATAGTATCTCAACGTACTCGATATTGCAAGAACGTATCTCAGCATCCGTGTTAGACAAGCAAGACATCATGATGGGACTCTTCAGAGACCCTTCGAGACAATAATGTCCTCCCGGTTTCGAGCAGAGAAGGGTGTTTGTTTTTGGGCTGCTAAACGGCGCGTTATGGCGCTGGGTGACCTCTAGGGTTGGTATAGAGTGACTTACTAGCTAACCTGCGCCTGTCCAAAATGGACGATGGTGAGAATGGTGCATATGATGAAGGAAAAGGCCCGAGTCATGGTGTTAAAGGTTTGGTCGAGGTTTTGGAGTTGGGAAGGGGATGAAGGTGAGAAGGAAGACGACGTAGGGGGACAAACAGTAAACAGCTGAAAGACAGTGAATGACAAGACGCGACGCGAGTATTAAAACAGATAAGTTCGTATAATTTGACACCAATTCTTGGACAGAGGATGATGTACTAGATGGAATTAGTTGTTAGATGCAATTGTCATGATAAGTTGCAGTAATGAGACACGAGACAAAATGGAAAAAGTGAGGTTTTGGGCATCACATATGTGCATTAATAACGCTGGTTCATTTGACCAGGCCAGAGAGAATATCAACATGGCATGGAAAAGCAGACCCAGATATAGAACTTTTATATCAGAAAACACAAAGTAAAAACCGACAAAACGCCAAACTCGCCCATCAACCATGCATCAAAATAGCCAAAGACACCAACCAGCGCATTATGACTGGCTCTCCTTGAACTTGCGAATCCGCCGCTTCAAATCGCCCACAGTCTGCTGCATAGGGTTCAGTTTCATATCGCGCGCCATAGCGCTATAGTCATCTCCATGTCGCTCAATTAACCGTGTCGCCCACTCCTCTTCGCGCTTGCTCAGGTGCCTTGGCTTCTTGCTCTCAACCGCCTTACCCTCCTGCACTGCCTGGCGCTCAAGCATCTGCACAATCACAGAACTATCATTCTGCTTTGCAGCCTCTGTTATCCGAGACTCATCATTGGACAGATCGTTCAGTGGATCGTTCAGCGGGTTGGAAATCTTGTGCTTGCGGCCGGCGACTTCGATCTCGTCGTCCGGGCGAATCACGCGGATGATATTGCCGGTTTCGGGGTCACGCTCAACCCTGATTTCACCGAGTCCCAATTGCTTTGTCGTGGCTTTTGCGCTGCTCTTAATGTGAAGGGAGTCGTCAGGTTGTTCTTCGTAGCCTTCCACAGTTGTGCCGCGGCGTTCGCTGCCACCGGCCGGGGCGTTCAGACGGTGCACCAGACCCAGACGGCGGTAATTTTGGGTAAGAGTCTGCTTGCGGTCCCTGCGATTGATCGTAAGCGTTCATTTCAGGAAAGTCAAGGAGAAAGGGAAAGAAATACCAATTCTCAGCAATGATAGAATTGCCCAGCACATTGATCTTCTTGCGCCCACTCTTGACGACACCACTCCTCTTAGGTTTGGCCTTGGGCAACGAAGACCGGTTCTTCTTAGCTTGGCGAATGTTCGTCATTTTTTAAACTTGCTTGAGAGAAGCTTGTTATGGGATGAGATGCTTTTTTCTTGACTTGTAAAAAGATCTCTTATCGATTGATTCCGAAACTTTTGATGTTTGCATATTCGGTCTTGGCGTGTTTGCACTTTTGATTAACAACCGATATCGCCGAGGGGGGTCTTATCTTCGACCTCCTCACCTTCGTCTGGTCAAAACATTGACCAGAATTTCAACTAACCTCTCATACGCAATGGCATTCAGATTCACGCCTGCAATGCGCAGAACTGGACTGGTGGTGGTCGCCTCCGTCATTGTTTTCTCTGCCCTTGCGGCCGCCAATGCTATTCCTATCGGGGAGCTGTCAGTGGGTGAGATTGAGGAGGAATTGCAGGTAACAAGCTGTCTTCAAGCTTTTTTTTTTTTTTTTTTAGCATGAAGAGAAAAACTAACCAAGCAAATGACAGAAATGCCCTCTGGTGGAAACCCTCAATGAGCACAAACGCGCAACCATTCCCGAAACCACCAGTTTAACCTCCAAGATCTTTACAGTCCTCTTCCCCGGTAGTCCTGCCGTCAATGCCCTCCTGGCGACATTGTATATCTCAGGGCCTCCAAGTATGTCTATTCGAGTAGCACGATAAGTCTCTATTACCGAGAATCCCAGATCATTGACACCACAATCAGACTTCCTCCTAGCCCTATGCCCGCCCAACATCGACCCCTCCTCCCTCTCGGTCATGGTCGCATTCGCCGTAGGAGGCCTACTTGGTGACACACTCTTTCACCTCCTTCCCGAGATCTTCCTAGGCGAGGATTCTCCCGAGCACGTGCGATTCGTCATGGTCGAACCGAACCGGAACCTCCTCCTGGGTGTGGGTATTATGGTTGGTTTTTTTACGTTCGTGGCTATGGACAAGACACTGCGCATTGCAACTGGTGGGGAAGGTCATGACCACTCACACGGCCATAGCCATGCGGATGATAGTCAATCCCAAGCCGTGACAACCGGTGCCCAGCAAACCAGCGACAACGAGCTCAAGCAACGCAAACCTGCTGCCACCCAACAACACGACTCCTCAACATCCACCAAGGACGAGAAGGAAATAAACCCCAGTGTTAAGCTTGGCGGCTACCTTAACCTCATCGCAGACTTTACTCATAACATCACCGATGGCCTTGCCATGTCCTCCTCTTTCTACGCCTCTCCCACCATCGGTGCAACAACTACCGTCGCAGTCTTCTTCCACGAAATCCCGCACGAAGTTGGCGACTTTGCGCTCCTTGTGCAATCCGGTTTCTCAAAGCGGAAGGCCATGGGCGCGCAATTTGTTACCGCTGTCGGAGCTTTCCTGGGTACACTTATCGGAATTGCAGTGCAGGAACTCAGTGGACATGGTACAGATGCTACCTCTGTTGGTTCCGATACTCCTGGTGCTGCGGCTGGGCTGTTTGGAACCAGTCTGACATGGGGAGATATGCTACTACCGTTTACGGCAGGAACGTTCTTGTATGTTGGGACTGTGTCTGTTATTCCGGAATTGTTGGAGACGGGTAAGAACAAGGGTGTTGAGATTCGGAAGACGATTGTGCAGTTTCTGGCTGTTGTTGTTGGGGCTGGGATTATGCTTGCGTGAGTTGCCTTTCTTCCTGTTCTTGTGAAATTTCGTTGCTAACTTGAACAGGATTTCTTGGGATTAATTGCATCGCTACCATGCATACAATGCAAAAACCGTCGAACCGAATAGACTCGATTGACAACCTGAAGGCTGATACTAGGTCTAGATTTAATGATAAATACTCAAGTCTCATTTGCATTTCCCTCATCAATCAGTCTAATAATAAAACATGACACATGATACCAAGTTAATCAGCGCCGAAACCCCAAGATTCTGTTGAACCAAAGTAGTGCGAGACAAAATCACTTGGAAAGATATGCGCACAGCGCTAGAGAGTCTATTAATAAGAGGAAAAATATCTATAAGGATTTAGTTTGTCTCAGGCCATCACTCGTTGTAGTGATATACCTAGAAAGAGTCAGCATTTAAGTAAAGTCAAGATTCAGAACGATTGGGACTTACAAAATATTCGGGCAACCCAAAAATGGAATATCCCAGTCTCTTAGCCATCTTAGCAAACCCTTCCGTCTCAACCAAATGGTAAAACGGAAAAGCTGGAAACATGGCACCATCACGGTGCACATCGGCCTTTACCATCAAAGCCGTCCCACCAACACCATCCAACGGCATAATTCGCTCAGGATCGGGATTCTCCACATCCGCTAGATGAGCCATCAGGGTCCGATAGGTAGCCATCTCGCCATATCCCTCGAGGATGATCTCGTCAGGACCCAGCTCCGCCGCCAGGGCCTGGGCCGTCCCGCTATCCACCCAGGAATTGTAATCGTAGGGCCGGACGTCCATCTTCTTCTTATCCTTGTTGTAGTAGCGCTGGTAGCAATTCGGCACGATTATAGGCTGGTTGTGGCTGGTCAGATCTTGGATGAGGGTGGAAGGTGTCTCGATGATATCAGCATCCAGCCAAAGAACCCAGGAGGTACTGGGTCCGATAGTCGTAAAGACAAGACTGTTCCGGGCACGACTCATAGACTCGCGGCGTGCCTTTTGGTTCTCCATTTTGTGCCGCTCCTTCTCATTCTGCGAGGTGAGCGGCGGCTCGAAATCCTGCCGAAGGATGCTGATACTCGCGAACCGAGAGTCGACCGGCCCGGATTGTGTCTTGCTAATAGCCTTTTCGAGTGCCGCAACAGCCGCATTTCCATCTTTCGTCGATGGCGCAATGAACCCGATAGAAATGAGCTCATGCGGGTAGCTCAGCCGGACCACGTTGTCCCAGTATTCCTGGTAAAACCTGCTCAGTGGCGTGAGGATAAGGATCCGTTCACCACTTTTTGCGGAAGCGCTAGTGCTTGTCAGACTATTGAGGTTGTAGTGCACAACAGGCGGAGGAGCACGGTATCCATCATCGCGGGCGGGTTGTGATCTTAGAAACGGCTTCGTAGGCGGGGAAAGCGGGTTCTCGGCAACATCTTCTTTCCGTGACTGCGAAGACGTGTCGTCAGATGCAGTAGAGGCTGATGGTGTAGAGGATGAGGGCGAAAGTAGGAAAGTGATGAATCCGAATGCTAGCAGAGCTGCTAGGACTAGAGTGATAGGATTCGTACGCCGGCGTGTTACGACGGCCATTGTGTCCAGAGGAAAGATAAAGGTGCAAAATGAGTGTAAGTTAGGATTTGTAGGTGGCTTTCTCTAGGCAGGCGAGTGATAAGACTGTCTCGTTACCCAGATATATTCGCAAGGAACTGGCGAGCAGACATAGTAGCGTAACAATACGGACGGAAAGAGGATCGGTATGATGAAGAAAGTTCGAGCGAAAAAGACAGTCTCAAGGCAAGAATTAATGGATATACAGACCGAGAAACTCTCCTGAGAGTCTTCTGCGCCCTTGATGTTGATGGAGCAAAAGAGGTTGGATTCTGTAACCTCTGTACAAGGTCCAGCGGAGTGAGGACCGAGAGCGGTGACCCAATGCGGGCAGTGATATGACGGCAGGCGATGACGCTTCGATACAGTAGTAGCCATCCATATAGAATGTTCATAGTATATATAAGTACAGCCTATCTGTTCATTATTTTTACACCCTCCCTGCCATTGATCATGGCAACGACCGCATCACACCCTCAAATGCAACCAGGGCCATGGCATTCGCTGGGAACGCCCTCAAGAAACAAGGCACGAAGCCTCGCCAATATCCTCTCCAGCCACGCTCCTGATAAATAGCCCTCGCTGCATCCTTCCACCTGGGGAACTGCCGCTCTCCGTCGTTAAGAGCACCGCCCATGGGATCCGTCATGAGACGCTGTTTGACCACATCAGACGGGTACGATGTCATCCAGAAAATTTGGGCGGAGATACCACCGGCCCAGAAGTTGACTGCTGGTGCCGACAGCTTTGTGTGCTCATTGAACCACCTTGTTAAGACATCATAAGATCCCCACCAGAAGAAGAAAAAGGATCGAAAAAAGATTGTGGCACAGAGACCACGGTAGACACCCGAGATACCGTGCGTTCTCATCTAATTCCCCTATCAGCGATCCTTTCATAGTCAATTTCAGAAGAGGCCCAAACTTACAAGTTTGCGCAGGCAGTTAACAGGCCCACTGTACATGCGCTGGGACTTCTCTGCCGCGTATTGAATCTGTAACCGAGCCTTAATATGCTCAACCGGAGCAGCAATAAAGCTAACAGTAGTACCCGCCATTATACCTGCAATACCATGCCCGAAACTAGGCAGTGTACGCATATCAGATTGGCTCCCTCGATTGAATGGAGTTAATGCACGGGTGTGAAGGTTCGAAAAGACATGCTCAAGAAGTAGTCGCCGGTATAATGTCAGAGAGCCAAGCATACTGCAGTTATCATTAGCGACCGCTCTCCATGCTGTCCATGCTGTCCATTTCCTCTTTGTCTTCGCGAGAGAACTGGAACTCACACAGAATCCATCACCATCCATCCGACCAGCGGTGGCGTGGCACCCTTGTATAACCCGCTCACGCCCTCAATCCGTATTGTTCGTAGAACACAGTCCAATGGACCCTTGAATTGGCCATCTGAGCACGTTTGCAGTCGAACTTTCACAGTATCGAATCTGTTCGATCAACAATTGGTTATCTTTCTGACTCCCGCGCAGCATTGAGATGGAAAACGGTAGGAAACATACGGATGTCCAACTATATTTGAAAAGTCCTGTTAGCACTCGCATATTCCCATCTATTGCGCACACACAAGCAACAGAGCATTGCGACCCAGAAATCAGGTATTATAGAGACATACCACTCAACTTCGCGATTCCCGAGAATACTCCCGCCACAAACCCTTTGTAGTTTTCCTTAGATTGCGCTTTGGGCGCTACCGTATTCCCATTACTATTGTTGCTATCGCCGCCAGTCGCTGCTAATATGGAGTTCGGTTGGCCTGCCATCCCCGATGTTGTGGCTGTCGCCAACGGCGGTTGCGTGGATGACATTGTGCGTAGAATCTCTGCGCTTTTGGTATTTTTGTATACTCTTGTATGTATCAACCTGTGGTGAGCTTATGGCGCTGTATAGCTTTGCTTGTCGACGAAAAAAGCTGAGATAATTGCGGGAGTCCGCTATCGGACGCGGTGGTAAAAGGTCGGTCGTTCGTCGTTCAATTACACGGTCAATTGCGTAGGAAAACGGACGAAATGATAGTAAGTGGCAAGACAAATAGCTGGTAGCAAAGGAGTAAGAATTTAAAGAGATGTCACATTGAAGAGAGTGGAGGGGGAAGAATTGGAGAATATGGACTTTCTTAGTAAAGCGATCGCCCCGCAAAACCGAAAGACTCGGGGATATGGCCCAACTCCGGGCAGGAACAGACCTTGCCCGATTAGGTTAGCGCATATACATCATTCTAGTCATTCTATCTGAGTCTACTACGAAGTACAACATACGGAATACTCTAGATGGTAGAGCAGAGACATTAAAAATGTCATTTTCAGAAAAAGCTCCAAATCAGGCCAGTTGGATGGTGCCCTCATGTCAACCAAGCTCGAAATCCGGCACCTATGTGGAGAGGATTGCTGAGCGTGCAGCAGTATCCCAAGGCACATAAGTCAAGTGGTCAAACAGGATGATGGTAAAGTATTCAATACCAACGAAATTCGTTCAAAATAGACAAGAACTAATATGCCTCTGCTGCTATGTAGGTCGGGCCATGGAGCCAAAAAGAACTCATCAATTTCTCCCTCGACTCCGTCAATAACGCCATCCTACTCTGCACGAAGTGTCATTTTAAATTCGAATCCCTTAGATTAAGTTTTGATTACAAATGACATTCAGTTTTTATTAACTTTAAACGCTAAGATCCTGAGCGCAGAAGGCACGAGTTGGAAACTTCAGACATTCTGCCCCAGAGATTCCAACCCCAGAGATGTACCGTGCCTATCAAAATGACTTAGTAGTAGGCCGTTACCAGTGTGTTTGTCAATGAACCCCCTCGTTTAAGATTTGATCTAGAAGAGCTTGCGACTCCGTAAGAATGGCCGGGCTGTCCAATTATCGTTTTTAGGCGAACATTTCAAATGTTGGCTGTCTCTTTCTTGATCCTATGGGAGTTTAGACACGTCTTCGAGTCGAGGAACTTTTGAACATTTACGTCACAAATGATAGTGAACTCGGAGCATCATCTTGAGGACGTCAAGAAGCAACCGCTGAGGAGCAATACGCTGGCTATTACCAGCATTCAACTGATATCCCAGAGAGCCTTAACGGTCCAAGTCACGGACTTCATGTGTCTTCTTGTCGATATATATAATAGTATCTGGGAATCTGCTTGTTTTTGGTTGAAGGTTCCAAGTGGCCTAGTCCATGTTTCTTGATTTGTGTCAGTCAGTAACTCAAAGCAGTGGTTGCTTGCTAAGGACCCAGTGGTAACTCGCTTTTGAAATTGAAGCGCTAGTTATATATGGCGAGGACTGAAGTTGAATCAAAGTTTGGCTTTGGCCAGGTCCTAGTGGGTGCAGAACAGATGACTCTTCCTTCTGGATATCCAAATAGAGAACAGCGGTATTTACCTGATTGGGGTATGTAATTTCGCACGATCTTTCTACTGTGTCCGCACGAATTGAAGTATGTGTGACCTAGGAAAAAATGGCGAAATTGAAAGACGACGTTAAAATAACAAAAGGAAGAGTACGGACAGTCTTCTCCAGCCCTATCCCTGATATTTGTATTGGCGCCATTTCCTACCCCTGTATAAAAATTAATATTCATTCGAGCGTGAGCATTAATTGATTGTAAGTCTAGCCTAACCACCTCAAAATCGATTGTAAAGTCCTTAATCCAAATATGAGCGATACCAACGTATATCAGGCCAAGCCTCTAATGAAGGCTAGCAAGACTGCCTATAGGTTTGTTCTATGAGCTTCATTGTGGTGGAAGAACTAGAGATTTAAATAAGAATGGTACACAACGCTGTAAAAAGGGTCAGAAGGAGATAATTTAAGATTGCGGAAAGGATATAATAAAGTGATGAACGTCCACAGGATAGAACACATGTAATTGTTTAGAAGCAGTGAATACGCAAGCCGTATACAATAACGAGTTACAACATGGAAGTATTGAACATATTCTATTGTCCAGAGCCATTTGTCCTAGTCAGAACAGTCTGGTTCTGTCCTTTTAATCCATGACTAACACGAGACATAAAAGTAAAGTATATCAAAAGGTCGGTGATGCCATTGGGGGGTATAATTTAGACATATGATGATGATGCTAGACGCTGGGTTATAGTTTATAATCAATTCAGAGACTTCATAATGCCGTTTGAATAAACCATGACTGAGTGGAGGGCGAAAAACGCGAAGAAAAACATAGACCAAGACTTTTTGACCAAGGCCATGCCGCAGGCAACCGGCAACAGTCACCGACCCTTAGCACTTAGTATGCTGCTCTTCTGCCAGGCTCGATCCCCCTCGCGGGCGATCTTATCCGACGCGGATCCCGCGTTCAGAGAGTCTCTCGCGAATGGATCTGTCGCACCGGATGCGCCGGAACTGAGATAGCTGTTACCTTCCTCCAAAACCAAGGGAGTGACAGGACCCGGGCTCAGAAGGGGATCCAATCGAGGAGCAGATGGGCTGGGAGAATACTGTCCCGAAGGTACTCGTGAGGAGGTCACACTCTCCATCAGCTGCCGCATGCCATCCCGAGAGGAGGAGCCTGATGACTGGCGATATGTATGGTGGCGTGATTGCATTGGAAGTTGAGATTGTTGTTGCTGCTGTCCGATCGCAGTCTGCGAGCCGGTAGAGGGGTAGACGGTAGGATGGAAGCGTGGAAGATTACTGAGGTGAAAGGAAGGGACGGACTTTGTGGTATTTTGAGCGCGAGATCGAGACGATTGCGGAGAGGCAGGGCGCCCAGAGGGTGGCATGGCCGAGGACATGACAGGGGAGTAAAAGTTCGAGTTGTCGGAGCGCATGCTTGGAGCAGACTGGTGATGGTGTTGGTGAAGATTGTGGGAGTGTGAGTGATGATTATGATTATGATGATGATGATGATGATGATGATGATGATGACGACGACGGTGAGAACGATGATGGCGACCGTGAGAGTCGAAGTTTTTGAAATTTCTATGCGAAGAGAATTTTTCCTCAAATGGAGGAGATTGATCAATTTGCTGCGGTGCGAAATAATAACCTTTTTCGAAACGGCCGGTCAGTGGGGTGACGGGGAGGTCCGCAGTAGAAACCGGTTTTGGGATGGGGATGGGTCGGGAAGAGAAGCTTGAGAGATTAAGAGAGTCCAAACTATCCGCAGTAGCCGTGGTCGGCGAAGTTGAGCGTGTAGGAGGAGAACAGATAGAAGGAGAAGAATAGGAGGAGGAGGGGGAAGGAGGATTATAAGTCGAGGAAGTCGCTGTCAGATCGCGCAAGGAAGACAACGAAACGGGTGTGGGGTGAGTTACTAGCGATGGCCTGGAGATTAAACTCGGCTGACGGTATCCACGATGTGAGGCTGGAAAGAAAGCACGCGATCAGCAATCATGAAACTAAGAAGGTATGCCACACGTGTTCAACTGCAGAATGGGAAGGAGAGGGGAAAGAAAAGAATGTTGTCCATACAGAAGAATGACAGTTGGATGAGAGGGCAAACTTACAGGAACTGGTGGTGGAAGATCCTTGGGACGAGGAATACACAGACGACGACGACGACGACGAGGAACAGGAAGAGGAGGGGAAATACATTTTATATGCCAACCCGCAACATCTGCTTATTCCTTTCTCAACATTTCTGTCTTCCTTCTGTTCTCTCTCTTCTTTCTTCTAAGCAAAATATAATATTCTGTTACACGCAGAGAAAGACTGCGGGGAAAATTACCAACTATTATATACATAGTACACGGACCCAGACAAACGGCAGGTCACGGGCCAACCATCGTGTGACTTGTACGCATGGCGGGCCGGATTGATCCACTCACTGCCGGAACTAGACTATTTTTGGACATATATATGCACTATTCTACCCACTGATACGCCCTTGTGCATAATTACCGTATAGTACAGTATAGTACCGTACACTATGCTCAGACACTGCCCTATGACTTGATCTGCTGCTCATCTTATCACATCATCATCACCATTGCTGTCACCAGTACTTTCAGCTGGCAGTATTTTATTGGAGTTGTAGATAGTCTAGATGACTGAATATATATTGACAGTAAACAAGTTGGACTGATTGGCCATGCATGAACAGCATGCAAAACACCAAAAGACACGCTGCAGAGCCAACGTAGAGTGACGTTATGGGACTTTCCTTTTGTCTGCCCAAGAACAGTTAGCTATGCCATACATACAGAAACATAAAAAGATTGGTACATCTTTTCTTCCAAGTCTTTCTGTTTTGGCTTCTCCTCTGCCGCTTTCCTTTTTTGGATGACTTCCAATTGTAACTTTTCTGCCGTATCAGACCGGTCACTGCGAGATAATCATGGCCAAAGTTTCTTCCCTTTTTCCTCTGGATCAGACTTACTACCAGTCTCTGTTGCAGAGGTAAGTTCAGCCATTTTGTATATCTCTCATTCTAGAGTAAGGACTAATTATCAACTTCTTGACAGGTCCAAAATGGTGAGTGCAATCCATCCAGCTATACCGTCAGTCGCTTATCTTCCTGAAACAGTATTTTCCACCTCAAGATGTCATGCCGCAAAGTCTCAATGCAGTTACTATCTCCAAGCTGGAATATGAGAATTTGGTGAGCTCTACCTTGCATGGATGGGCATGACTTGAAGAGCTAATCCTCTGCCAGCTTCAAGCGTCGTATCAATTTGGTATACCATCCACATGCCTCGACACCTATATTGAGTTTGACTGACAGCATCCAGCAAAGTTAAAAGGCTCGCTTCTGAACGGGGGATTGTCGCAGGAAACTCTTGATGTAAGTTCCGCTGTTGCAATCGCAGTTGACGCTACTGACATGTTGCTTTATAGATATTGATCTACGGTGCGCAAGCACAACCGAAGCCTCTGTCTCATAATAACGACCACAATAACGAGAACGCTGTTCCACAACCCATTGAATTCAACGAAAATACCAACGGTTCGACTCCTACGGAGACTGCGGCTCACACTCGCAAGTACCAGGACGATAAAAACACGATCAATGACTATAGAGTACCTGGTGGCTTTGACGATTGCGAAGATGACGAAGATGAGGATGAGGAGGATGGCGTCATTGTCTCGCCGAATAGCGAAGGGAAAGCTTATTCCGAGGATATCTCGAAAGGCGAACAATCTTCCACTGGTCAGCGAACTGTTTTGATCCGCAACCTACCAGAACGGGTCACTCATGAAGATATCACCGACGTCGTTAGGGGTGGTGCTCTTCTGTACATCTACCTTCGAGCTCGCGACCATTTTGCAAATGTATCTTTCGTTGATGAGGGTGCGGCATACGCCTTTTTGCATCATACGAAGTTAAACAGCCTTCATGTGGCTGGTAAGCGCGTACGTTGGCCCATCCCTTCTACTGCGTCGTGCTCCATATGCTAACAGTCACTTCCAGGTAGATACAGCGTGGAGTGACCGTCAATTCTACCTTCCTTCTTATGTCAGAGCCAAAATCAACGGAGGAGCTTCCCGGGTCCTGGTCATCAACAACGTCAGCCCATTTATCACGGAAGAGTTGATTCGGAGGGACCTTGACCATATTCATAACCTCATTGTCATCTCCATCAAGTTTCATCATGGCAATGCATACATCTCAACGAATTCCGTCCACAATACTCTGTTTGCACGTACTTGTATGATGTCCCGTCGCACGTACAAGGGCATGAGGATTGCATTTTACCCAGATGAATGTGCCGAGCCACTGGCCAAGATCACGCCGAAGAAGGACATGCATCCAGCACCAACTAAGCCAGTTTCGCGCCCAAATCGCTTCCAGCTTCTCTCGCTTGATGGAACCGAGAACGAAGAAGAGGATGATTACGAGAATATCCACGATGATTTGGACAGTCATTCTTCGGTGAACGGCGGTATCTGCTGGGCAGACAGAGTCTAACAACACTTGAATGGTATGGGAGTGACCTTCATCTAATGATATACCCTTTTTTTTTTTTTTTTATTTCATGCTTTTTAGTTCTCCGCCAAGGTCGAGTAAGATCTACCCATTTGGCTTTGTAATGTCTATTTTAGGTCAGTTATGCAATAGAATGCAATTATACGATCTTACTCTTTAGATGCAACTACCGTGGCCCTTTAGAATGAGATGGCAGTGAACACAACTCGAATGATGAGGATACGAAGGGCCGTAGGGACGCGTTGCAGGTTTTTCTTTTATTGCCAACTCCAGACCCAGATAAAACACTAATGCAGGGCTCCCTGTTTTAAACAGAAGAAAACAGAAAACGGGTGATATTTCAGATTCCTGGCCTATACTAAATCCATCCGAGAAATAGCCAGTAAACCCAATCAACTGCCACAACACCATGAACAGGACGTTTCTCGGTCGCCCAATGATCCCTCTCTCCCAACCGAAACCACCGCCAAACGAAGCAGAGCCAACACCATTGAAAAATAGGACATGTTTGTAATCCTTCTTCCTCGTATTTTGTAGATATACTTTTTTTTTCGTAAAAAAAATGTACTGGTGTGTCGATCTGTCCGTTTAACGGTAGGACTTCTGGTACCTTGCGCGGGCACCGCGACCACCGAACTTCTTGGGCTCGGCGCGGCGGTTGTCGGCAACGAGCAGTGTGCGGTCGTACTGGCCAAGAGCCTGTTTGAGCTGGTTCTTGGAGTGCTCGTCGACGTACTTCTGGTAGTAGGCGACGATGGACTTGGCGATGGCCTGGCGGATGGCGTAGACCTGCGAGGTGTGGCCACCACCGGAGACGCGGACACGGATGTCGACACCAGCGAACTTGTCGGCGCCAACGATCAAGAGGGGCTCGTAGACCTATTCATCACTTTTCGTTAGATTGTTGTCCCTCCTTTCCGAAATCTTTCCTCTTTCGACGGGGCGGTGGTTGCGGCGTACCTTGAAGCGGAGGATCTCAGGCTGGACCAGAGAGAGGGGCTGGCCGTTAACCTTGACAAGACCCTTGCCTTGCTGTATCACAGTCTCAGTATTCGTTTCAAATCTCAGGCGATGTGTGAATTCAAGAGCGAGAGCGATTGGTTTCCTTCCACCGGTTCCTCCCTTTCATCATCTTTTTTTTTTTTTTTTTTTTTTTTCTGTTCCCATATTCCGACCATTCCATTCGACGCCATTCGTATCGCCAATCGCTCGTAGAAAGGACAAGGACAGGACTCATCAGGAAAAAGTATTCTCATACCTTGCAGTGGGCGACAGCGGTAGCTATAATCAAAATCCCGTTAGCAACCCCGATCCCACAACCATCAAAAAATTCCACTGCGACGTGAAAAAATGCAAAACATACCCGTCTTCTTCTTGCCGAAGCATTGCACACTCGGGACGGAAGCCATGGTGATAGAATGGCCCTTGTCGGTTGTCGAGAGAGGGAGTGTGCTGTAAAGTTGTCGAGATTATTGCTTGGTCGCTCGAATCGAGATTGTTCCGTGCGGGCAGGTTTTCGCTTAGTGTGCGGCGCTAGTGCACCTGGGTCTAGGGCTCGGCCGCGGGCGGTGGGAAATCACGTGACATAGAAAGTTCCGCGTTGGTCGGGCCGGAGGAGCAGTAGAGGTAGAGGAAAGGATAGGCTAGGTTATCAAGTTAGAGGGCCAGCGTTACTAAATTAGCTCATTGTTTGTTTGTCTTAGCTTGCAGTAACGCATTGACTCATCTTACATCCTTCGTTCGAAATAAACTGCCCTCGTCGCTGGGGCCGAAAATACAAACATGTCGCAAACCGTCGGAAGAGTAAGCTATGCCTCATGGCTTGCCTATCTTTACAACCATCCTAACGAATACAGACTCGTCTCGCCTATTCTCGCGCCTGGCACCATGTCGATGTCGGCTCCGACCCCCGCTCCCTCGGCCGCGTCGCTTCCTCCATCGCTCTCTTTCTAATGGGCAAACACAAGCCCATCTTTGACCCGTCGACAGACTGCGGCGACTATGTCGTTGCAGTGGGCTGCCACGACCTGCGCACAACGGGGAAGAAACGGTTCCAGAAGCTGTACTACACGCATAATACCCGGCCCGGTAGTCTGAAGAGCATGACTATGGACAAGATGATTGAGAAATGGGGTGGTGGGGAGGTTTTGCGGAGGGCGGTTAAGGGGATGTTGCCAAAGAATCGGTTACAGTCGAAGAGGTTGGCGCGGTTGAAGAGTGAGTGCTTGTTCTAGGCTATTTCATTGAGGGTTTTGGCTAACCTGTCACAGCCTTTGAAGGTGTTCATCACCCGTACAAGGAGAACATTATCAAATATGGCAACGAGTCGATTATTGGAGGCTTGCCTGAAGTTCAGCATGCTTTCAAGGCTGAGGCCACCAAGGAGGCGTCGTGAGAATTGCTGGGTTGTTTTTCTTCTTTCTATCTGTAATCCTTGTATTTCCTTTACTGTTTTCATGATCAAGCGCATCGGTGGGCGTTTTGTGATTATACTACACCACGAGTCAGTTATGTCTTTTCTACTCAAGATGACGATTGTCTGATTGAAGTGATGTTATTGTATTATAGGAACGCCAAAATGAATACCCTATCTAGACGGTTAAACAACGCCAATGACTGATATTAAATATCAACCCTTAGATGGATATATATCTACAACTTCCCCTTGACTTGGCCGGGGGACGACCGGTCCACTGTGCATTTGATCAGACCGTTGGGGTTTGTCTGCGGAGCGTATACTTCGGCATTTTCACCCGTGTTCTTGAGGTCTTTATGCCAGCTGAGGTCTGGGGAGAAGTTAGAATCCAAGTTCCATGAATCGGCAGAATAAAAAGGGAACATACCGATCTCGAAATAGTGCTTGTTCGGCAATGAATACTCCACCGTCTCTACCAACGGCTGATACGCCAAAATCTCATCCGCCATCTTGTACATCGTGTTCTGAACACTAGCACTGTTATCCTCCGCAAAGGTCTTCAGGGTGATATCCCTTGCCGCCGTCCAAGTAGAATCAAACTTGGGCACATTTGCACGAACATCCTCCAAATCCCTCAACCGCTTCCACTGCCAATCAGCTGCGACATCCGTACTCAACACCCTATCCCAAGTCTCCGGCAACGTGGTATACTCGTCCCGCAAAAACCCCCAGAACTGTGAGTTGGTGCTCTTGAGCACCGTCAAGCCGCGGATACCCGTCTTGATATCAATACCCACGCCTTCTGTCGCATCCACCTGCACGGTTCTCGTTTCTTCGCCGTTCTTGACGAACGAGTGCGGGTGAGGCTTGCCGTCGATGTCCATGCGCGCCCAGCGGTGGGTTACTACGGTAGCGTGGGTAGCGTGAATGTGGGGGTATTTCTGGATGAAGTGGGAAGCTAAGATGGAGCCGAAGAGTTCGGGGGGTGTGACAGGGTGCTGTTTGGCGAGGATGTAGATAGAGTTTTTGATGGAGTCGGTTGCGACGATGACGCTGTTATCTGCTTTTGTGTATCTTCGCAATATTAGCTTGTATTTGTCTCATGGCAATTAGTACAAGAAATACTTACGACTCATCAATCTCTCCCTCCAATAGCACGCAGACGGTCATCTCGACCACGGTCTGCTCGCCTGTTTCGGGATTCCGATGGACTTTGTACACGCGCACATTGTCCTTGCCGTAGCGAGCTGCGGATAGTCGAGAGGACATGTTGACTCGAGGAAAGCTGATGGTATATAATGGTAGAATAAGTGTAAAGAACTGGATCTAAGCCGTAGATAGGCGCTAACAAGCGATTTGCGGGGAAGCTATCAATTGATAAGGATAGCTATCTGACTGCAATTTGAATCACGAATAATCCAATCCGATGCTTCTTCTTGTTTTCCCTCCTCAAGACCATTTCAAAAGTGACTCGTGGCTTTTTATAGCATGGGTGGTGCCTGCAGAAACGCGGTCTGTATCCCACGGCCATCGGCAGCCTCCGATGCCCGCACGACGGCCGTGTCCAACGGAGCTCTTATCTCGTTATCAGGAATGGTTCTTATCAGCTAAGAGACTAGTATTTGAATATCGTCTGTCACTTTGCTCGCTACTTAGTTTCTAATTTGCTTTTCCTTATGTGAGAGTGGGCTGATTTTCCTGCACTCCTTCTCTTACGGGACTTGAACTCGAACATATTAGCCGCCACGAACCTTATCAATGCTATTCATCACATACATTCCTATAACAACGCAAAGAAGCACAGGACTTTTGAATCAAGTTGAACAGGACATAATCTCAGGCTGATCAGACCGTGTATCATATTGAACCACCGATTCCGTCATCCCAAGAGGCATCATCCTCTCGTTTTCCGTCTGCGACTCGCTGTTGATATAAATTACCGGATGTTGGGCTTCAAACCCATTGAATCGTGTGCTGGTTGCCATGGTATACGCTATTTCATGTCAATCACCTGATTTCATCGTTTCGGATGATGCGAGACTCACCTCCCATGTTCTTGTACATCAGCCAATCCCCGACCTTGACTTCCAAATCCATCCGCATCTTGCGAGTCACGCAATCTACACTGTCGCAAGTCGGGCCCCAGATGCTGTACCAGTGTTCTCCGTCTACTCGTGACGACTCTGCTCGAGAGTCTGTTAAGCTGAGTGCCGGTGTTACAAGCGATGGACGCATGATCTCTTTCTCCACCAGGACATTCATAAAATTGCCGTACACGCCATCGTTCTGATATAACATGTCCGGGTTGGACTTATCATTGCCAATCTGACATCGTCGGGAGATAACTTTGCAGACCAGCGTGTATGCATTACGGGTATAGAATCGTCCGGGTTCTGCGATTATGCGGACCTCTGGAGGCATGTATAGCTTCACGGCTTCTTTGATACCAGATGCCATGCGCTCGAAACCTGCGTCTTGAAACCCACCGCCTATGTCGAGGTATTGCAGATGATGCCCGATTCGAGTGGCTTGGTTGAAGACGGTCTCTGCTCTTTCCATGGCGTCGACGAATGACTGATGATTGGTTGCTCCAGTGCCTGGGCATTCTGTTAGCATCATGATATCATTGGGTTCTTAGGAATACAGAACTTACCAACATGAAAACTAACCCCAACAATTTCAAGGCCCAGATCCCAAGCTCGTTCAAGCAATACCGTCGTTGCTTCGGGGGAAGCACCAAACTTGTCACCAAATTGAATCAACGCATCGTCATCACTGGCATATATCCTCAAAAACAGCTGGGCATTAGGCATGAACTGTTTGATCGAGTCCAGCTCGTCCAAGTTATCGAAAGTCGTCTTGGTCACACCCATATCCCGTGCCGTACACAATGCAGATGCTGCTTTGCATGGATTAGCAAAGACAATCCGGGATGGATCCACCCCCAGATTCCGGACTCTCTTCAACTCGTCAATCGAGGCACAGTCAAATCCAGTGCCTAGTTCCGCGAGGAACCTCAACAGTGTCGGATCCGGGTTACATTTGACCGCTTTCTTATCCATTAGCGATGTTCAAAGAACAAAGTAGCATAAGAAGGGACCATACGGACCATAAAACGGTTGAACGGCAGGCAAATTGCGAGTCCACCGTTGATGCTGCTGGTATACCTGCCCCAGATCTGCGACAAAGAATGGTTCGTCGTCTTCTACATTGCCCGATTCATTGTCCAACAGGGCCAGGCGAGCTTGTATGACGAACATCGCCAGTTCATCTGGGTTGAATGCGCTAGGGAGCTTCATTTTATCACCAATGAGGACCATCGGAGTCAAATATACGTATGTGGGTTATTAAATCAACTCAGGGCGGATGCAAACAGAGCAATGACACTATGTGAATTGGGAAAAGAGACCAGGCGCATAAACGCACATAGACAGAACACAGAAACATATTGAAATTCGTGTGCGAGAACAGTGGATTTTTAAATGAGAAAGTGAAGACGTGGTGAGCTGAGGCTGCGCACCAGCAATGGCTGCATCATGGGTGCAGAGGATCGTCGCGAGAGCTGAGAGCTTGTTTACGGAACCCCCCTCTCTGCTGTCCTTTACTGGCTGGCTCGCGATGTTGTGTACAAGTATGGGCTTTTTCGAAGGGCTGGAATATATTTGCCTTGTGGATTTACACAACTCGTGATGGTTTGATGTCGTGAGATTTGTCGAACTTCCCTATTCAGGCTATAGTGTGCGTGCCGGTTGCCGGGGGACGTGCAACAAATTGGCGCTTTTGTTTACTTTCTTTTTGGTGGAAGCCTGGACCCCCATTCATGCAAGGACAAAAATTACGAAATACACGAGGATTTGTGCTCCGTTGCCAATCATATCATATTTCTTATTGTTTGGTGACGGGTCGATTCGAGAAAATGTACGAAGAGTCGGTGGGCCTCTGATGTACAGCCGCCGGAACTGGATGGCGATTGCCGCTGTGGATCCGATGGAAACTGTTGTTCGTCGCTACATGAGGTGCCTGAACCCAGAAAACTGAGCGATGTTCTCGATGATATTCGATGGAGTGAGATGTGATCAAATGATGAGTGGAGTACGACAGAATGCACCAAAACGGTTCCACATGTCTTGAAGCCTCAGGACAGATTGGAATTTACGTGCCATTTGGGTTGAGCATGCCAGCACATCGTTGGATAAATTTCAAATGCCTCATGAGGTGAGGTGGAAGGCTAGAGTTAAAGACGCGAAAGACAGTCATGTTGGACGACTAGGCAGCACAGCATACAACCCAGTGAATGATGACTGGGAAATAGAACCAGTGAGAGACATGCAGTCGAATATTTGAGGCATTATTAGGGAGGCCACTCCGTACAGCTACAAGAAAAAGCCTCACGCCCCAGTCCCTTGAAGATGCATACGGAATGCGGTGCTGAAACTGAGAGACTTGTTTGTGGGCTAGACACGACTGAGTTAACAGATGTGCATAATAACATCATATCCAGCACGGGAGATGAACTACGTATATTACTACCGTGGAATGAGCCAGATACAGCTTTGCAGGCGGGCAGGAGTAACCAAGCAGCATAGTATAATGCATGAGACATCACATCCCTAAGGAGCGATCCGAAGCATCAGCTCCTGACTATTGATCCTTAGCCTCATGAGCCAGGATGGCGACATTTGCATAAGGTGCTACTCTTTCCAGTCGCTGAAGGCAGACGCCACGAGTTCGGTTGCATCATCAGGATTCTGTGCTCCATACAGCATCATAGGAGTGTTGTATGATACAGATCTTGCGAACGGACTGACTTGGGAATATTTAGCGACGTTAGGTCTGTGTGCTGGATGGCATTGATATCGATATATTCTGTATCGTTGAGACTCATAGTATCGCAGTCTCGTCGAAGGAAGCTACCGATACGGGCGCATAGATTAAAGGTTGGAGGTCCCTGTAAGCTCGGTGTCTGTGCAAGTCTTTAAACGCACCGAGGCGGATGCTATCGAAGCGTGATAATCGGATCATGGCCTCACTAGCTTCGATAACTTCATCTCTGGCTTGTGAATGCAATACTTCATTCTATTCTCGAATGCAGGTTGTTGACAATGCTGCGATGCGCGATGGCGATGGTGTTAATGGACTGGATTCCTGAGTAATCGGATCCCCAGCGTCAATTTAATTCTTCAGCCGCTATGACGGACAACAGTTCCATCGCGATCAACGAGAAGCAAATCCGATCCTCCCCTGCTAGGAGCCACAGCTGTCAATCGCGAAGAGTATGGCCTGAATTGATTGCCACAACAAGTGTCAAGAAAAAGAAAAGCGGTTCAATTGGCTTCTCGCCTTCATCTTTCATCAACTTTTCCACCGCCGCCGTTTTTACCTCTTCTCGAATTGAAGAATATTCAGCACAGCATTTAATATGGCCACGAATAAAGATGCGCATCTTCCGTGGATGCTGCGGTTTCGATCGTCGACGGGGTTTATAATCGCGACGGTGTGGATGTCGTGTTTTACGGTACGTTTGGGGATTGACGCGGCCGCTTACCACAAGACTAACCGGTGTCTGTGGATAGGATTACTTTCTCTATGCGATGGTGAGCAGAAACTCAAATTCAATGGTCGATGCATCGGGCCACTAAGAAACCCAGATCGTTCCCGTAATGCCAACCGCGCTGAGTGACCGAGCCGGAGTCCCATATGAAGACCGTACGATACCTTCCCAGAAACATACCAGGAATAATAACGGCGGTTAACAGGATGCAGGAGAATACTGGGTCAGCGTCCTTCTCATGTGCGAAGCCGCCGTAGCCCTCGTCTGCTGCCCTATTTTCGGTTACCTAGTTGACGTCTCACGAACCCGTCAATACCCGTTCTTCCTCGGTCTGATCCTCCTCGGTGCATCGATGGGGATGCTCTCCATCGCACATACAGTATGGCTCTTCGTTATTGCCCGGTTACTCCAAGGAGGTGCAACGGCCATGGTTGCCGTGGCCGGCCTGGCGCTGATGACCGATACGGTGGAATTTGGTAATCTGGGGCAGACGATTGGGTATTTAGGGTCTGCAATTACACTGGGATTCCTGCTTGGACCGTTGCTGGGTGGTTTGGTGTATAATGCAGCTGGGTATAATGCGGTGTTTGCCATGGCGTTTGCGATCATCGGGGTGGATCTGGTGATGCGGGTGGCGGTTGTTGAGAAGAAGGTGGCGCGAAAGTGGATCAGCATTGGACTTGATGAAAATGGTATTGGAAATGGCCATATGCATTCGTCTGATGGTGGTTATCACACATTTCCTGGGGAGCCTGCGGAGGTTGAAGAGGACAAGCACAAGCTTGCTCTGTTGGAGATTGCCCGGCAGCCGCGGGTGCTCATTTCGCTATGGGCTTTGCTTGTTCAAGGATTACTATTTTCTGCTTTTGATGCGGTATGTTCTCTGTTCTATATATGTATGGTGTACTAACAACCATAGACGATCCCAATTTTCGTCGAGTCAACATACGGCTGGACCCCATTTGAAGCCGGAATGACATTTCTCCCATCTGCCATTACGGCCCTTTTCGAGCCTTATTTTGGTACGAATTCCCCCTTGTGCGCTACCTGGACAAGAAGCTAATGAAACAGGCTACATCTCCGACAAATACGGCAACCGCATCGTAGCCTTCACCAGCTTTCTCCTCCTCTCTCCGCCATTAGTCTGCCTCCACCTCGTCGAGCACAACGACACAGCCCACAAAATCCTCCTCATAAATCTTCTCACCATAATCGGCGCCCTCCTCAATAGTGCTGTCCCGGCCCTTTTCGTCGAAACACAACAAGTGCTCGAAGGCATGGAGCGCGCGGAGCCCGGGATCTTCGGCCGGAAGGGCGCTGTTGCACAGGCATTTGGGATCCAGACTATGGCGCAGTTTTTGGGTCTGTTTCTTGGGCCGTTGTGGGGTGGATTTGTGACGTATCGATTTGGGTGGAAGAGTACGGCGTGGTCGTTGGGGGTTCTTGCGGGAGTTACGGCTGTGCCGATGTTATGGCTTAGTAAAAGGCCTGATAGGGAGACTGGGGATCATCAGAGTGAGAGTGAAGAAGAGCAGGAGCGGTTGCTGGATAGTTGAATAGCATGTACATATCCGTCTGTGTCTGACCCTAATGTACCATACTTGCTTGACGGCAAACCCCGGTACCATACATCCAATTTTAATAAATATAATATACAATAACAACAATTGGACGCCAAATCAGACTGAATTGAATGATGCAATTCCACGTCCCTTCTTCCAGGCAGTCGTGATGGAGTATACAACCGGTATATTTTATATTTTATATAAAGCATATATACCCGCTTCTCCCCTTCACCCTCCACCTTTATTTATCCTATATTACTTAAGATGTATTCCCTCCACAACACCCGCCTCACATTCAAAATCTCTCTTTCGTTCTTGAGCCTGAGTTTCATTCTCCAAATCTCAGCATCTAGCCAACTATTCAAACCTTTAACCCTACCCCCAAGCCATCCTCTATCCCTCCAATCATACCAACCACTCACCACTGCTACCAACACAACATCATCACCTTTAACTTTACCAGCTATATCAACAAACATGACCCTCTTCTACCCAGCCGAAACAGCCCCTCACAAAGCCACTATTCTCGGCTTCCCGTCTAGCCACGCTGTGCCAAGGGAGTTGCTCAACCAGACACGCAACGAGATCATGGATCTGGCAGTTGTCATCTCTGAGTTCGAACCTGTGCGCGTACATGTACGGCCTGAGGATGAAAATCTCGCTAGACAGATTTTGAATGAACGATTTCAAAAGCTCGAGGATATCAATATCAACAACAAAACCAAGAAAGCCCATAAGCGCTTCGGTCTCCTGAACTGGGGAACCAAAGATAATGGCAAAAGACAAGAGGATATACCACAATACCAACTCTCCCGCATAACCTTCCACAAAACCCCCACAAACCATCCTTGGGTCCGCGACACAGGCCCAGTCTACGTTCTCGACAAAACCAACTCATCCCGCCGCATCGCTATCGACTTCGGCTTCTGCGAATGGGGCGGCAAGAATTCCCGCGAGATAGACGTCCGCAACGAACCACTCGGCCAAGAATCCGACGGACAAGCCGATGAGCGCTCACCAGTCTCCAGAAAAGGCTACGCGGCACCTGATATTCGACACTGGGAAAATGCGCGGTTTGCAAAGAGGGTGCTAGAACAGGAGTTTGATATTGATGAGCAGGAGATGAATAACGGAACGAAGGTGGAAAGAGTTGTGTCGCCACTGCGCCTTGAAGGTGGAGCTCTCGAGGTTGATGGCGAGGGGACGTTCCTGGCGACTGAGAGTTCTATTATCTGTCCGCACCGCAATCCTTCGAGTTCTCTCAGCACTAGGGATGCTGTTGAGTCGCATTTGCGCGCTCTTCTGGGGGTTAGTAAGATCATCTGGTTCCCTGGGCGGACGGGGTTGGATATCACGGATTGTCATGTTGATGGGGAGGTGAAGTTCATTGAGCCGGGTGTTGTGGTGCAGAACAAGCCGCATCCGAAGACCGGAAAGGTGGAGATGGAGATCTATAAAGAGATCAAGGCGATCCTGGGCCGGGAGACGGATGCGCAGGGGCGGAAGATTAGGGTTGTGGAGCTTGAGGCGGCGGATCCGGATCTGGTGGGCTGGGGTAAGTATTATGACGAGGAAGATGAAGAGGAGGTGGAGAAAGAGCAAGAAGAGGCGGCAGGAACGTATGTCAACTTTTACTTTGTGAATGGGGGACTGATTGTGCCTGCGTTTGGGGATGGGAAGCGGGATCGAAAGGCTGTTGAGACGCTGCGTGCGTTGGTTTCGCCGGAGCGCAAGATTCGGCAGGTTTATGTCTCTGCTTTGCCTCTCATGGGGGGTGTGGTGCATTGTGTCACTCAACAGGTTATCTGAGTGGTGCTGATGGTAATAGCATTCATTATTCGTATCATTCATATCACCAATGTTGGTTCGGTATGTCAGTATGTACACGCCATTGCTCCATATCGCGCGACAGCCCAAAAAACAAAATGTTGAATATCTTTTTAGAAAAAGAAGTGCAAGTGCAAAAAAACACCACCACGCCATGCCTTTTTAGAAATACCCCGAAACCACAACCCAAATATTATATGTAATCCGAAAATGACAGACAACCCCGAACTCACTCGCATCCAAGCGCGAGATGCTCAACACTCACAAACTCAACTGATCAAAACTCCCCACCCTGGCCATAGCCCCTAACCTCCCGCCCCCTTTGGTAACCATCCCCAACCGATAAAACCTTTCCTCCCCACCTGGTGACCGTCCACCAATATACCACTTCTCAGGGCCCAGAGCATCGCGGAATCCTCCGCCGCCGCTACCCCCTCCGGAGCCACTGGAGCTGTCGCTTCCGCGACGGCGCTGGTGGTACTCTGAGACTGTGGGTGTGTTGGCAGTGGTGTGTGTGTTAGTGTTTGTGATGGGAATCGGCGAGGAGGAGGATGGGTAGGTTTCGGTTGTTGGTGAGGAGGAGCGATTTGTGGTGGTGTTCGGTGAGGACCCTGGTTCTGTAGCGGATGCGGATGCTGCGGCGGCGGCGGCGGCGGCTGCTGAGCCCGAGGTTGAAGGAGATGAAGGACTAGGTGAAGGTGAACTAGCCTTGGTAGCTATAGTTCTCGCGTTTTGTGTGCTGGAGGAGACAGTGGTAGATGAGGAAGAGGCCTTGAAGTTGGATGAAGATTGGGCTCGAAAGGCGGCCAGGAAGTTGGCTAGGAAGGGTCTGTTTGTGGACATAATGTCACTGAGAGTGTTTTAAATTAAGATATATGTCCTGCAGGTATGAGAAATTCAACGAAATAGAGTAGAGTGGTAGAATCCGGGGAAGAAGAGAGAGTGGGTTCAGATTCTGGGGATGACTTCAGACGAGGATTAAGAAGGCCGCTCCGGGGTTTCCCGATCGCCGCCGGGGGCCAATCAAAAGTGGAGAAACAAATGCTTACTCCAACACGTGGACGGAGAATACAATGAGTTATATAGTTATAGTAATTAATGCAGTATGTACACTGGAAGTCAAGATAAAGCCTCTCGGCTGCTGTTATATGTCCCGTGCAGAGAAATGCACTCTGTCGAATCTACTTACAAGTTTTGATAAATGGCAATAAAAACAATATCAAACGGCCGTCAAGTCAATGCAAAAATAAAACAGAAACAACTCATTTTCCTCGAGAGAAGGCATGCGAAGGAAAAGAGAAAAAAAATCAACAATCAACAAAAAATGACAACCCAACAATCCTTCCCTCGAGGTTTCCTGTCCAAAAACAAAAAAAAAAAAAAGAAAAGAAAAGAAAAGAAAAGAAAACACATGCCCAGGTCTATGTTTGTTTGGACGCCGGATAAACCACAGACAAGACACATACCAGCCCATCTACCCACTCATAATGGTTGGGAGAAAAGAAACAAGAAAAAAAGGAAATAGGATCAACCCAATTCAAAGTCGACCGCGTCGTTCAACTCGCGTAGAAAATGCTTATCAGAAGAATATGATGGAAATTCGTGACAACCCGCGACGGACACACCAGGACCACGATAGAGAGAAGGGAGAAACAACAGCCATCACTAAGTCGGAAAACAAAGACAAATCCCCAGATCGAGAACGCCGCGTTGGAATCAGTATCACGTAGATCTTGTCGTATCAACCCCAGATTGATTTTAGTCCCGATGAAATCGAGATCACAGAAAATGGGAAAGGGACAACAAACGCCAGATAACTCTCAAGCATTCCCAATGGTTAGCCCAGTCAAAAAACTTGGAGAGCCCTGAAGACAAAATCCGTTAGAACAATATGCATATAGATAGACAGAAAATATAATGTCGTTTTGATCAGCGTTCAAAAAAAAAAAAGTATGTTGAGTTCTCCCAGTTTCCCCATCGACAGGTCAGTTAAGCTGAAGTGTGTCATAATACCCAGTTCATTGCCTAGCGGGCTGAACGGTTCCTGCAATCAAGTTAGTAACGGCCAGATAGTTTGATCATGGAGAAAGGCGTACCATCACCGCTCAAAGTGGTCGAGGCAAGGTAAAGACCATTCATACCAGCGCCCTCCTGGGGACCGGTAGTGGCGGGATAGTACTTGCGGTCGGCATCAACATGGGCGTGAATCGAGTCCTGGCCGGATGCCATGGACTGGGGGAACACGGGGTTCATGTAACCATCGGAGGTACCGGGCTGAAACATCGAGGTCCAGTCAATTTCGCCAGTATGAGTGGCACCCGGCATTACCGGGCGCTTATTAGGATCTTGGACGATCGGGGAATTTACCTGCTCAAAGGAGTGACGGTCAACATTCAGCTGCTGGCTGATGGAGTGATTGGGACCAGGCTGTATGAGGTACGGATTCTGCTTGGGAGCAGCCATCCAAGCTCGCGGATGCGGTTGGCCAGCGGGGAACGCGTCTTCCGTAGGACCATGGTTCATCCCGTTGACAGACGACATCGTAAAGCCCAGAGGTGGCTGCTGTTGCTGCTGCTGCTGGTGCGGTTGTGGTTGTTGAGGCGAATGCTGTTCCGGAAATCCCGTTGCAGGGTGGCCCGTGTTAGCCAGCCCGTGGCCATTCACGGAGGCTGCGGCGACGCCAGCGGCAGCAGGAGCACCCTCGCCGAATGTCGTACCTGCAACGCCCGTGGTGGGGGTCGGGGCGGTAGTACTGACTTCATCCTGAATAGGTTTGTTTGCATTGGCGGCCTGCGACCGCTTCAAATGGGCCTGGGGGTGCGACAAGTGAGTGGCACCCGTGGGGTTACCGCGTCGCAAAGAACACTTCTGAAAGTGACGCTTCAAGATATCACTGCGCGAGAATGTGTCCCGGCAAAGCACACACATGTACGGACGATCACCCGTGTCTTTACCTCGTTAGTTTGATGAAATCAATGGCAATGCAGAAAAGTACTCACGTCTCAACAGATGACGCTTGAGATGCTTTGCGTGCAAGTAGGTCTTGTTGCAGTGAGGGCAGGGAAATTTCCCATCGGCATCCTTGGCGGGAATTGTGGTGTTTTTGGCAGACCCATTGACGGTATTGGCGGCGACAGGAGTGGCCCGTCCGGGAACGCTGGGGAGGATACCGCGACGACCCTGGGAACCAACCACCTGGGTACGCGGGGAGTCCTTAGGAGCGTAAGGCGAGCCACCATTGGCACTAGCCACGGGATCCTGGTTCACCCAGGGAGCGGTAGCAGTCTTGCCATCCGGGTAGCTAAAGGCGCCCGAGGGGAGGCCGGAATAGTCTGTACGGCGATCGCGCGGGGGTGCCGGAGCAATTGGCTGGGGATAGCTCTGGGCAGAAGAGGCCGGAGGAAGCACGCTATGTGGAGGAGGGTAGTGTTGCGACGGTTGTTGAGCCTGCTGAGCCTGAGGATTGGGGTGGGAGAGGAAAGACGAGGGAGGCAGGCTGCCAACGGCGGTGGTATGCGGCATGATAGGCGCGGCGGAAGACGCGTAGACGTCGTGGGAGGATGCCGGGAACCTAGACAGGTCGGGACGGTACGGCGGCTGGCCCATGTAAGAGTGAGGAGCCGGGGATTGACTGTGATGCGGCTGTAGCGGCGGCAAAGTCTGGGGTTGAGAGACAGGATAATGATGCTGCATGGTGTACTGCGGCATGGGCATACTGGAGATTGGGGTGGAGGACAGCGGCGTGGAGCCCTGGGGCAAGCTGGTGGAGGGAGGTCTCGACGGATGCGAACGAGGGTCCATGATTTCTTCTTTTTTTCACAAAAAAAAAAAAAAAACCCGAATCAACGAAAAGAAAAAGAAAGAAAGTGGTGAGGGTTGTGGTGAATAGATAGGGCTGAGAGGAGGGGAAGTTGTTCACGGTATCGGGATCATTGATCGTGAAGCGAAGAACAACAGAAAAAAAAAAAAAAAAATAAATAAAAGAGCGTTTTCCGATGAAGCCGCGTTCAGATCCGATAACTTTTCTTGGTTTTTTTCAGCAATTGATCAATTGATCAATTGATCTTGAGTGTGTTTTGACGCGGGCAGTCAAGCAACACGAGATCCCGTGGTGGATCTATTTTTCAACTGAAAAGGAAAAAAAAAAAAAAGACGACAGGGAATAAGGGCAAAAGGCAGTTTGTGTGTGAATAACAACAAGCTGTGAGGGACGAAGTGGGAACGTTGAGTTTTATCCGCACGTTGTGTTTTTTCCTTGAGAGTATCCACACACACCAAAAACTGACTGGGAAAAGGCGGCGGAGCGGTGGGTCAACGCACCACGTCGAGTCCAGTCAGGTCAAACTGCTGTTGCTGGTACGGGCAGGGGAGTGGAATTGGGCAATGGCTGAGAGACGATCACGTATAACAACACAATAAAATAACCTGCCAGACAGATTCAGATTGAAGTTTCAAAAGGAAAAGAAAAGATTGAGGGAAAAGAGAAAAGAGAGAAGAGAAAATTCGAAGGGGAGAGGGGCGGGGAGGAGCGGCAAAAAAGAAAAGAATAGAAAAAAAAAAAATTCGGGGGAGGCAAAGAGAAAAATACACGAGAGCAACAGATCAGAAACGGGAAATGGTGAGGGAAAGAGCGACGGATGGGGTAAAATATCGAGGCCTCTGTTTAAAATTACATAGTCCATTACATTACATACATACGGCAGCGGTGTCGGTGGGAAGCGATTGGATTAATCGGGTAAAGATCGGCTGAGACCTCGGGGACAAGTCACGGGACAGTGCCGGTCGAGCCGGTAGAGTTGAGCTGCTCGTAGAGAACTCCAGGTCTGTAATTATGATCTCTATGTGAGTTTGAGACTCTCTATACACGGCGTTAATTATCACAGATTTGTCAATATGTAAATGTATCTGCAAATTCTGTAGCAAAAAGGAATGTATCCCAATTAGTCTCAAAGGGAAATGCAGCTACATGTACACGTACAGTTACGTGTCCGAACTCAGCTTGAGTTGTACATGTCCATGTCCGCATCCAGATACTTTATCTAAAGGCTATTTTATAGAGTTCTTCATTCTACCACAGAGTATATATCAAATACAATGTGAATATGGAGTCTTTGGTCAAGATCTTCTCCGCAAGGCCCGCCAGAGGTTCTTGGAAACAAAATAATCCACATCCCACATGTCATCTTATCAAGGTTATCGATGTGGAGGTCTCCATAGTCAGTAATCCAGTGTACCTATACAGACGATTATCCCCGTACAATCAAGAAGTACGGGTACTCCGTACAGAGTACGTACTTGATACAGTAGGTATAATCCTTTATACAAGGATAAGCAGACCCCTGCACGGTCTAGGCAAAGGGGTACTTTTGCCGGTCGCGATAGAAATATGCTGCCTATATATATATCTCACTCGTGATATACCTATACAAAAGATGCATTTATGATGAAATGATAGATCATTCAGATATATCATTCCATCGCTATCTGTCTAGCCACGGCCAGCTCCGATAATAAGTACTCATCTACTCGGTACAAGTGCGTGCTAGTACAAATACTTCGTACCTACATACCAGATTAGCTCATCCCCACCATTTTCCAGAGCTTCTCCCGCTTCCATTGTGGACCGTTGCACTTGTTCGATCGACTATACATACTAAGCATATTTAAGGTGAAGAAGCATTGCAGGACCCCTGGAATGTTCATCGTCTAAGACAAACATGCACTCGGAGTACAAGTACGGATGTACATCGAGTGTACGTATCTGCCGTACAGCGATAGTCCGGGATACTCGTACTCCGATGTACTCCGTATGTACAGCTGTCTATCCGATCCCGGCGGCCGCATTCGGTAGGTACCGGCTGCAGAATTGTCCGATGCGTTTTATATTAACATAGTATGCACAAATCTAAGAGAATTTCGATGATAAAATAAAACCAATTCTAACTATTCTCTTCATTTCCCTACAATAATCACAATTACAGCTTACTCTGTCTGTACTCTGGTATACTGAACAGAGTACACACCGACTCACGGCAATTCCTCGGTAGTTTTACCCGGGCAGGCGACTTCTCCGGCACGCCCACTCGATGTTTCCATTCCTGCTTCGAGCCCGGATTCCCGCCGAGGCGCCGGTTTCAGGTTCTCATCCGACCAATGGGAATACCACAAAAGAGAGGAAGTGGGGCTAGCACGCCACCCGCTGGTACTTTAGTTTATCAGCGGTTACGATGTTTTGCAAATTACGCGGTTACGAACTGTAGTTGTATACACGTACACCGGACACTTGTGTTCACTTATGATTTTGTGAAAATATATAGCATTATAGCATTCTTATACGCAGAGCAAATTTAGGGTACAAAGTGCTTGTCTGTAGCAACCATTGAAAATTGAGCGCTATTCAGAGTACCTGGGATGTAGGAAACCACTGCTTTTGTACTAAATAAGGACACTCAGAGTGCAACCACGGTCCTGGATCAACCCAAACTTACCAATCTCCTGGATATCAAAGCACAAGCATTCGTTCGTACTCCAGGTACCTACTCAAGCAAGCTCTAATATCACTATCTGAAATAGAACGCGTATTTGTACATAGTAGGGCTCTCGTAAAGATGCAAGTACCTCTTTCTGTTCATCGCCGGCGTGTCGATACTCAGTTATTCTACGGACCACCGGAAGCTAAACCTTACCAGTCATGTTATACATCGGCAGATGTGAACTTGATATGCCGACGAGGAGCACAAAGCTTCTTGTGCAAGTAGAGTACGGGGTGTAGTGTAGGTATATGAACCTGTAGATGTTCAAGTGCAATGCTTGACAGCACTAGGTTATCAGATGTACCGTCCAAGCCGATGGAGTTGGTCCACTTCTTCTAGAAAATTGCCCCATTTATGGATACTATCGAGTAAGAGATGAGCGGAGTATGGGGTGAACCACATACCAGGACAGCTACATGTATTCCTTGTTCAGCTGCAATATAATCGCTGCAAATATATGCAAATATATGCATTGTATATCATGGGCAATGTATTAATGGTCAATATTTCCATTGATCTACGCTCATGCTCCAAATAAGATCCTATTTCATTCAGAACCCAATTACTCTGTATAGCTACCACTTGCTAACTCACCACTCTCCCCATAAACATGCTCAACATTCACCTTCGGCCCCCTAAACCACCTCCTTGCATCAACCACCCACCAAATCACGACCCCCAACATCGGCCCCCCATACACCAAACACGTCCAATTCATCAACTGCGGCGTCAACCGCTCCCCCTGAACCTGAGGTAGACACAAAACCGGCACCATCAGCACCACAAAACTCACCCCAACCCCACCAACCATCCTCCCCAGCCAAGTAGGTCCCAGATCCCACGGACCCCGTCGAAACCTGTCACCCACAAAGAACACGCGGATAGCAATGGGGATTCCGAAAGCAACGAATTGGGCGATTGCGCCGATACTGAACAATGCGCCGATAGCCACTGAGCCTGCTAGCATGAGGAGACTCATAAGGACTCCGAGAGAGGCGTTGAGGAGGACTGCGTTTACGGGGGTTTGGGTTTTTGTGTTTACGCGCTTCCAGATGCGCGAAAGGGGGAAGCAGTCGTCTCGTGCGTAGGCGTACGTCACGCGTGATGCAGCGACCATGCAGCCCTGGCCCATTGAGAAGCCGCAGATAATGGTTAAAGAGAGGAGGGTTATTGCCGTTTTGCGGGGAAGGACTTGGAGCAGATACGAGGCCCAAGGTTGGCCTAGCGAGGAGTTCATTACGGCCTCGATGTCATGGACTGTGTATGCGACGACGAGTTGGAGGAGCCATCCTAACACCCCACCAATGGCAGAGGTCATTACGATGGCGCGTGGTGCGGCGATACTGGCATTCGAGCATTCTTCACTTAAATGGAAAGGGGAGTCGTAACCCGCCATTGTCCAGATGACACCGACGAAGGTCATTAGCACTGCAATGCCGTCGGGCCAGTCAGTGCGGTTGTTTATGTTGCCCCAGACGTCGGATGAGGGATTAAACCCCCATGGCCTCCTGTCACTGTCGTCTGTGGCTATCTGCACGGGAATTGTAATCAAGACGGAAATCAGAGCTAGTAGGTTGAACGTCGAACCGTATGAGTTGAAATTTGCAATCCAGCGCGTTGGCATGCTGCTTATGCCCGCGTGTACGCCCAACAGCAATGCTGTCAGCAGGAACGTATGCCATTTCGTCGGTTCATAGCTTGGATTCTCGATTGATACCGCGGCCAGAATCATCGCAGCTAGGGAATAGTTCACTGACGGCGCGGCTGTGACCTGTCCGATCCAGTTCGACCAGCCGACAATCCACGCTGCAAATGGTCCGTATTCAGGTGGTGCTAAGACAGCTGCTGCATAGTACAGTCCGCCACTATATCCGTCAGCTCTCATAATCTTTGATAGGGTTTGTGATCATACCTAGTAGGCATTGCCGAGCAAAGCTCCGCCATAGCCATGGCAATACACTGGATGAAAACCATGGCAATAATCCATCCCCAGACCATTCCTGCCGTGCCAGCATATCCCATCCCTACAACTATCAGTCATGTTCAACCACACCCAAACCCCGTAGAGAAAGAACGTACCATAAGCTAAGGTACTCCCGAACGACGGCAGCAATCCCAACACCGCAAAACTCACACAAAACGTCGTCCATAGTGAAAACTCCCGCTTGAATTCCTGCTTATACCCCAGTGCCACTATGACCTGCTCGTCAGCGTTCCCTGTGGACGTCCTCGGGACATCGTCATCTGCTAAGATTGTAGTGACTGCTGTAGGGGTTGTATTGTCGTCGACACTGGTGGATACAGAGGCCTGCTTGGTTTCGTTGGGCATATTTATCTTCTCTCCTCTTTTCCTTTTTCTCTCATTTATAGATTCAAGGGTAAAAAATGTACCAGAGGAGAAGCAGCTGCAGCTCAGCTTAATATAACATATGAAATCTTACAGCACAAACTAAGCGATCATGGGGTTACACGATATCACTCTGCCTTATGTAGACATCCTATCTGCCTACATTAATTTTCTGCACGGAAGCGATAACGAGCATCTGCAGCGCGGAATAATTTTCCCAGGTGCAGGGTTGGTTATCTCGCATCGGAACCATTGTCTGCTCCGTACTCGTCGAGGTGATTGATGATCATCGGTTGGAACGATTGATTCCGAGGTATGTTTAGATTTGTCGAGGTGTGATAGTTACTCCAACCCATATACTCAGACTCAACTGTGTACCCATAATCATTTACAAAGTACCGAGTAGTGTTCCACTAGATAAGATGTAGGAACTTTATTTTGCCATGGATCCATGTTACTACTACGAGCCAAGTTGCTTACTGAAAACGGAAGTTATAACTTGGTTTCCGAGACTGAAGCCCTCAGATGATCATCGAAGAGAATTCAGGCTACTTTTGGAGTATGAGCACGGGGCTTTCCATATACGGGAGCCTATGCATCTTATCTTGATAAACCTCAACCAATCAATCATTAGAACACGGATACATCAAACCCAGACAATACGTATGCACAGAAAAAACCTGCCCATTGAAGCTAGAACAGCCTAGGCAAAGAAGATATGAAGAGAACTGATTGGGTGTTGTCTATGAGCTCTCGAATTCCATCACTAATCTACAGTAGTACAAGCCATCCCTTACCGTCCACGGCCAAACACTTGACTGCGGACAAGCCGTATAGTAAAACAAATCGGTTAAACACATTTAGAACGGCTAGATTATGTCAGCAAACATTCTCACTATATAATAGACATGAAGACAGAAACTCACGTTGTCCTCGGGAGCCAGTCTCCGGTCAAAGTACTGGTCGAAGAAGGGGAACTGCTGGAGAATATCCCGGCGCACACGGGGAACCTCGCCGAAGAAGAAGAGAGCACCGACACCAGCAGCAACACCGAACGTACCGACAATACCGCCGCTATCCCATATTAGCAGCCTATTTAATACGAACACCACTCGATTAACTGCTTCGAAAACTCACTATCTGGTGGCGTGGCCAGCGTCAAGGCCGTGGAAGTGGGTGGGAGTGTAGTACCTGCATCGCTTGTCGTTAGTCTCCTGTTTGCCCATATTGCGATTTCAAAGTCCTCCGTTCGCTAGTCCATAGTACAATAGAATGCATAACTCGAATAGAGTGGTGTCTGCTATGTTAAATGTACCAAACCCATATATCCTACCAACTCAAGCCAAACTAAAACCAATTGCCGGATCGGGAATATCTCACTTGGGACCAATACGACCGGAGAAGGCCGCAGCACGGCTAATGGTTTGCGAGAACTATGAACCGGAGCAGTAATTAGCAATCTACTCAATATATTTCACTCTAGTCAAGCATCTCCAATCCGTAGCCCGTTGGTCAGTCGGGGCATGACGCGATTCCAACGTCGAGGCCAGAGCCCCCTCCTTGTTCCTCCTGGGATCGACCACCGGTATAAAGAAACGCATGGGGCTGATAAGAATCAGAAGGAAAGTACATACCATCTTATCTAGCAGCTCGAGACACGCAGAGCGAGAATTGAGTCTGGGACAACAGCGACAGAATGAATGATGGCTGCGGACGAAACGAAAACCGGGAGGCTCCGATCGACAACCAATCAGCGTCCCGAAACCAGAGTCACGTGATGTTACCCAAACGGTCAAATCAGATGCATTGCATTTGCGATCTCCAAGTACACAAAATGTTAAGAAGATTGAAGCTGTATACACACTGTGTTTGAGTGCTATATCTTTGCTGAGTGACATTAATCTACGACACTACATACCCAACACCATTCCCAGACCTAGAAAAGGTCAATATCAGAGATATCCTTTGAACTTATAATAAAATCAATAGAAGCCCAAGAAGAGAAACAAAAGAAAAAAAAGAAATGAAAACAAAATATATCTATACAAATCCCTGATGCCCATGTTTAATCGACTTTTCCGGTAGTGCCCCCATTGAGCAGACCTTCCTTTCCTTCAAGTTGGAAGAATCCACCACCGCTGCTACCACCGGCACCAATGATCCCACCCCGAGAACCGCGCCGTGACCCCCTTCCTCGAGCCGCGAACATTACCGCGGCGACGGAGATGGTCAACAGAATGATGAAGATAATAGGGTGGTTGGAGATAAAGGAGCGCGTAGAGAAGAATGCAGACTCCACGGTGCCAACTGTGGACTTCGGGGTAAGCTTCGGTGGGTTGGCAATGACAAGAGGGATGGTCTCAAGAATCGAAGTACGCGAGGCCATAATGGTAGCTCCGCTAGACGAGGTGTCCCAGTAACGTCGGTTCTAGAAAGCATGAATTAGTATCAGTCATCTCCTTCGGTTTTGTGAAAGATACTCACATCTTCGTCGTTGATGATAACTCGTTCGCCATTCTCCACGTCAATTCCATACGTAGTCCGCAACCAACGCTCCCAGAAGTCACCATCGACCCAGGCAAACCCAACTTGCTTCTTGTCATCCTCACGGATGGTGATACGCATGTTCTTCGCGGCTCGCAACGCACGTTGGTCCTCACGGTCGTCAGCTTCCTCGATACGGAGCTGTTTCGTATCCCGAAGTTCTTTTCGTTCCAATTGGAACAACTGAGTCTGCTTATCCATCCACTCGTGGGCTGCGTTTTTCAGCTCCCTCTTGCCAAGGATGAAGTCATCAGAACGTCTCCGGCTCAGGATACCAAGCACCACGTACTTGCCGGCCATGACTTCACGGGCGTTCGACGCAGTCAGTTCCGGGACAATGGGCAGCCATACGCTACTCATCCAGTTAAGAACCTGTCGGAAGTCTCTCATGTCTTTCGGAGCCAAGGCATTGTAATAATTCGGGCGGCCATCTCGCACCACGAGAAGACGAGGCCAGGTCGAAATCTTGAATCTCTCGGCCAAAGCAGCACTATTAGTTTTCACGATCCGTGCATGTCCAATCAAGCTGAGAGTCAGGCGTTCCAGAGCTTCAAAGTCTTCCGATGTTGTTGCGTGGTCATAGAAGTAAAGGAAGATGACTTCCTCCTTTTCTTCTAGCTCCTGGAAAGCGACCGCATCAACATCCTGGACACCGGATCCAATGTCGACAGCCCTCTTGGCGTAGTTCACTAAATCACCAAGGCCACGCAGTCCATTGTACTCGACCCTCTCACCTCCGCGGAAAAAGTACATGGTCGGGAAAGCGTTCACATGAGCATCCTTGCAAAGTCTAGGCTCCGCATCGCAGTTCACTTCACCGATATTGAGAACATGCTGCATTTCTCTACCCATCTGACCCCACGCGGGTGCGAGTGCCTGACAGTGACCACACCATGGTGCGTAGAACTTGATAAACCAGGGGTCCTGGCTAGTTGTAACCAGCTTTTGGAAGCTTTCGGCGGTAAGCGGGACCGAGATGCCTTGAGGGTTCGCAGGAGCCGACTTCGGCTTCGGTTTCTTCTTGCCCGAAGAGGCCAACTGTGCAGCCTTTTCATTGTGCTTCTCGCCAGCCTTAGCACCGCCCTCAGGGTTTTTGTCTTTGGCGGCAGGAACCTCAGGCTCAGCCTTAGGGTTGACCTTCTTCTCCCCGGGTTCGGGAAGTTTGACGCCTTCCACAGGTCGAGACCCCGGCCGGATCAGTTCCAGTTTCTCCTCCACAAATTCACTCATGCCCTTCATGTCCTTCGGGCCCTCATACTTTTCCATCAACTTTCCATTGTGATACAGCGCAAACAAGGGGAAGTATCCAACATCCAATTCCGAGCACAGATCCGCATAGGCAAGGCAGTTCATAGATGCGAAATGGAAATCGTAGAATTTCTGGAATGAATTCAAGGACTGCGTGTCGGGGCTCTTGGACGAAGACGACGATAACGGATTTGATGCCTAACGGAACGATTAGACAATCACTGTAGAACCTTGATGATCTCTCAACTCACATAATAAAATTCGTAGAGTGTTTGCCACGTTGGCGCGATCTTGGTACAATGAGGACAAGATGGAGAGAAATGCTTGACAAACCAGTAACCCTCCTTTGTCAAATCCTGGAAGGTGTCCGGTGTCAACTCCCTCATGGGAGGGACTTCAACGCCATTGAAGGTAGTCGAACTAGATTTCGCATCTTTCTCCGAGCCGGCTCTTTTTACCAGACGATGCTCAGATCCCTCCGGAGTGGCAGCGAAAGTCGAGGGAATCGAAACGAGCGAGAGAAGTGACCACACCAGTGTCGAGGGTTTCATGCTGGCTGCGGTTTCAAGATTCACAACCTTGGGAGATTAACGTAAAGAAAGGATTTATAATCGGGAATATGCGTATAAGATGAACGAAGGGCGAGACAAATCGATTTAGAGGCGTAGTGTCATATGTGGCAGTCCTGAAATGCGGCGCAACTGCTGTCAGCGTATGTGGAACAGCAGTGACCGTGGATTTGCTGCACAAAGATGTGCACGACCCACGATCCGGCGAATAACTTGAGATACTGTGGAAAAGTGGTCGAACCCGAATGGGATTGTTGCTGAAGATAAGTGCTGTATGTAGTTGCCCCCTAACAAAGGCGACTTGCTGGAGACTTTGTTTCTCCGCTTCCGGGGCGGAACCTCAACCTTTCGTCCTCTCAGGGCGCGGATAATCGCATTAATCAGATCGAGAGTACATCGTCATCTTTAATTGACCCGGTCACCCACCCTTGTCGGGTCTTAATACACAAAATACAATTCTCAGGATGAGATCGACACTCCGGTTGTTGGCCAACGTCAAGCCCCGGTACTTGGAGCCGTTTGCTCCCACCGGGTTGACCGGCCTCCTCACTCACCCCAGCCCTCGCCCGACTTTGATCTTCCTTTACCAGAGCGTTCTTGAAAAGCTGCAGCATTTCCCCGAGTCGTCTGTCTACCGCCAGTCTACAGAGGCGCTAACCCGCCGACGCCTGCAAATTGTCGAGTCGACGAAACCGCCTGGTTTTGAGCAATGGTTGGAGCGTGTGAAGAAGACTGTGGGCGCCGAGCCTGAGCGATTCGCCAGTCTCCTCTTGAAAAACGGACAGTACGCTGCCTCTCAGCAAAGCGACGGAAGCGAAAACCCTCGTGGAGAGGAGTGGAATGGTGACTCCGTCGAGACGGCGACCGAAGGCCCCGCTCGTACCGCGACCCAGGAAACGCAATGGGAAAAATTGATGGAAGAGTCCACCAAGGAGGCTCACGAGTCTGATTTCTATAACGAAACTATGAAGTGGGAGGCTGAACCCGCTCTTGAAGCAGACCAGTATGTTGGCCAGTCAATTGCGTCAAATTAAGCCGTTTGATGGGAGTGAAACGCGTGCTAATTCCTCACATCAGGGTTTCCGAGATTGAAAACCAGATCGGGGCCGGTCTCATTGAGGAAGTTATCCAGGTTGCCGAGGGTGAGCTGAAGCTCGTCGATTACATGTATAAGTCGGAAGCGTAAGTCCTTCGACGGTCAACTTGGGTTGCCATTCAATGTCTTCAGGTATTTGCTAACCTTTATTTTAGGTGGGGGGAACTTGAGGAGAAGCCCAGCCCTGGCCAGTGGAGCTATTTTGAGCGGGAGTAAACGCCATAATTCGGTTTTGTTCAACTATGACATTTGTATTTATTAGCCCACGAGTTCGAGGAGGAACACCTCCATGAAACTTATACTTTGACACAAAAAAAGAGAATTTATTCATCAATTGCCTTCCTGTCGCTCCTGGCTACAGATCTGTCGTAGTGTAGGGGCTGTTGTCTCCGGGTAAGCTAAAGCCTTGTTTGAATACTGTCCCCAGAATGCTATGCTTCATTAAATTACACTCAATCAATTTCATACTTCTGTCAAATTATCACGTCACTCAATTCATCTTCATCTCCTAATATTTGTATGTAGTTACATAGATGCCCAGAGCCGCAGGCGGTGAGCCCACCATCGCTAGGCGGGATTCCGTCTCCTTGTGGACACATCGTCCCTGAGCGTCGCTGGTCACTATTTAGAATAATTCTACTTTACTGCTTTTTGCCATTGCCTGCTCGGTGATCTCCTTTCAATAGTCCCAACCGAATATCCTCGCCAGACGAACCCTCTAATTGTATCCTCGGGCTGGGCTGTTTTGAGCGGCTCGTGGCCTGATTTCCCCTCCGTTTTCGCAGCAGGCCTTCCCCGACGCCGCACACATTTATCTACAAACAACAGTTCAATATGCGCTTGGACGTCAAGGTGAGAAATCCTCGACAGAAGCTATACTCTATGCTGGACAGGAGCATGTGAAATGTGGCTGGAATCGCATTTAATACCGTTGCTGACGTTGTAACGTACAGAGACAACTCTTTGCCCGCTCGGAGCGGGTAAAGGGCATTGATTTCCACCCTACGGAGCCATGGGTGAGTACATATAACCTTGATTTGTCTTGTATGATGCTAACTATGATATAGATCCTGACGACATTATACAGCGGTGCGTTCAAGTCGCCAGCAATTGCTTTAGGTTCAATGCGCTAATTGAATAACAGGTCACGTATACATCTGGTCCTACGAGACTCAAGTAAGTTTCTAACTTAGTGACATTACTAGCAGAGGACACAGCTGACAATTGACTCTTTTCATAGTCCATTGTTAAAACCTTCGAACTCACCGATGTCCCCGTACGAGCTGGACGCTTCATTGCCCGCAAGAACTGGATTGTTTGCGGTTCGGACGACTTCCAGCTTCGTGTTTACAACTACAATACGTCCGAGAAGATCACGTCTTTCGAGGCCCATCCCGACTACATTCGATCTATCGTCGTCCACCCCACTCAACCTTTCGTTTTGACCGCATCCGATGACATGACAATCAAGCTTTGGGATTGGGAGAGAGGCTGGAAGTGCGTTCAGGTCTTTGAGGGCCACAGCCATTATGTGATGGGCTTGTCCATCAACCCAAAGGACACCAATACATTCGCCTCTGCATGTCTGGATCGGACGGTGAAGATCTGGAGCCTTGGCTCGCCTCATGCCAACTTCACCCTCGAGGCCCACGAGACTAAGGGTGTGAACCATGTCGACTACTACCCGCAGGCTGACAAGCCCTACCTTCTCACTACATCGGACGATAAGACTGTCAAGGTCTGGGACTACACAACGAAGGCGCTAATTGCGACTCTCGAAGGTCACACGAGTAACGTCTCTTTCGCCTGCTACCACCCCGAACTTCCTGTGATCATCTCCGGTTCCGAAGATGGAACAATCAAGATCTGGCATGCCAACACATACCGACTGGAGCAGTCGCTGAGTTATGGGCTAGAACGAGCTTGGTGTGTCTCATACCAGCGTGGTAGGCAGGGTGTCGCCATGGGTTTTGATGATGGTGCTGTGGTTGTTAAGATGGGCAGAGAAGAGCCAGCCGTTTCAATGGACAGTTCTGGAAAGGTCATCTGGGCCAAGCACAATGAAGTGGTATCGACTGTTATCAAGGGTGGTGATCCCACTGTCAAGGACGGCTCACCCCTCTCTCTGTCCACGAAAGATCTGGGATCTTGTGAGGTCTACCCGCAGACATTGTCGCACTCCCCGAACGGGCGGTTTGTGTCTGTCTGTGGTGACGGAGAGTATATCATCTACACAGCGCTTGCCTGGAGAAACAAGGCCTTCGGGCAAGCCCTCGATTTCGCGTGGGGGTCAAAGGACAACAGCAATGACTATGCCATCCGCGAATCTCCAACCAGTGTAAAGATATTTAGAAACTTCAAGGAAGTGAGTGGTGGCCTTGATGTTGGTTTCCAGGCGGAGGGTCTCTCAGACGGTGTTCTCCTTGGCGTGAAGGGCCAGGGAGGCATTGGTCTGTTCGACTGGGAGACTGGAAACCTGGTCCGTCGCATTGAAGTCGAACCAAAGGGCGTAAGTTCATGCATTTTATCTCATGTCGTATGACCTCGCGCACTGACATGTCAATTAGGTCTACTGGTCTGAATCCGGAGAATTGGTGGCTCTTGCCTGCGAGGATAGCTTTTACGTTCTCAGATTCTCAAGAGAAAACTACGTCAACGCATTAAACGAAGGCGAAGTGGATGAGGATGGTGTTGAATCTGCATTCGAGGTTGTCACCGACATCAATGACTCTGTTCAAACAGGTCAATGGGTTGGAGATTGCTTCATATACACAAACACAACAAATCGCCTGAACTACCTGGTCGGTGACCAGACATACACGATTTCCCACTTCGACCAAGCCATGTACCTTCTGGGCTATCTACCTCGTGATGGTAGAATCTACCTTGCCGACAAGGACGTTAACGCCGTGTCCTTCGGCTTGTCGCTTGGCATGGTTGAATACCAGACCTTGGTGCTGCGCGGAGATATGGACCAGGCAGCGGAGCTGCTCACGGACATCCCCCAGGACCAGATGAATAAGGTAGCCCGCTTCCTCGAAGGCCAAGGCTACAAGGAGATGGCACTCGAAGTCGCCACGGACTCGGAGCACCGCTTCGACCTCGCTCTCTCGCTTAGCGACCTCGAAACCGCCCTCGAGATCGCTCGCGAATCTAACGTCGAGCACAAATGGAAGACAGTCGGCGACACTGCGTTGGCAAGCTGGAACCTCTCCCTTGCCCAGGAGTGCTTCACCAACGCCAAAGACCTCGGCTCCCTCCTCCTCCTGCACACCGCCAGCGGTAACCGCGAAGGCCTCAAGGCACTCGCCCAGCAAGCCTCCAAAGCTGGCCTGCACAACGTCGCCTTCTCTACGCTCTGGACCCTCGGTGACGTCGACGGCAGCATTGACCTCCTCGTACAGACAGGCCGCCTCGCGGAATCAGTCCTCTTCGCTCAGACCTACAAGCCTTCGCGTGCACCCAAGCTCGTGACTCAGTGGAAGGAATCCCTCGAGCAGAGCGGGAAGTCTAAGATTTCGCGCCTGGTCGGTATTCCACCTGGTGCACCCGAGGGAGTCGCTACAGATGACGACCTCTTCCCTGAGTGGGATGAATATATCCGCATCGAGAAGGAAGGAGGTGCCCCTGCCCCTGCTACTGAGCCGCCGTCGTCAGAATCGCTTATCGACGTTGAGACGGATGAAGGGGGTAATGCGGAGAGTGCGATGAATGGAGCTGCTGAAACTAAAGCTGAGGCTGAAGCTGAGGAGGTATAGATGGAGATAATGTGATATGTGCTATATGAGAGTCCAATTGTTTTTTATTTGAGACTTGGGGAGGACCAGGATGGACTCATATAGTTTGGATGGATAACTTGATTCCTTACTTTTTTACCTACATATTTTTTAGAGCTTTATTTCACCTTTTACCCTATTTCTGTTTTTTGTCAGCAATATCATTGTCGTTTTTTTTTTTTTTTTCTCGATTCCAATGCAATGTGTTTTAGACCGCTGAATCCGTTTGAGTCCACTCAATTTTTGCTCCTGTATCAACTTGTCTTGATGTACAAGTGATATTTGTCTGGTTCTGATGTACTACTTAGTCATGAAGTTCTACGAAGGCTCACAGTTCGTTCTGTTAGCCAATCGAGAAAAGACAGGATAATTCAGGCCAGTTCAACCAAGAGAGTTTATTTGATTTGTACCATAAATATTTCTTTATTTCACTCCATCGCACACTCGAACAAAACACACAAGACCCGAGAAACCTTGTAACCGGAATGCTAGGATGACAAAAATCACGACCAGATGAGATGGGTAACCGCGCACTCTGAAATGCATAGTAAACAAGACGCTCGAATGTAATTGAGATCGATATGGGAAAAGGTAGAAAGCGGAAAATGTTCTGAAAGGAAGAAAAAAGGAAAAAAGGGAAGAGAGTCAAGGGCCAGCTACCAGACCCATTATACTCGAAGTGGAAAAGATGGTCATATCTATGCACCATATGAAAAACAATCACGCAGAATGTACACAGAAGAACTGTTTCAAACAATTCCTCCAAAATAGAAAAGGGCAAGGTCTAGAATAAACCTGTTGCCCTGTATTGTCAACTTGTTCACTCTGGGATGCTTCCGAATGACGGGTCCTTGACGCTGCCACCGGCGTCACCGAGACCGGCAACCGGGCGGTTGTAAGACCAGCCTTCGAATTGTTGCTGCATAGTCTGAGAAAGAACGGGGCCATCGACATAGGAGTCTTGCGGGGCTTCTTGGGTGAACTCGCGGTCAAAGTTGGCGGTATCACGGGCATCAACCTATACAAGTTAGTTATCAGAGTGGACAGACAGGGAGAAAATGCATGTTCTACATACCACATTGGGGCGGAAGCTTGGCTCGTACTTCCTCTGCAGCAGCTTGCGCCAGTCGATGTTGGCGAAAAAGTGGTGAGACTTGATTTCCGCAGCACCATTTGCACCTAGACGGTTCTGGGGATTGCGGTCGAGAAGCCGAGTGAGCAGATCCCGAGCAGCAGGAGGAACCACTTCAGGACCAGGGAATGAGAGAGGCTCCTGTAGGATCTTTCTGTACATCGTATTTGTGTTTTCGTCGTAAAAGGGCGGCAGACCAGTCAACATTTCATAGAGGAGGACACCCAGCGTCCACCAGTCGACAGTCTTGGTGTAGCCGTTACCAACGAGGAGTTCCGGAGCAAGATACTCGGGGGTTCCACAGAAGGCTATTTTGGAAGAGTTAGTAAGGGGCAAGATATTAAGCCAGAGGGAGGGGAGATCATACTGTTCGTTCTATCCTCATCCTTCATGTCCAACTTGCAAAGACCAAAATCGCAAAGAGCAATGTGTCCGCTGTAATCGAGAAGGATATTCTCGGGCTTGAGATCACGATAAATAACCTTGAATCCGTGCAAACATTCTAGAGCACAGAGCAGCTCTGCGGTGTAGAAACGTGCGCGGTTGATATCGAAACGCTGTTCTCGTTGAAGATGATGGAACAGCTCACCACCGTTGACGAACGCCAGAACAAAGTACAACTTCTCCGGTGATTGGAAGGAGAATTTCAAGGGCACAATGAATGGGTTGTTTATCTGCGCAAGCACAGACCTTTCAGCAAGAGTGTGGGTGACTTCCGATCGGGAGATGATATGGGCTTTGCGAATGGTCTTGAGGGCGTAGATTCGACCAGTGTCCTTCTTCCTATATGACGATAGCTGGTTAGTATCCGTTCGTCAAAGAGGGAATATGGTGGCAACATACATGACCTGCATGACCTTGCCAAAACTGCCCTTACCCACGACCTTCATCAAATCGAAATCCTCCAGTTTCAAACTCTGCTGTTTGTTCTCAACAAACGAGACACCAACCTTGATCGAGCCTGTACCGAACTGGAGATCCAGCCATTCAGCACCAAGCTGACCCCTACCACGCTCCTGACTGGCATGGTTGGCCGCCGCCTTCTGATTGTCCTTTTTGCTCAGTTTGGGGTCCTCTACGTAGGGCTGGGCCTCCTCGAAACGAGGATGCACCTTGACGGCACCAAGGAAGATGTCTTCGCTTCGACCGGCACCCTGGCGAGCCGCAGGGTTCCGCAGATAAAACTGAACGGTCAATTCGGTTTTACGGGAGACATCAAATTTAAAAGCAGTATTGTCACCGGCCCAGAGGGGGTTTTCAGGCGATCCCGAAACAGCGTCGACAAAAACTTGGTTCTTTTCGAAATCAAGAAGAGCGTAAGGAAGGTATTTGGTGGAATAGCGACCGTGAATGCTTGGAGCGGCGTTTATCCCTGCGCTGGTCGACTGCGGACGAGAGTGGCGGATAAACGAACCCGCCTGTCCCTGCGCGGAATGAGATGACGAGGAATTGGGTCGGCCGTAGCCATTGCTATTTTGGAAATGTTGATTGAAAATCTGTTGGTAATGGGGTGATAGAGAGAAACCCTGTCCTTCGTGGAGGGTAACGATGAGAATACCCGGCTTCACGGGGGCCACCGGCGGGGAGACGAGCGACTCGGAGGCGCCTTAATTGATCGAAAACGTTAGCAACTGATCGTGACACCGAAACTGTATCACGAAAAGAGGGGTATATCGTACTAATTCCGTCGGGATTAGGAGACGTGACGGTCGGAGTCTGCGCAGTGTCTTCATTTGGTTCATTGCCCTTGATGGTAGATGTGGACGAAGACCGGGTAAAGGTGTTGGTCAAAGGAGCAAGGTGGGTTTCCTTCAACTCTGTCGATAAGTAAGAAATCAATTAGTATTCGAGAAGGGAAGAGAGGGAGGGAAGACCAACTGAACATACTTTTGGTGAGTTTCCACGACATTTTGGCAGTTTAAGCGATGGAGATGTGTAAGAAAGTGCAAATCGATCTGTCTTAGGATATAATAGGAGAATAAAACAAAGGCAGCTGGTGCGATGCAGAGAAGCAATAATAAAGTGACAGGCACAATGACAGGACTGCAAGTTTCACCACAGCCACAACAAGTGCACAAGGAGGATTGAAGGGAGGGAGATGGAAGAAAAAGAGAGGGAGAGAGGAATCAAAGGGTTTTATTGAGTCGTCGAGCAACCAGAAGAAAACAAATAAACGATGCAAATTCGTAGACGGAGGAGGGCTGAGAGGGAGAGGGACCAAACGACAGGGTCCAGCACTAATAGTAGTGACAGTGAATTCCAGGAGTCGCAGGCAGAAGAGATCGAGCCCCAGTAATAGTGGATGTTTTCGTTGGTTGTAGATCAGGGGATGCTGGGCTGAGATACGGGAATATGAGAGCCCAACGAGTGACAACGAAGAAAGGAGAGAAATGAAATCAGAACAACGATGGAAAAGAGATGAGAAGAAGACCAGAAAAGAAGATGAAGAATGGAGACTCCAACAACCAAAACAAGACTCTGGAGAAAGCGAAGAGGGGAACCACCAGAATGAGAGATTGAGGAATAGGAGGGGACCATCACCACTGCTGATTGGTTCAGGTACAGTTTCTGCCTTTGGGCCTGGGGCATATATATACACAGCCCAGCACCGCCACCGCCCCAGGCCAATAATGGAAATAATGGATGCGTCCAGAAGGAGAAAAGAACAATCTCCGTCGTCGCGGACACCGATACTGCACCAACGACCTCCATTCCGATTCTCTCCTTGCCACTAGAACTTCGCGATCGACTTGTCTTTACGTGACGTCCTGATTAGTCCTCGTTGGGGTCCGTTCACTCCCCGCGCGTCTATCTCCACCCGAACCGCCGAGTCCCCTTGCACAACAACCTCGTCCTCGTTGACACAATCGCGCGATTACTACTACTACTACCTACGTTCGCTCGAATAGTCGCTGGCAGCCCTCGCTCATTGCTGGAGGGCTTGGTTCGAAACGGTTTCAGGATCTGTGGAGGATGAAAGGGATCAACGATCGATGGGTGTAATACGGAAGAAGACCGCCTCGCGCGGTACCGAGGCTGGCACCAAGTATCATTGTGATATTTGTACGGTAGATGTGACTTCTACAGTAGGGCTCTCGTTTTAGTAATGTTGAAGAGCTTGACTGATTAAAGTGGAAAACAGGTTCGCATCTCATGCGCACACCCCGCCTGTCCCGAATACGACCTCTGCGTTCCCTGCTTCGCGGCAGGTGAAAAGTCCAAGAATCATGACCCGAGCACGCATCCCTACCAAGTCATCGAACAGAACTCCGTTCCAATTTTCGACAAGGAATGGGGCGCGGACGAGGAATTGCTGCTGCTAGAAGGCGCGGAGATCTACGGTCTAGGCTCCTGGGCAGACATCGCGGACCACATTGGTGGCTTTCGCACCAAGGATGAAGTGCGAGATCACTACATTAACAGTTATGTGGACAGCCCGCATTTCCCGTTACCGGCGAATGCGGACCCAGATGACACGGCGCTGCCCGACTCTATCTCGAAAGAAGAGTTCCAGGCGCGCAAGAAGCGACGAATCGAGGAGCGCAAGGAAAATAGCAAGTCGGCACCGCCTACGACACCTAAGCAGAAACCTACCGCAAGTGTACCGGCCTGCCATGAAGTACAGGGATACATGCCTGGGCGGTTGGAGTTCGAGACGGAGTTCCTCAACGAGGCGGAAGAAGCGGTGCAGCACATGTCCTTTGAACCTGGGGCAGGCATCTTGCCAAACGGCGAGAACGACGCAGAAATGGAGCTCAAAATGACCGTGGTCGACATCTACAACTCGCGCCTCACAGCGCGAACAGAGCGCAAGAAGATTCTCTTCGAGCACAACGTCCTCGAATATCGCAAAAACACCGCCCTAGAAAAGAAACGCACAAAAGAAGAACGCGACCTCCTCAACAAAGCCAAACCTTTCGCGCGAATGATGAACCACGACGACTTCGAAGAACTAAACAAGGGTCTCGAATACGAACACAACCTCCGCCTCGCTATCTCCCAACTCCAAGAATGGCGCCAAATGGGCATCACGGATCTTAAAAACGGCGAGAAATACGAAGCAGAGAAACAGCACCGGTTGCAGCGCCTCATGCCTCAGGGCTCCTTCGATCGCTTCGCCACCCGTCCAACAAAACAGACCCAGCAACCCGAACATCCCACCGCAGCTAGCGCACTCACAACACCAGAACTACCCCTCCGACTCCAGAAAGCCGCTGCTCCTCCCCAAACCCCAAACAAACAACAATCACAACAACAACAACAACCACCACCGCAACAATCAGCGAACGAGCCCCTTAATGACTTCGACCGTGCCTTCGCCGCCGACACAGGCACTCCTCAGTCCCAATCTCAATCCCAGTCCCAACAAGGACAACCTCAACAACAAACTCAACAGCCCCCGAAAGCTAAATTCGTTGTCCAACCCTTAACAGGCGTAGTACCATGGAAACTCGAAACCGAAGGCGCGCCAGACCTCCACCTCCTAAGCAAGGAAGAGGTAGAAGTGTGCAACGTACTACATATTCAACCGAAGCCGTACCTTGTTGTTAAGGAGGCGTTGTTGAAGGAGGCGATGAAACAGGGCGGGGGGTTGAAGAGAAAGGATGCGAAGGCTGCTTGTAAGGTGAGTGTTTGAATAGGTTCCTTCTTTCCTTTTTATGTTTGTACATGCTGACAGGTTAGATTGATACGACTAAAACAAGTCGGATATATGATTTTATGGTGCACAGTGGATGGATCAACAAGGCATAGTTTGCTATCTTTCTTCATTTGATATCCAATTGATTGGAAAGGTGTTAGGCGTTGGATCCGAGTTATTATAATCTCTATGAATAGTGGAATGAATTGCATTTTGACTCGATCAAATGTTGTTTTGTTCATTCTAAGTAACTACCCATTGCAGCGCCCGGGCAGTAAGTATTAGTTTACGTGGGACAGATATGAACTTTGGCCTACAGAATCACTGGAAGATATAATTCATTAAGACGTAAATTATCGGTAAACTGGTGCGCTGCACCAATAATACAATCGTAAAAAATCCATCGCGCCATACCATGCGATTGACCTCCGTCCCGTCCTGCGGATCGGTAGATGCGTAAAACGTGGTCGTTGCGGTCAAGTTAGTGGTCGAGTCGAAGCCCTTCTCATGTAAGGAAGGGTTGATGAGAAAAAGAAAAACAAAAATTATCGTAAGGGGTATGATGTTGGTGGTAAGCCCTACTTGGAATCTTGCTGCACCTTCTCCACCAGCTTGAGGACAGGCGCATACAGAGGATGATCCTTGTCAAGTCCAGTAAGCTTGCTAGTGGCATCCACAGCAGAGTTATCTTTAAGAGTCTTTGCCAACTGGACACTCTCAACATCACCCTCAACGTTCTGGAAACGAAGGGCCATTTCGATGGAGCCCAACAAGGCATCGAACTTCTTGCCACGTTCCGCCAGCTGGGCAGCAGGTCCGATGAAACGCTCCTTGCGAGACAGTTTGCGAACAGGAGCACGACCCACACGCTCGACTTGGTCCTCAAGGTACGGGTTGGAAATACGACCAACGATGGTGTCGACATACTTCTTCTGCTCCTGTTCGGGAATGCCGTGCTTGTCGACGATGAGAGCAGCCGTTTCCGCGAGGACGTTGTGAACGATGCCACGGATCTTCTCGTCGGCCAGGGAATCAGCAATCATCTTCTTACCGCTCTGGTAGCCGTAGTAGGCAGTGGTTGCGTGACCCGTGTTGACGGTGTAGAGCTTGCGTTCAATGTAGGGCTCAAGGTTGTCGACCCAGTGAATGGCGGAGATATCGGGATGGCCAACGGAGCCAAAGGGCCCCTTTTCGACGACCCATTCGTAGAACTTCTCGATACGGACGTTGAGACCACTGTCGGCCGGCTGGTTGGGGACGATGCGATCAATGGCTGAGTTGGCAAACTGAGCACGCTCGCCGAGAGACTTGACGCGAGAGTCGTCGGTGTGCTCCTTGATGTAGCCGTGCAGAGTATCAGTGGCACCAATAGCGTTCTCACAAGCAATCACGGCCACGGGCTTGGACTCAGTACGAGCGTCAATACCCTTGGCGATGACGGGGGCGATGAATTTGAGCACGTTAGGGCCAACGGCACAGGTGACGACGTCTGCAGTCGCGACCTCCTTGACGACATCACTCTCGTGGGTCTTGGAGTTGATAGCACGGTAGTTGGAGACGGTCTTGGTGTCCTCACCCTGCTCGCTAACCTCCGTAACTTGGTAGGAGGAAGAATTTTGAAGAGAGTTGATGACATTATCCATGACATCGATGATGACAACCTCGTAACCAGCATCATGGAGGAAGGCGGCTACGAAGCCACGGCCGATGTTACCACCGCCAAACTGAATGGCCTTCTTTCCCATGGTTTCTTGTATTATGAAAGGACAGTAGAGGCGAGAGAAGTAGCAGAGGTAGTCAGGGAAGCTATGAGAAGACGATTAGCGATAAGAAAACCGATGAGAAACAAAACAAACCGTGGTACCTAGGATGGAGATGATGGGAGTATTTGTATGCGAGATGAACGGAGAGAGGATGGATGAAAAGAGAAGGAGGGAAAAGAGGAGAAGAGAAGAGAAGAGAAAAAAACCGGATGAAGGAAGGAAGAGAAGAGAAGAGAAGAGGAGGTGATGCAGTCACGGGATTCCAGGGAAAGAGGGACAGGAGGGGCAGGTGGGATAGATGATTTCACTATGTCGGAAATGACATTCACGGCTTACTTGCTGACAGTGAATGCCAGGAACTTGTCACTATATTCACTTCACGTTAAAGGGCACAGTCCCCCAAATGAGGTTGCATCCGGCTTATTATTCTGTAGCATCCAAGTTCAACGCAGTCCAATCATGGCGGTTCATACATGCAATCAGTTGAATTTGGTATCTATATCATTATCTCTATATGGCCGTACACATTAAATCTCGTTTTTACTCTCATAGTAGATGTGAAGCTGTACTTCCTGCACTTTCAACAAGCGAGACTCCACGGTGACATCACTCGACGGCCCCACTCCATAGAATCTGGTAGATGATTTTCGTCTCATCGAATGTTCTCCTAACAGTCACTCTGAAGTATTGCAAGTGTCTATACCTCTTTCGTTTCAATAATATATCCCGACTCGTTAACCTTCCTAATCTTCCATTCCCTTCGGCCCATGCGTCTCGTCCGGCTCGTCGTGTTCGTCGTGTTCGTCGTGTTCAATAGGCGGAACATATCCAGTCTCCGACCGCCGATCCATCAGTACAAAGACAAGATTCGCGATGCTTCCAGCAAGCAACAGTCCGGTAGCTGCCCAAGTCATACTCAGAAACTGCTGACCATATTCTGCGGTGACTCGGGATTTGCGGCCATGCAAGTTGACCAGGTTGACGAATTGGAGCGCAATCACGGTTGCGATAACCGAGGCAACACTGAGACTGGCGAAGCCAAGCTAGACGTTTTATCAGCGCAATATTATATCCCGCTATTATCAAGGATACTCACGAATAACACCAGGAGTTCGAATATCATCTGTTTGGTCCGTTGAGCAATCAGCAGCCCGAATCGGATTAATACCGCAATTGCCGCAATGCCTGCCGCGATACAATAAAACACCCCCATACTCTGTGTCGTTGCCGAAAACGCTTCGAAATCATCGCTGATGGCAGTCGGCCATCCGAGTCTTTCCAAGGACGTGCTGTTCCCCGAATTTTCTAGTAATATCTGCGTCGCGTTGAACGTGAAGAGGACATCGTAGCCCGAGCAACCGCTCATATTCATCCCGTTCCCTAGAAATCCCCCACAGTAGGACATAGGAAAAATCGAATAGAAGTCTTGGAGACTGGTGCCATTGCCGATAGGCGTATAAAGCTGAGCTGTTAGCAGGTACATATACGCTCAGTATAGACCAGATGAGACTCACCGTAAAGATATCATTTCCCGTCAGGAAATCCATCCTGGTTCCCGAAAAAAGACATAATAAACTAAGGACAAAGGCGATAAACGCCCATATCGTTGGAAGTAGTCTGACCCAATTAGGCATTTTGGATGGAACGTTATATTCGTTGTATACTGCTGTGCTGAGCATAATCTCGTAATAGACAGATGAATAGATGGGTAGATATATAGATGGGTAAATGGATAGATGGATGCTTCACAGAGACATCTCCCGTACATAAAAGATCTGTCTGGTTCTAATCCTGGATCTACTCTAACGGCCAGAATGATAGTCACATTCTAGTAGTACGTGGGTAGAAATCTTGTGTTTCATTCTTTCGTGAGGTCGGCCTTTGAAACGCAGGTCTATACTCTGTAGAGTACTATGTACAACCCAACCGTGCGTGATGTTCATGCAGGCATTCGAATCCAATCCTCCATATAGTATGGAATTGACATCCGTTGCATTTTCAATTCCCTACTGGTCACCACCTGGTAGAAGGGATACTGAAAACTTTCCATTCCGATGGTGTTGTCCCCCGCCAGTGGAAAGAATGTCGACCGCCCACTTCTGGTATGTTTCTTATCAGACCACCTTAGCGATCTTATCAACGGCACTTCATAGATTCAACCAGACGGGGGGCATTCGGGTTGGTGTTGGTGATGCTTAGATCTTCGGCGGGCTACCGAGATAAATCCAGGGCATTTGTCTCTCTCGGCGTCCCGCATCATAAACAATGGCACCAGCCGCCAACAGAAATGATATCTCGCATTCTTCGCTTTATAACCGCGTGTGGTAAGTCTCCCAACCTCTTTCGACTATATAAGATCATCTCCGATCCTAACGTCATTAAACCAAGAAAGTGGTGAATTGAAATAACCTCACTTCCAGCAATGAATTGGTTCAGTCGACTGTTCGATTTCAACAAAGAAACCTTGTAAAAGAGAAGACAAAAACGCCTAAGCGCACGAAACCAAGGGTGGGAAGCGCAGAGTACCGTTCTTCTGGGTATCGCCTGAAGTGACGATTCCGCTTCACCGAGCGCCGATGTATAGTGATTGAATTGCAGAAGAGCAAGAGGTATCGGCCAAGTATTATGATTTTATTGAGACAGAATGTGTAACTTACTTGCTCCATGCCTGCTGATAGATGTTAGCAATCAGTCCGTGCATGAAATCTAGCGGATGGGTCCATTACCTATTCGTGCCTACCGCTTGTGCACATTTGTTCTATACATCTTGGGACCTCAATCAGAATATGCTATTCATAGGATATTGATGGTGAGCCTATTCGATATGTAAAAATGAAGAGCGAGTTATCACCTTGCGGTTGTCCGCGCTCTGCAAAATATATATTCGCACCGTAATGTTAACTCCCGTGATGCTACAACCGAATGTTTTGTTTATTAAGATGTTGTAAAGCAAGATCAAACCGAGAAACAGGAATAAAGAAATGCATAATTCCAGACAGATGAGTTCAAATCTAAATCCCCTATTCGGTTCTATCTTGGGATATCAGCTGGGTGATATCATTCGTACAACCCAAAGACTGCAGAGTACCATATGCAAAGTGCAAGGTCACATCAGCAAACTCACAGCGCTCTATCCTCGGTATCTACCTGCCAAGGTCGTTGATATCCCCAAAATATCCATAAACAGTATCCAGACCCCGCCACGCGGGATGATGAAACCCAAGACCAAAAAATGAATGCCTACCGATCTCTCTGCTTTATCTACCAACCGATCAAGAAGGAAAGCGCGTGCTCTCCTTCCGCGTATGGCGAATCTGAGAAAAAACCAAAAACAACTTGCAGTATGTACATGCGCTGTACCACTTGTAAGGGAGTTTCACTGCCACTGTCGATCCATGTCGATCCTCCGCTTCTGCTGCCCGATTTGCAAGTTGGACTGTTGTGTTTGGCATAGAGGTCGAATAGGCTTTGTTCCTGGCTCTTCTGGAAAAAAAAAAAAAAAAAAAAAAAAAAAAAAAAAAATTGTAGCCTGATTCATGATGCTGGTTGTTGACTGCTTCTTCGTCGTGAAGGACTCGTAAGTAGGGCTTGGCACTATGGGCTTGGCGGTTGGCAGTGATGGATGTACATCCCACTGCGATTGATCATCTTTTTGCGTTTCGCAATGTTTTCTTGGTCACATTTGATGTCTGCCAAGTTACAAGTCAGGGTATCCCAAACAATAGGTGGGATTGCGGTGTTGGCTTGATCCCAGTTTTGTTGCCGACACCCTGGCCGAATACGGTCTTTGATCTTATTGCCGAGTTCATCGGATATGACTTATGAAAATTCAAAATAAAAATAAAATAATAATTCCCACAGCTGTTTAGCGCATGGGGCGTTACTGGATCGACCAAGGCATCATGATACCAATTATCAGAGCCCAATGAGCAAGGAGAATTACAGCACGAATGTAAACGCAGGAGGATAGGGACGGAAGTTGTCATCTGAGATCTGAGCGCCGTGGCACGGTGACGGAAAATTCAACCACGAGTCCAATTGCTCGACAGCTTCACGGAGTTTAGAAACGGACATTGTCATCCACCATCATGCCATCCAAGCTATGGGCTAGACAAGCTATGGGCTAGACAAGCTCATCAAGCAATTCCAAGAACGAGGTAATCTCGACGAGAGACAGGTGGACTGACAGAACGATAAATCTGCCCTGCAGGAAGACCAATCACAGGATGGCGGTATGCAACGTGACTTGGACAGCGCATGCGTTTTGAGCCAGGGAGATTATAACTCCGTCTTCCAGAATTATCTGGCATTGTTTCTCCGTATAGCGTACTTCAAATGGCAGACAGAGAGCAAAGGACGGAAATAGATTGCGGTATTATTATTATCATTATGCCTGCCTGACCGGGATGCAAGCACGGAGGAAAAGCTACGAGTGCATTAGACTCGGAGGACTACATACGCAACACGAGGCGTTGCACTCTAATTGCTTACCAGTAGGAATAGGAGGAGGATGAAATACTCTGTAGACTCGGCTCTACTACCGCTATGACAGATAGTAGCCACTAGCAAAACCATGGGAGATGTTTCATGATGAACTTAAAGTGACGGGGGTGACAATCCTGACAAACGGGAATAACCAAACGAGAGCATGTATATCATAATATGTTCGGGGTTTTCCGTCAAAACGACGACAGCATGGAATACGGCAGAGAAAGATTGATGGATAAACAGTGGTGACCGAAACGGTAGAGAGAAGGCAGAGCAGCAACGTGCTGGCAGCACGGCCACTGACTGGTCGAGAGATCTGATGCCAAGATAAGAACGTGCAGGGAACCCTGAGTTAGGGTTGTTCCTGTTTGGGTATTGTTATTGCAAGTCAGCCACGAGTGAGCATCAGCATTAACCATGTCAGCATTGATCTCTGTACTATTATTGTCCTATGACCAGCATCATTGATATGTTGACAACAAAGAGCGCATGTATGATCGGCTCTTCTATACATTGACTGAATCAAGTTGTATGCGAGATATGTCTTTGCCTAGCAATGCCACGATAGCCTGAATGTTCTGCATCAAACAGGATACTGTACAGAGTATATATGGAGAATTATATATTGTTCTGTTCTATGTTGGACAGAATGAGCAGTGCACTGACTAAGTGTGTATAAGCCGTACAATACCGTAAGTAAAACGACCCCGCTGATTGGCTCCCTCCATCTAAACGATTTCCAGAAAGCGGTGATCTTGCAGCAGATTCTGCCACCACGTGCCCCCATTGATTGGTCAGGACGATGCATGATCTGTCGACCCTTCCCTGGACTCCGCTCACTTTCCGCACTCGGTCTTCAACTAGTCCGTACTAGACTGTAATGATGGGTCTCTTACGGAGAACATACTGGGTCTTTGACTGGGAAAGAGCCACCACTTTAACCGTTCACGTAGGGCATCTTGAATGCAGAAAAGTATGCCGTACGGAGTATATATGTATAAAAGAATGTATGTAGCAAATTTTAAAAGTAAATATAAATTTTACTTTTTTTCCTTCTGCATCTTGGCGGTTAAACTCTGGTGAACTAGTCCGATGGGGGCTTGACCCGCCACCTGCGCTCCATAGTAATAGACATACCCACCACTGACAGCGTCGCCTCCTCCGGCCTTGAGTCCGCCGTCCCGTGGACCCGCGCTTTTTTCCCTCTGGCTTATCAGAACGTGTCATTCGGTCATGTGTCTGGAGTCTCGTCCCGGTAGGTGCTAGGTTTTATTTTCTTCCTTCGTCTTCCCTCGCCAATATATAATACTAGCCGGATATCTTTTCTTGTCAACTCTTGGAATCCCTCCTCGTCCGACTTGGCTTGCATCCTTAGGCCATTAGCTTTCCTCCCTCTACCTTCGTCCGCTTGTCCTCCCATCCCGTCGTTCTCCCTCGTGTCTCCTGCTCTCTTTTTTACAGGTTACTCAAGACCACCAGCGCATCTTGGCTGGTTCGCTGATCACCTTGTGAGAGAAGAAATCCAACCGCATACACCTACGCATACGGCGGTACTACAGCTACGAAACAACGGTTCTACAACAGAATCAGTCTCAGGATGACGGACTTCGGTCTTCGTGCGCCTCATGGCCCCGACATGTCGGGGACCCATCAGCCGCTCGAGGACATGGATATCAACGAGAAGGGTGCCTTTGACGCTTTGATCCGCCCCGATGATTGTTACACTCCCGAAGGTACCTACTGGGCCGACCTGCCGTTGCTGAAGAAGATCCGCTTTGTGGGCTCCTACGATGCGAAAGAGTCCAAGCGTGAATTGGGTGACATCTGGCAAATGTTCAAGAACGACCCATTGTCGCCAATGTCGTATTATTTCCGGAATATGGTTCTCCCCGGTGCTGGTCTTGGTCTAGAAGGGTAAGCTTTCCTTATTTTCCAGAATCTGGGGTGACAGAAAGGGCGCATTCCTCGAGTGACATGAACTCAAATATTAATATACCTTGCTTTTAGTTATGTGCTGTTCTCGATCGGAAACATTAAACCTCTCTTCCAACATGCGTTCAGTAACTGCTGGGATACCCACGAGGTTTGCAATGAGCAGTGGATCAACGCCGTGGAGTACCTGGAAATCATTGGTATCATTGTTGGTCAGATTCTGGTGGGCTTTGTGGGTGACTGGTACGTTCTCTTTATTGATTTTTATTTTTATTGGCCTTTGTCTCGGAATTCTTTCTAACCTGAATCAGGCTGGGCCGTCGCTGGGGTCTCATTCAAGATGCAGCCATCATGTTTATCGGTTTGCTGATGCTTACGGCCGCCTGGGGTGTTACTCTCAACGGCTGGGTAATCTGCTATGCCTGGTCTTTGTTCTTCTATGGTATTGGTGTTGGCGGTGAATATCCTATGACTGCCACGAGCGGTATGGAAAATGCCGTTGGCTCTGGAAAGATCTCGACCAAGGAAGACCGTCTGCACCGTGGGCGTAAAGTCACCAGCGCATTCTTAATGCAGGGCTGGGGTCAATTCTTCAACCAGGTTATCCTCATCATTTTGCTCCTCTGCTTCCACCACGGTTCCGGTAACCCTCCGTATTCGGCTGTCGCCGCTCAGTGGACTTACCGTGTGTCGTTCGCCATTCCGGCTGTTGGCACGCTCTGGCTGGTTTACCATCGTGCCTACCACATGAAGGCGGCCAGCAAGCAGTTAGCAGCGGCCAAGAAGAACTCTTCTGTTACGGGCTATGACCGTCAATCTCTTGGCCTGACATTCAAGTATTTCGGCTTCCGCATTGTCGCCACCGCAGGCGCGTGGTTTGCCAACGATGTCTTCTTCTACGGCAATAAGTTGTTCCAATCTGAATTCATCAGCGTTATCAGCCCCGGATCCCACTCGATTATGCCCACCTGGTTGTGGAACTTGTGTAACGTCGGTGTCTCGCTGGCTGGCTACTACTTGGCCTCTTTCCTCATTGACAACAAGCTCTATGGTCGCAAATGGATGCAGATGGTCGGTTTCCTGATGTGTTTCATCCTTTTCATCGTTCCGGCTTTCCACTACGAATACTACACCTCCCCAGAGCATATCAAGGAATTCCAGACCATGTACTTCCTGAGTTCCTTCTTTAACCAATTCGGTCCAAACTCCGTCACTTTCCTCGTTGCTGCCGAAGTGTTCCCCACCCCGATCCGTGCCACTGCTCATGGTATGTCCGCTGCTGCAGGAAAGCTTGGTGCTCTCCTGGCTTCCGTTCTATACAGTTACATCGATACGCAGACCAAGTTCTACGTGGTTCCATGGTTCGGTCTGGGTGGCATGCTCTTGACTTTCCTTTTCCTGCCTGACACCACTGGTCTCGATTTGAAGGAGCAGGAGCGTCGCTGGAACTACCTCCGCGCCGGCCGTGAGCATGAGTATCATGGCCCGGCCGTTCATTCCAAGCATCTGTCTCTCTGGGAACGTCTGCGCGGCGTTGGAAAGTACTACGATGCCGAAGAGGATTACAAGCAGAAGGTCGAGGAATACCGTGCTGAGTGGGAAGCCGCGATGGCCCTCAAAGTTTCCGAAAAGACCCCTGGCGAAGAGTTCCCAGTGGACACCGATGACACTCTCTTTGAAGGTCATGTTCACTCCTATTTCCACCGGACAAGCCCCATGTTCCGCCCGATGGAGAAGACCGGTCCGAACAAGGCCGATAACTTTGCCCTTCCTCCCGCCGCCCAGGAAGGTGACTCGGTAGACTCGTATGAAGAAAAGTGATAGATTTCGTCGTTGCTTTTTATCTTTCGTTGTTTTTTTTTTTTTTACTATACCCCGAAGCTGTGCATAGAGTGTTATTGTTCTCTTTACATACTTGGATAATGATGTGGAGCAGGTGCTTCGTCTTTTTCTCTTCATGTTTATGCTTTTCTTTCCCTCTTTTCTTTTATGTTTTTTTTTTATGATGAACATACCCGAATGTGAAAATGTGCAACCTTGAAAACTGGTTTTCAATTCATGCCTTGCATTGTGCTGCATTTGAAAAACATGTCTGTTTTTGTCATGGAGCGGATGGTTTTGAAATCATCGGGCGTTTGGGCGGTTGTGTGGAGAACCATCACTAGAGGTCAATGTAACTAAATGATTCAAATGTTACTGGATATCCGATTCTGGTAACTCAACTTATTCGTGATTCCTTATCTTCCGTACAACCGGCATGGACGTCCGATCTATTACATACATGCTACTGCATATCTACGAGGTGACGTCGTTGCAACCCGGAGTTTTGGTTACTACTCGGCCGAGCTTAATAGCTACTACTATCTCCGGAGCTGCACGACATCTATACCAGATTCTGCACAATCGACACTTTCCGCCCACCTTTCCGGAGGAGAAAAAGGTTAGGCCGACTCTGCTGTGTGCGGAGCGGAGCGGAGATTTATGTGCCGATTAAGGCGGTGAACGCGGTGGGGTTTGATATTTACGAGATGCTCTATCCGAACAAGGGAATTCGCTTTGTGGTACTATTGATTATTGTTATCGACACGAGACTTTGGGGCTTGAATTTCCTTTTCCATACCATACCATATATACAGAGCAAAGAACATGCCCCTCTTCGCGTTCGGCTCCAACAGCTGCGGCCAACTAGCTCTGGGCCATGTAGAGGACGTATCGATACCTACAAGATGTCTATTCTACGAAGACCCAGACCCTACTACGCAGAATGATATCATCCGAATCGCAGCGGGTGGGAATCACACTCTCGTGCTTTTCGGGAATGGAGCCGTTTATGCAGCGGGGTGTAATGTGGATGGGAGGTGTGGGCGACAACAACAACAGGGAAAAGATGATGAGTCGATATTGCGGTTCAGACGGGTTGTTCTCACCACAGAGGATGGGAAGGTGTTTGATACGTTCAAGGATATGTCTGCAACATGGGAGGGGAGCTTCCTAGTCGCGTGGTCTGGAGATGACAATGTGACTCTCGTGCTTGGAACAGGGGCAAAAGGCGAACTTGGTCTTGGTACTGCTAGAACACAATCTCCTACGCCAATCCCGATATCCAACTTCCCCCCTCCCAGGACAAGTGTGGTCTCGATCGCCAGTGGCATGGGCCATACAGCCACTGTCCTATCAAACGGCGAAGTGTACGGCTGGGGCGGTGCGAGGAAAGGACAACTCGGGGAAGGTGCAAAAGCAGGAAAAATAGAATGGTCACCTGTCAAGATTGCGGATGTGCCATTCTACGCGACGGCTGTTACCTGTGGACGAGAGTTTACGGTTGTTTCGGGTGATAAAGAAAAAGGGGAGTACGTGGTTCTGGGATCGAGTGGTGATAAATGGGGGGTCCTTTCTGGACAGCCTGGTTCTTTTTTTAATGATGGCGCTCGTGTGCTTCCGGTATATACTGGTATCTCTGCCGGTTGGCATGCGATCTATGTACACCATCAACGTCAAGAGGAGGGTCATGCATCTATAACGGCCTGGGGCCGGAATGACCGTGGCCAACTTCCCCCGGCGGATTTACCCAGTGCGAAAATGTTGGCTGTGGGCAGTGAGCATGCGCTTGCCCTTCTTGATGATGGGACGGTCGCGGTGTTTGGATGGGGTGAGCATGGGAATTGTGGTACTGAGATTGATGCCCAGGGAAATGTTAAGGAGAGGTATAATAGGATCGATATATCTGAAATTGGCCATGAGCGCGTTATTGTTGGTATTGGGGCGGGCTGCGCTACTAGTTGGGTCATCACGTCGTGACCCCAGCCCAGTATATTTCCCTTGCGCCTTTGTTGTCATTTGATGTTGGGTTGGGGCATAGGAAATTCTCAATCGAAGAGACCGAGACCATGGAGTTGGGACATGCGCTGTGTGGGTGGAATTCCCATATCATCCTGCTCCAGCTCAACTGGCTCATCTCTGCGCAGTGTATGAGACTCGTTATCTTGCAACCGCCCAAGGCTCGCGCTAAACGTCTCCTACAGGATTCAACTATTAGCCATACTCGACAATGCCCGCTTGCACTAACCTGATCCGCTGTTGCATCCCATCCAAGCATATCTTCCGCTTCTTCTTCATCATCATCATTAGGTACATCCCACTGTCTATCATCGTCTGCGGGAACGAACAGGCTATCGAATTCCATCGAAGCTACTGCAGGCCGCTCATTTTCCGTATTCTTGTTATTTGTTTTCCTCGAAGTGGAAGGTGTCCCCGTCAGTGGACGGATAGGCCGGCTGCGGCTCCGCGCAGCCGCAGGAGGAAGAGGCGGGGGCATGTCTGTCCGCCTGTTTTCCGGAGCCCGACTGCCAGATCTATTCGCACTAACCTGCGCCGTTGGTTGTGACTGTCTTGCCAGCGACTGATGAGCAGTACCCCGCGAAGAATTCGGGACATCATCACCACCTGCCTCGCCCTTTGTCATCAGCGTGAACTCTGCCTTGACGCCTTCGAACTCGTAGGATAGTTGCAGGGGACGGCATGGACGTGTGTAGCGGGCTGTGAGGAGTGCATTTGCGGTTTCGGCGTGGGTAATGGCTGCTTTGAAGTCTTTGATGCTGATGGCGATATGGAGGCTTTCTTCTACGAGAAAATCTTCGAAGTCCTTTTTGTCGATGGCGACGGAGGTGTGGACGGGTTGTTTGAGGATTTCTGCAAGCTGTCAGTATAGAACATAAAGAGTGCATGTGAACCGCTACCTTTGCCCTCTGCAATTTTCGTGGTGAAACTTGTGAATATGGCCTTATCTCCTTCGGGGTGGATGTCTAATTGCTCTGCAGATGGACTGAAATGATCCGCTATCTCTCTCAAAAACTTAGGCTCGATAGTCCATTTATTTGCTGTTCTTGATCTGTCAAAGATCGCATGTTGGACATGGATAGGTTCATAAGTAAGCCTGTACGATTTGATAACGCCTATACGCCGGTTATTTCGCCAACATAGTACATGATAGATTGGATATCATACCAAGTCCACAAATCATTCGAATAACGAGCCTGCATTCCGTCTGCTGCGCGTCTTCGCGTATCTCGACCTCACAGCGCTCAATGGCCGTGTCTTTGTCCTTTTCGCTAGTCCTTCCTTTGAAGACTGAGAGAAGTGCCTATTTCTTGTTAATGTCTGTATGGGAACTATCTTTCTTGGGAATTGATTCTGACCTTGAGATAAATTTGACAACAAAATCTATCTGGTCGTCTATTACTGCTGGACGCAGACGAAATGTCTTTGTTTGGACTGAACGAGTATTTCTCGAAGAAATCATCCGCTTCGAGCACGAATGCTGAATATGCTGTTTTGGTAGAGTTGAGGACACTTAAACGAAGCTTTAATCATACGTTTTGATTGTCAGCAATTCAATGTTTTGGTTTTTTATGCAGGAGATAAAGCGTACTAAGTCATATTCGGCCTCGAGGGCAACGCTCTCGTTGAATTTGACCAAGCATGTTAGAGCTTCATGCAGTTTGATCAGTGAAGCTGGTGTTATAGAGAAAGACAGGCGAGTCATTACTCCTATTAAACGAGCGAGATTATCCTCTTCTTCACTATATATCGTTGCTCGTAGGAGGATCCTGGATGCTTCTTCGCGGCACGACGCAAGATTACATAATCCTCCCGAAGCCCAAGTAACTAAGGTGTCTCCCAAACTTGACTTGATACATTTACAACGAAGAATCCAATGAATTGTCCATTGCGGCAAGAAGAGTCAAAGAACTAAGAAAAGAAGTATCCAATATTATGTTTTGTTGATTTTGCAGTGTGATACGTGTGAAAATGGCACCCAGCCTACCGGCCGAGGTCCTGTATATGATCCTAGATCAGCTCCGAGACGAAAGGGACTACAACACCATTTATCAATTTGCACTGAGTTCGAAGTACTTCACAGAGCCCGCATTGACGATTCTCTATCAGTATGTACCGACATGAAATCATGGTGCGCATATTTGCTGACTCATGACATCCCAGGTTGTATGATACCGCGCCAGTGACCGGTGGCGGCGCAACAGAAGACGAGCAGATCAAGGCTCGACGTACAGGGGGCTCAATTGAAAATGCTAAACGACAGCAAGAAAGGACAATTTGGAAATGGGCGGCTATGTGGCGCTCTGTTATCCTGTCCGCGCTTGATCAGACCTATCTTCCATATCGCAACTATATACGGCACTTGAACCTTGAGGATTTATCCGACTTACTCAGTCACCCGGGGTTCAGAGGCAAGACACATGAGTGAGTGTTCTGGAAGCTACAGAAACATTTGGTCCCTTTCCTCGTCTGACAGGTGTATAGTTATTTCTTTACACCAGAACTTCGTGAAGCCGCAGGCCAACATAATTGGGATAGAAGGCTTCGATCGAGAATTGCCCAAGACATTCCTCTATTAGTGACTGGGATTGGCTCAGGTAATCACTCCATCCGTAGTTAAGACCAGGAGAGGTTCATTGTTCATCATCAAGCTAATTCCTCAAAGCGATCATCAAAAATACAAATTCAATACGAGGTCTGTCTTGTAACAGTAAGTTTTTTGTCGTAAAATAGCGTTAATGGTGACACTAATGTGTGGATATCAAGTCTCAACTGATACACTTTCCGACTGGATTGAGCATCTACCGTCGTTGCAGACTCTATCAATTTGGGATGGAGGAAATCTCACGCAGTCCGTTGGAAACAAGATCCGCAATCACTGTCCTGAGTTCAAGCGAATCACAGCGTACAGATGGTATGTCACTGGACACAAATGCTTTTGCTCGGATACTGACCCTGTTGTGATTAGGGCAAGTAACGGGCCCTGGCACACAGAGGCTGAATCTGAACGGTTCCTCAACGAGCTGAGGCCTCATACACTTGAGCATTTCGAGGTTATCAGTTTTAACTTTTTAAGCAGCGACTCGATCAGTGGCCTCAGTTCCCATTTGGGTTCATTAACAGAACTGAAACTGACTTCCCTCAGTCTTAATGCCATCACATCGCTGCCCTCATTAACAGCTCTACCAGCCCTAAGGGCGCTGGCCTTGACAGATTCGAAGGTTTTAGTGGACAATGCCCTAGTCGAGTCGATTGTTACGCATCTTGGTCAATGGATCCATAGTTGCAAGTCACTAAAAGAATTGCACATCAGGAGATTTGTCTTTGACCCTAACACATTGTTATCCCAGGCCCTTGCTAACGGTGGGCCTCGCCTGACTACCCTTTCGTTGTCTGACTATGCCGCGGCTGAGGCCCGGGGGTTTCATGAAACCTTGGGGTCACAAAAGACACTACAGAACCTCTATCTCAACGGAGAAGGCATGGAGCCGGTTGAGGATAACGTGCATCTCGTCCAGGCCTTTGCTGAACTCAATGAAATACGTGTACTCGAACTCAAGGGAGTATCCAACGGCTTCACTCCGGACCACGTCATGGCTTTGGTTGCATTGATCCCGCGCGTGGAGAGACTCTGGATCGATGGTGACTACTTCGATGATAGCATTTGGCTTGCATTCCGCTGTTTGCCCAAACTGCGAAGTCTGGTCATCCAAGCGCTCAGCGAGTTCTCGGAACAGGCGATTATTAATTTCGTCACTAAGCTCAAGTCAGGTAGCCATGGGTTCAATCTATCAATTATGAACTCGATAACAGAGGCCGAACTTTCGGAGGATGCGCAAAATTCAATACGAGATATCCTGGTCGGTGGATCGTTTGAATTCGGCCTGGCGCAAGGTGAGTACTCATGTGGAAGTCAAATCTAGCGAAGGTGGTAGTTTGCTAATCAAAAGGTCAGAGGAATTTAGTGATATGAGTTCAGAGGACTTCTCAGATTGATCTTTCAATATTCCCTTTATGGTAGTGTAATGGTTGAGATTCTGGATAACTATCGCCAGTATCTAGACTGTAATTTACTTGAAGTCATTATAAACGAACCAAAGAGATTCTGCTCTGCGGAGTTTATCAGTGATTTTTTCTTTCTCTTCTACTATCAACAATGACTCGAACATGATTGGTTTCGCTGTCCAGAAACCATTTAACAGAAGCGCGTTGCGGTCGCGTTCAGAGACGCGACCCGCATATCCTACGCGAACCGCTTGTTGCTGCCATCCCTTCCCCCAGGAAACACACTTCCCCGATCTTTGCCTGGATTATCAATTTGCTTAAAAAAAAAAGATCTCTACTTGGCAGATTTTAGATACCAAACAGCCCATTAATGGACGCCAACTATTCAATCTAATCATCAAAGCAGTCCCCCATGCCTACTGCTCGCGAAAGAATTGCGGAGCTGCGGGCTCTCCGTGCCTCCGGAAAGAAGCGTATCGATACATACGAAGTAGAGGATCAGGGAGATATCTACGACGAGGTCGACGATGAGGGGTACAAGGATGTTATCCGGAATCGACTTGACCAGGACGATTTCGTCGTCGACGACAACGGCGCAGGGTATGCGGACGACGGTCGAGAAGTCTGGAATGAAGGTGCACCACAATACGATAGCGATAGTGACGAGGATGTGGAATTACCAGTGAGGGGAAAGGCGGCTAAGAGGAAACATGAAGAGGAGGAGCAGAGAAAAGAGAAGATCAATAATGGGATTTCGAAATACTTCAAGAGCGGTGCCGCATCTGCTCCGAAGCCAAAAGTGGGTTTGCCGGTTCAATTGCGTCAAATTGAAGGCTGACAATAAATCTTCATTAGCCCATTGCTACCGCTGAAGACGACTCTTTCATGGCCGGACTCCTTAACGAGGTCGATACGAACGTTGTGTCAAATCATGTACCCGCACCTAATGTGATCAAATCGGAAGCCCGACGAAAAGTTCGCATCCTCTCACCACCGATATCCCAGAAACTACCCGTTGGGAAGCGCGAAAAGAGGGACGAGAATGCTGGTCCCATATCGCCTGTCAGCCATGAGCTCCCCGCTGATATCGACGACGACGGGCCGCTTCCCCAGGCCGATGATGACGACGACGTCCCGATGAGCGATCCCATGCCCTCGTCTCCCATAAGCAAAGCCGTTGAGCGAAGGACGACCACCCCAATCAAGAAAGAGGAATTTGACGATGACGATGATAACGACCTGATGGAAGTGGCAGAAGCCACAGGTGACAACGAGAACAAAAACAATAGCGTTAATATGATCGGTAGCCGGCTGCCTCCTAAGATCAAGCAGGAAAACCTTCCGACCCCCGCAAGCTCTTCGCCTCTCAAGCCAGCTCCCAACACTGTGAGTCCTTCGTGGAATGACGTGAGGAGCAAATTGAATGTCCTGAGCAGCCCAGGAGGACCAGGACCAGAGATGAGAACTTTCGGCAAACTTCAAGCTCAGGATGCCGTCGAAGAAGATGGAAGCTTACGCATGTTCTGGATCGATTTCACAGAAGTAAACGGCAATTTGTGCTTGTTTGGCAAAGTGAAGAACAAGCAAACAGGGACCTTCGTGAGTGCATTTATCAAGGTCAACAACGTCTTACGGAAACTTTACTTCCTTCCACGAGAACACCGACACAAGCATGGGAAGGTAACGGACGAAGAAGTTGACATGAAGGACGTTTATGAGGAAGTTGATGAAATGATGTCGAGACTTAAGGTTGGGATGCATAAAATCAAGCCGTGCACGAGAAAATATGCATTTGAGCTGTCAGATGTTCCAAAGGAAACAGAGTACCTGAAGCTCCTCTACCCCTACGACAAGCCCACCCTGCCAATGGATGTCAAGGGAGAGACATTTTCCCGTGTATTCGGAACGAACACGTCTCTCTTTGAGCAATTCGTTTTGTGGAAGAACATCATGGGTCCTTGTTGGTTGCAGATTAATGAGGCCGACTTCTCTGCCGTCAACAATGCGTCCTGGTGTAAATTTGAATGTCAGGTCTCGAACCCGGCCTCCATCAACCCTGTCCCTGAGACTGAGAACCTCGAAGCGCCGCCACTCACGCTCATGAGTCTTTCGTTCAGAACACAACTCAACGTGAGGGAGAACAAGCAAGAAATTATTGTTGCAAGTGCCCGAGTCTACGAGAACATCGCGATCACAGATACTACACCTCCCGAGAAAATGCCCTGCAAAACATTTACTGTTATGCGCCCACCTGGCTCGACATATCCTCTGGGCTTCGAAGCCGAGGCGAAGAGGCAGCGTGGTACTTTCATGTTGGAAAAGAGCGAGCAGTTTTTGCTCAGTAAATTCCTGGCCTTGTTCGAAAGAACGGATCCCGACGTTATTATGGGGCACCAGCTGCAGGAAGTTGACCTCAGTATTCTACTGAGCAGGTTAAAAGAGAAGAAAACGCCTGGTTGGCATCGTCTGGGACGATTAAAGCGTGGAGAATGGCCCAAGAACTTCAACCGGGGTGGCGGGTTCTTCGCTGAAAGGCACCTGATTGCTGGACGGTTGATGTGTGATGTTGCTAACGACATGGGCAAGGTAAGTCTTGCTGTCCACGGGATAATGGTAACGACAACGACTAAGCTAATGGCTGGTAGTCCTTGATGATGAAGTGTCAATCGTGGAGTTTGACCGAGATGTGTGAACTTTACCTTGGTCAGGGCAATTTGCGCCAGGAATTGGACCACGAGGCAGCACTGAAGACATGGGCTACTTCTAAAGAAGGCTTGATGAACTTCGTGAACCATTGCGATACAGATACCTACTTTATCGCTGCGCTTATGCTGCGTCTTCAGATGCTTTCCTTGACCAAAGTTCTCACAAACATCGCCGGTAACTCTTGGGCACGAACGCTCAGCGGTACACGTGCGGAGCGTAACGAGTACATTCTGCTTCATGAATTTCACCGAAACAAGTACATTTGCCCTGACAAGTATGCATCCAAGTTGCAAAAGGCAGAAGAAAAGATGCAGGAGGGCGACGAAGACGAATCGGTCGACAAGAAGAAGAAAGACAAATTCAAGGGAGGTCTCGTCTTCGAACCAGAAAAGGGCCTTTACGATCGTTTCATCCTTGTTATGGACTTCAACAGTTTGTATCCCAGTATTATTCAGGAGTATAACATTTGCTTCACGACAGTCGAGCGAACGGCAACTGTATGTGATCTCATTCACTCATTCTCGTCTCAATTATACTGATCCTATGTTCTCCAGGCTGAAAATGAGAACGACGAAAAAGTACCCGAAGTTCCTCCCTCAGAACAGGAACAGGGTGTTCTGCCTCGGTTGATTGCCGCCCTCGTTGGCCGTCGTCGTGAAGTGAAGAAGCTCATGAAAGACAAACGTGCTACACCTGAACAGCTTGCTCTGTGGGATACAAAGCAGCTAGCGTTTAAACTGACTGCCAACTCCATGTACGGATGCTTGGGTTACACCCAGAGTCGATTCTACGCTCGTCCCCTGGCCATGCTTACCACATTCAAGGGCCGTGAGATTCTCAGGAGCACCAAAGAGTTGGCCGAAAGCAGCCAACTTAGAGTCATCTATGGTGATACTGACTCCGTTATGATTAACACTAACATGGACACTGTCAGCGACGCCCTCAAAGTCGGCGAGGAGTTCAAGAAAACCGTCAACGAACGATACCGGCTCTTAGAGATCGATATTGACAACATCTTCCGTCGACTCTTGCTGCATGCCAAGAAGAAGTATGCGGCCATCAACATGACTGAAGTGGATGGCAAGTATGTGGACAAGCTCGAAGTCAAGGGTCTGGACATGAGGAGACGTGAATATTGTGCTTTGTCCAAGGAAGTTTCGCAAAGACTTCTGAATGAGGTCCTTTCGGGTGACGACCAAGAACTGGTTCTCAACCGTGTCCATGACTACCTACGCGACCTCGCCGCCAAAATGCACGACTACTCAATTCACGTCCAGAAATACGTCATCTACACAGTAGGTCGAGCTGTTAGACTATTTGCTTTCTGGCAACATGCTAACTGTGCTTATAGAAACTTTCGAAACGGCCAGAGGAATATCCGAACAAGGAAAGCATGCCTCCGGCTCAGGTCGCACTACGTGAACTTGCACGTGGTAAAACGGTCCGTCCCAACGATGTCATTTCGTACGTTGTGACGAATGGAGACGCAGAAACCGCTTCCCTTCCCCCGGCGAAGCGGTCGTATACCCTTCAAGACGTGATCAAACCCGATTCGGGGTTGAAGCCGGACATTGAATTCTACCTTCTCAAGCAGATCTTCCCTCCCATTGAACGTCTCTGTGCCCCTATCCCAGGCACAGACGCCGTGCGGCTGGCTGAATGCTTGGGACTCGATGTTCGCAAGTATCAAATCAACAACACCTCCAGTGGAGGCAATCAGCAGAACACGGACATATTCCCATTGGAGTCACAAATCCCAGACTCTGTCCGTTTCGAGAATGCCGTTCGCTTCAACTTGACATGTCGATCCTGCAAGGAGAGGTCAGTGTTCGAAGGAGTGGCGGCTTCATTTAACATGTGCACACCCAACGGTCTCATCTGTTCGAACCAAGTTTGTCAGAAGCCGTTCTCTGTTCTAACCATCGTCGCCCAGCTGGAGAGCCAAATCCGAGCACAGGCTTCCAAGTACTACGAAGGCTGGCTCGTTTGCGATGATTCTGCATGTGGCAACCGTACACGCCAGATTAGCGTCTATGGACACCGATGCCTTGGGCCGCGGGGCCATGCTGAAGGCTGTCTGGGACGAATGTCTTACGAATACACGGAAAAGCAACTCTATAACCAGCTGCTTTACTTTGCTGGTCTCTTTGATGCGGACAAGATCAAGGCCGCGGCCGCAAAGGAGACTGGAGAAAAGAAGGACAGTGTAGCGGCTCTGATTGAATTCAACCGGATTCGTTTCGGTACTATTAAGAGCGTGGTGGATGCTTATCTGAAGAAGTGCGGACGGCAATGGGTGGAGATGGACAGTTTGTTCCGCTTCATGCTTTAGTGAAAAGTAAGGCCATGCCCTGGTGGCATGGTAATGACGGGGATCTGTATATAGTATGCTTGGGTTGGTATGGTATATGGATGCGATTGGGATTTTTTTATTGTTTCTTCTGTGGATAGCATAACTGGCTCGATGATTTATGAGGTGTTCATAATATTATCATGGCATGAATGACATTAGTTTGTTACGTTGAATTTTTCATATTGATTCCAAGTTTGTCCCTATATTTTCTAGCTCCTGCGTGGAGTAGACCGATGACAGTTCAGATTAATTAGTTAAATCCGGCTATGATGTTTTCCAACCCCACGGCAGCTCCCCGCTGATGTCCCGCCAACTTCTCTGTGATTTCAACAAGGCGTTGCTGTTCGGGATACAATTGGGAGTCATAACAGTATTCGAACCTGTTCATATTTTATTTATTTATTTTTTTTTATTTGATTATAATCCATATATCTTTCCTGTTTCACCGTTATGGTAAAAAAGGTCCTGGTCATCGCCGGATCCGACAGCTCGGGAGGCGCGTATGTCTCTCTACGCTCACTTTTGCATATGCAGGTTACTAATTAGCAATTTAAATTTAGGGGTCTCGAAGCTGACCAACGGGTTTTGACTGCACACGGATGTTACGCACTCACAGCGACGACGGGTCTCACGGCGCAAAACACACTGGGCGTGCAGGACATTTTCGTCGTTCCGGCGGAGTTCGTGAGGAAACAGATCAATGCCAGTTTGGAAGATGTCGGGGCTGATGTGGTGAAATTGGGTAAGGGATGATCGGATGATCGGATTGGGAGACGAAGAAGGGTTCTTTCTAATCGAATGGTGTCTAGGGATGCTTTCGTCTACGGAGACCATCCATGTCATTGCGGAGGCATTGGAATCGCATAAGGTGCCTGCGGTGGTGTTGGATCCGGTATATATCTTTGCGCACTGGTCATCCAAAGCTATGGTCCAATTGTTAACGCAGAGCGAAATATAGGTCATGATATCCACAAGCGGATCACAATTATTACCGGAAGCTGCCGTCAAGGAACTGCGCACCAGACTGCTCCCCATTACGACCGTCGTTACCCCCAACATTCCCGAAGCGAGACTTTTACTGAAAGACGCTGGAACGGACCCCCTAGAACCAGAAGATCTCCCTTCGTTAATACAACTTGCAAAACAAATCAGCACCTTAGGACCGAAGGCGGTTCTGCTCAAGGGTGGCCATTTGGCCCTGACAAGGGGTCATAAGATTGCTCGTGACCAACGTGAAGCTTCGTTAGTGGTCGATGTTCTTTACGATGGGGAGGATGTTACACTTTTCGAGACGGACTATTTGGTTTCAAAGAACACGCACGGCACTGGCTGTTCCCTTGCGTCTGCCATTGCGGCCAATCTGGCCCTGGGCAAGACTTTGAAGCGAGCCATCCGGGGTGCCGTGCGGTTCGTCGAGGCAGGGATTAAGACCAGCACTGATTTGGGGAAAGGAAGTGGGCCGATTAACCATTTCCATTCGTTTTATAGTCTGCCTTTTGCGCCGTACGTTGATTCTAGTTTCTCGGTTATCCGTTATGACAATCTGCTAACAGGATAAAGGGGTCGATTTCTGGAATATGTATTGGACCGCGATGATGTTCGTCCCGTATGGAAACATTTTACAGAGCATACATTTGTGCAGGGTATAGCAAACGGCTCACTTCCCGAAGGACGATTCAAGCATTACCTTGTGCAAGATTATCTCTACTTGGTACGGTTATTCACTGCCTCATTTATTGGTGTATCAATGCAGTTTCTGATGGACTCACAGGTTCACTTTGCCCGGAGCAATGCACTGGCGTCATATAAGGGGAAGAGTATGGAATCTATTGCAGCGGTAAGCCCACTTCTTGTGAATGATTCGAGTATGGCGTTGAAATCTAACGTGTTATAGTCTGCCCGGATTGTATTGCACATTGAACGTGAGATGGCATTGCACCTAGACTACTGTGCCTCTTTTGGATTGTCTAAGCAAGATATGGAGAGCTTCCCTGAGACGATTGGTACACATACATTCCCTATCCCGTTGTCCTGATCTGATTTCGGATTGTCGCTGATGACTTGTGTCCGACAGCATGCACGGGATACAGTAGATATATCCTCGACGTAGGTCAATCAGAAGATTGGCTCGCATTACAGATGGCGCTGGCCCCTTGCTTGATTGGATACGGCGCCATTGCCGAAAGACTCTATTCAGAGGAGCAGACTCTCCGCACAGGAAACCGATACTGGAAATGGATTGAGAACTACGTTGCAGAAGACTATACGGAGGCCGTCCGGTTAGGATCTGGTAAGTATATTCTTTTCCTCTTTTTCAGATATGCAAATGACACTTTCAGAACTGCTGGAGGCACACATGCGAAAGACTTCACCGAGCCGAGTGGAAGAACTCATCAAGATCTTCATCCGAGCAACAGAATTGGAATGCAGCTTTTGGGACATGGGACTAGGCCATCAAGTATAGAATTTATTCTACACATCAAAATGTCAATAGTTTGGTATATACAAATTTTGAACTAGGTCGAGACTTGGCACTGATAAGAGGCAAAAAAAAAAGGCGGTGATGGAAATTTTCTCCCGCTAATCCAGAAAAGGCAATTGTCGCATTCGCCGCCCAGCGCCTTCCATCTTTTTTCTTGAACAGTTTTCTTCCTCTTCATTCACTTTCTTCATCCTCATCATCTTATTCCCTTTCATTCCCCCTTCCCTTCTCTCTTTTTTTTTTTCCCCCTCCTGAACGCGATAGAGTGTCATACTATCTAATCTTTATCCACCCCTTTTTCCTCCTAATCTTTACGGACCTTTTTTCCCTGTTTTTTTTTTTTTTTTTTTACTCAGAAAACACTTGAGATTTCATCATGTCGTACAGTGGCGGCTACCGTGGTGACTCCTACCGGTAAGTTCTTACTTTTTATCAGAGGAGAGTTTCGAAATCACTTGGGCCTTGGGCCATGTCATGCTTGGCGTTGCGTTGGGAAGGAACTCGCGCTTGGGCAAAATTTTCAACAATCACCGCCGTGTCTAGCGTGTCAGTTCTCGGTGGCCTTTTTGTTTTTGCTTTTGAGCCACCTTCCTCCAGCGCAATAGCTCTGACTGGGAAAGACTCGTGACTTGAGACTTTCTCTGATCCTCCGTTTGGAGAGTAAAGGAACAATCAGCTAACAGAAGCTATAGGGGCGGTTCGAACGGTTACTCTAACGGCGGCGGTGGCGGTTACGGAGGTGGTGGCTATGGTGGAGGCTACGGAGGAGGTGGTGGTGGCTACGGTGGTGGATACGGGGGAAGAGGCGGCGGTGGTGCTGGTGCTGGTGGTGACCGCATGTCCAACCTTGGCTCTGGCCTTAAGAAGCAGGACTTTGGTAAGTTAAGATAACCTATTCCCCTTGGGCGTTTGACACGCTGGGCAGTGATGCTAACTGGATTTTGCAGATATGGACTCCCTTCCCAAGTTTGAAAAGGCCTTCTACAAGGAGCACCCCGATGTCACCAACCGCTCCCAGCAAGAAGTTGATGACTTCCGCAAGAAGCACGAAATGGCCGTTCAGGGAAAGGACATTCCTCGCCCTGTTGAGACCTTCGATGAGGCCGGCTTCCCTCAGTATGTTTTGACCGAAGTTAAGGCTCAGGGATTTGAACGCCCCACTTCCATTCAGTCCCAGGGCTGGCCCATGGCTCTCTCCGGTCGCGACGTCGTTGGTATCGCTGAAACCGGTTCTGGAAAGACCCTGAGTTACTGTCTTCCGGCTATCGTTCACATCAACGCTCAACCTCTTCTTGCTCCTGGTGATGGTCCTATTGTTCTTGTCCTTGCTCCCACTCGTGAACTTGCGGTTCAGATTCAAGCCGAAATCACCAAGTTCGGAAAGTCATCGCGTATCCGCAACACCTGTATCTACGGTGGTGTCCCCAAGGGTCCTCAGATCCGTGACCTAAGCCGTGGTGTTGAAGTTTGCATCGCAACCCCCGGTCGTCTGATCGACATGTTGGAGGCCGGCCGGACCAACCTCCGCCGTGTCACGTACCTCGTTCTCGATGAGGCTGATCGCATGCTGGACATGGGTTTCGAGCCTCAGATCCGCAAGATCATCTCCCAGATCCGCCCCGACAGGCAGACTTGCATGTGGTCCGCTACTTGGCCCAAAGAGGTCCGCCAACTTGCCTCGGACTTCCTGAACGACTACATTCAGGTTAACGTCGGTTCGATGGATCTTTCTGCTAACCACAGAATTACTCAAATCGTTGAGGTCGTTTCGGACTTTGAGAAGCGTGACAGAATGCTTAAGCACCTTGAAAAGATCATGGAAACTCGCACCAATAAGGTCCTCGTTTTCACGGCAACCAAGCGTGTTGCAGACGAGATCACTCGCTTCCTCCGTCAGGATGGATGGCCCGCACTTTGTAAGTTACTCCCACCCAGGTTTCAATCCTAATTCATCGTGTTGACAATTGAACACAGCCATTCACGGTGACAAGCAGCAGCAAGAAAGAGATTGGGTTCTGAATGAGTTCAAGGCGGGCAAGAGCCCGATCATGGTGGCTACTGACGTGGCTTCCCGTGGTATTGGTATGATAAATTTGCGATCCAAAACCCCTCCCCTCCCCCCTCCCCACAGTCCTTTCTTTTTGTCACCCTCACTTATAGTTGAGGTTGTGTGACAACGGCAAGGTGCTCAACTCTTTTTAAGACGCCATGTTGGTGTACTTGATTCGTCCAGGCTTGTCGGGTCTTTCTGAATGGTTTTTACACCAGGAGGACCTTGGACTCACAGTGCAGTATAGCAGAAGCATGTTTCTTATCATTGTCTTCTGTTGTCGTGACATTCGATCTCTATCCCTAACCTGATAGAGAGATGGAAGTTCCTGCTTTTCTTGACTTTCGTGTTGAAGCTGCATTCCAAGGTTGCTCTAGGGCCGCGATTCTTGCCAGCCAATGGACCACACGCTCCAACGGATCTTTTATTACATGAAAAAAGACTCCATGCGAGAAAGAGATTGATGCATCAAGTCTCACATGACTGAGAAAGGGCCCCTCTGGCCACGTTGCTCTTGACTAATGCTCTGTTTGCTAACCAAAAAACTTATCTAAAGATGTTCGCGACATCACTCATGTGCTGAACTATGATTATCCCAACAACTCCGAAGACTACATTCACCGTATCGGTAGAACTGGTCGTGCTGGCGCCAATGGAACTGCCATTACCTTCTTCACCACTGACAGTAAGTTCTTCATTCTTTAAGAAATTTGCGGTTACGTCTCTTACTGACAACTCGTTCTAGACTCTAAGCAGGCCCGTGACTTGGTCAAAATCCTTACTGAGGCTAAGCAACAGATTGATCCCCGTCTCGCTGAGATGGTTCGTTACAGTGGCGGCGGTGGTGGCTATGGCGGTGGCTACGGTCGTTGGGGTGGTCGTGGTGGTGGTCGCGGCCGTGGTGGTGGTGGTCGTGGTAATAGTTTCACTGCCTCCAACGCTGCGCCGATTGGTGGTAACCGTCGTTGGTAAAGCGATCATGATGCCCAGTTCAGCCACTGAGCTCGTATCCCATTGTCATCTTGGTAGCCTTTTACCCCCTCTATTGTTTCCCGATTTCCATTCCGTAACTCGGCGCGGGCGGCGTTCGTCGATGTCACGATAGACTTGTTTCTTTTTGTTTTTCTTTGGGCGTCTGGGGAAAAAGTGTATGCTGGCAGGATCGGGTCATGTCGGCATCACCTTACTCTATCTTCCCGTGCGCGTATCTGTTAATTAGGGTCAGTCAAAAGTTCTAATTTTTGGCTCGTCAGCGGTATGGATGGGTTTTCGACGAGCTTTAGCTTAGTTTTGCATGTCATTTTAGAAATGTATCTATTGTTGAATGCTATTCTTGTGGTTGGCGATTTCTACCTTAATTGACGTTAGACTACTCTGTACTTGAAATTACTCTCATCCGATATTGTTCTAGCATCTTAGATGCTACCCTCAATCTCAGGTCTGTCTTGGGTCGAAGTCCAGCCCCGCCCTGACAACCTAATGCGCAGAGTACACAGTGACAGATTGAAATATGATGAAAATTTATGTATCTGTAACTACTAGTGTCAATAATAATCAGCTTTCGAGTCAGGTGGGTGTTCTTGGAGCATTGGGCGCTATCTGTTCAGGGGGTTTCCAAGTGGGATTGACAGAGCAATGGTTTATCGTAACTGTCCTTGCTATATTCAATTCTGTACGGAGTCCACTTCTCCATCTAGTAGCCAGCGTTAGATAAATTCACACGGGTAACTACGACGTTCCTACCTCACCCGAAAATTATAACCCACACTACGTAAATAAAAGCACTCAAAACACAGCCAACCATGCAGCGTCAAAACACTCCGTACAACTGCTCTACACATCCACCCAAGCAAGGTATATTCAAACTAACTACAAAAGGGATAGTCCACAGGACTAGGGCTCGGGAATTCCGGATGTGACAGAATTGGTTCGGGGTTGGCTTTAGAGCGGCCGAAGAATATGCATCGAATGCTTACACTACTGCACAAGTATAAGCATGTAGTCTGTACAGGTAGGGTACAGGGTAGTAGCGCACGTTGTTGAAGAACATTGAGGATTGATTCATGGGTGGTCTTTTTTGGTGTATACACCCTAGCCACGGAGTAGTACAATGTACAAAGTACTCTGTAGGAGAATACTTGCACTGCGTAAGTACGAGTGAGGATGCTCATTCACCAAGAGAACAATCACAATTACGGCTCAAGGCCTTACACTCCACAGGATTTAAACTGTACTATGGATGGACCGTGTATCGCAGATCGCGCTATGATAGTACAATTTAGTATGGAGTATTCATACTCGAGTAACTACAGAGGACGTACTTTGTGCAGGGAATATCAGCTGGTGCTTCAGCGCCCAAGTTCATGAATGTCATCTGTCCATATGCTCCCTTGTACTCTGTAATGTCCATGTGAATAACTGACTCAGCAATACATGACTCGATACGATACCCCTTCCCCTGATACATTGGCTCCGTATTCCCAACTCCCCCTACTCGTATTCTGACCAATTGATTGGGTTTTTTACCCCTGGCCAGTCGATGCATACGGAGTACGGAGTATGTACAGAATGCATATGCACATAACAATAACAGGAATTGGTCCTACAGAGTTACGGAGACGGGATTAATTTGGGAGGAGGGGGAACCACCGGGTACCAGGGAAAAGAGTGAGATCGACGATATCGGAATATCTCTACGAATGTCTCATGAGTGTTGGCACTCCGTAGGATTCAGAGTATGGTTCAGGAACATACTCTTGAGTATTTCGTACAGTACTCTACCAAAAGTTATTATAGGTATCGGGGAGCATCCGAAATAACGATCATAGTCGCAACCCCGGAATCATCCTCGTCAACTCCGTCTTGTAGGGAGTACTACTTCGTACCCTGTAGATGGAGAATAGTCCAGAGAACTGGGCACAGCCTGTGAGATGATTGATCTTCCAAAACGAGCATCCAAAAATCGCGATGCATAGTGATTTGTTTTATGTCCTTGTATGTTGCAAATTAACCTCGCGTTGAGTCTCCTACCTCTTCTGTCTTCTGATAAAAAAAAAAAAAAAGAAAAAACTCACCGGTCAACAAGCAGTCCTTCCCAGTTCCGCCTTGTGCGGGGATCGCAATAGCACCAATTAGGGGGCCGTACAAACCCCGTCTAGTGTGGTGGGGAGGTTTCCGTGGAAAGCGCCGTGCAGCGTGCAGCGCCCCTTTTCCTTTTAGCTGCCAGATTAAAATCGAGATAATATCAACTGCCGGTTATCCGTACTGTAAGTATGCAGATACGCAGACTGAAGAAGAGATACGTCCAATATTGGAGCAAAGTACAAAGTACAATCTGTATCCAAGCACGCTGTTATGTTTGCAGAGTGACCAATTCAACCGTCATCTGAGGCCATGATTCAATGTCATGATTGATTGGTCAGCTTCCTCGTGCCCCACCGACGCGTTCCTGTATCGTATTGACGTGACAGTTCTACTATACTCCGTGCATCGAGTACTACGTACAGAGTACGAGACAAAGCAGTAGAGATACTCGTAGAGATATTCGTTTTCAAGATATTTGCTTTTGACTAACCAGATCTATACAGAGCACGGGGTACTATCTACCCTGTACTTTAGTGAGCACTACTACAGAGTAAGGAGTACTTTATGTGGAAAGAAAGTACAGAGTAGGTATAATTAGTCATTACCATACGAACGTACGGAGAAGTACCGGCCAACGCGCAGCAGCTGTCACTCTTTTTTTTTTCATTCCCACTTTTTTTCTCTTCCACTGTCCACTGTGTCTTTTTATCTCTTCTCTCAACGTTAGCCAACGAATCTCTATTGAGTCAGTCTCCAACCAGCCAGAGCAGTTTATATTCTCGTCTCATCCACACGGAGTACTCCCTACACATACTTGTACATACTCGTACAGCACTAGTGCGCACGCTACTCACGCTCTCCTCGGCTGGTCCGCGGGCGCACCTTACCCAGTTTATCCTAGCGCCGGTTAGCGTCCTCCATCAACGTTACTAGACCACTATCAGAGCTCTCCGTTCCTGTACTGAGAAGCCCTGATCTTGGTACGGGTAAACCCACGGACGGCCTTCTAGTACTACTTACTAGGAAGGCTACTTTTTACCTTTGCCTGGGTTACGCGCGCATCACTGGTCTACCACTTTGCTGTTCCCGAATCGCGGGTAGACTAAGCTCTAAATCTACCTTACCTACTTAATCCAGTACGATCAGTTCCGGGTTGACCTACTACTACCTCCGAAGCATATCCCGAATAATTAAACAGAGGAACGGGGTTTTCTATCACGTCAAAATCAAATACCTCTGGGCAAGCAATCAGTCACCTGATAAAAGGGGCCGGAATAATTAAAAAAAAAAAAATCTAACCCTTTTCGCCACTTGTCGCGGAGAGTTCCGCTTTGAGCAAAAACATCATCCTGAGAAAGGGTACGGATACTGCACACTGTGCTCCGGAGCAAAAAGAATAACTAGAGAACGAAAAGTGTGTTTTCTTTTGATCTCTCTTTCGGGCACTGGCCAAAAGAAGAACCGTCACCGTACAGCGACCGGATCCCTATCTCGCCGCTGGTATTCCAACAATACTCTCTTTTTTTTTTTTTTTGTTGTTGGTCTTCCGGTGTCGTTCTCCTTTTTATTCTTTTTGGCGATACGGTATTACTGGTTCCCCTATTCCAGTTTCTTTTCTACTAACGTGCCTCTGATTCGCCATATCTCGACCCACGAGCACCACATCTCCACCGAGCAGCCCACCACTACCATCACTGTCCACCACCGGATCCCACGAGAAGTGCTCTCCCTTCTTCTTTCGTTGTCTTTCTCTCTCGCGCACTGTCCGACCCAAAGCCTTTTAGGGGCCGCTTGCTGCTCTCGTTTTTAGGGTGACCGCCAGATTGACCCGAGCCCAATCCCCGTTCAGTACGCCGTCTGCGGGTGTTCTTCTAGTTCGGCCGTGGACAAACCTTGTTTTTTTTTTTTTTTTTTTCATTTGGTTCTGCTCCCCTAAAGTGGTCATTTATTGAAATTAATCTTGTTATCTTATTTGTTTTTTATTACCGCCGGCCCTCGTGCGCTTTCCTCCGCCGCGACCACCTGCACCAACACCTTCATCTGGTTCCCCTCCGTCGTTTTCCCTAGAGGCTGAACTAAGTCAATTAAGCATCGCGATCCCCGGAAACTGGCGCAACGACAAAATAACACCCGGAAAAGTCCTCTGGCGAACAGGGATAAGAAAGGATAAAAAAAAAAAAAGGTCATCGACAACTTTCTTACAGACCTAACACCCCCCGCCGATCCTTTCTTTTTTCTCTCTTCTCAATCTTTTTCGGCGATACTCTCTTCTACTACTCACTACCGCGACTTTCTCTCCTTCGCTCGACAAGCTCTTACCGGGAGATAGAAACAAATTGACTGAAAAGGAATAAGCGCGCATTGGTTTTGTGTGTGTGTGTGTCGGACCTTGATTCTACAGTACGTGATATCACAGAAAAAAAAATATTCGCCAAACAGCAATAGGGAACCACACAGCAAGAGGCCGAGGAGGAGGAAAGAAAAAGAAAAGAAAGCGATTCTCTTAGCTGCCCCGTCGCCTCGAGAATTCAATTTATTCTTTTCTCCTCTTTTCCCTTTTTCTCCTTTCCCACTCAATCTCATTCTATACGACTGGAAGCTCATTCTCGACGCGTCGTCCGCACAAAACAGGCCCCGCAGGTTACTTGGAGCATCCTTTTTTCCCCGAAAAGAAACAAAACAAAAACACCACCTATATGGATAACAGACCTGCTCCGGAGTACGCGCAGCCAGGTTCGCAATTTCCGTATCCACCGTCTGTCGCGCCTTCTTCTGAACTTCCAGCTGTAGACCAGGCTTCAGCTGCTGCAGCCCCTACTCCTTACACCCCTCAAACGGAGGTTCGCCCGGCTCCTCAGTATACGCCCCAGCCCGACGTCCGTCCCACTGGGACTACCGCCAATATTTCGTCTTCCAACACCCCTCAGTCAGACTACGGTCTGAACCAGCCTCCTGCAGCCGCCGCCGCGGCGCGCTCCCCCGCCTACGATTACATGCCTCGACCTCAATACCATCACGCGCCCAGCACTCAGGCCGGCGGTGCGGCAGGTATGGCTCAAGCAACAAGTCCGTCTATCACCACCCTCGGTAGTAGTGATGGCCAATCGCATATTGACCATCACGCTCCATCCAACAACATCAACAATGATCAAACCAACAACATGAAATCTGACACCGACGTTCCTATAGATCCCTCCATCGCAGCCTCCAGTCCCACCTATCCGCCTCCCTACTCGCCCTATCAGCCACAGGGTCACGACATGTCTCAGTATCAAGGCCACCCTCCGCCTCCGCCGCCACAAATGTATGCGCGCCCCGAATGGCCGCACGGTTACGCTCAACACGGGCATCACATCCCTTCCTATAGTGCTCCTGCTACTACGGTGTGTGTCACTATAAATTGTTCTCAATGATTGGAAAAGCTCATTGAATTCGTATAGGTCTATTCGTTCGTTCCCATTCCCGGTGCCCAACAACATAAACGCCCCCGCCGTCGTTACGAAGAGATTGAGCGGATGTACAAATGTGGATGGAATGGCTGTGAAAAGGCCTATGGCACATTGAACCACTTGAACGCACATGTCACAATGCAGTCGCATGGTGCCAAGCGGACTCCTGAAGGTATGCTTCTTTTTCTATTGATTTCGTTGATTTTTGGTCGCTTTTTGAAGGCATCGAAATGCTTCGATATGAATTGAGTTATCGCAATGCCTCGATTCGGCTAGCGCGGGTTGGCGGGCGCTAGTCGAGTTACACTGCTTTGGTGCGCCCGGACCGCGCAGTAGTGCCCGTGGCCGGTGTGGAGGCTAATGCGCTTGTTAATGTCACCTTGTGACGGGTGGCGACAATGTCGGCTACTAAGCGCGTTCTAACTCAAATGCTTGTTACATGGAAAACGTGACTGACATCGTTTCTACAGAATTCAAGGAGATCCGGAAGGAATGGAAGGCCCGCAAGAAGGAGGAAGAGTCTCAACGCAAGGCTGCTGAGGAACGTGAGCGTGCTGCTGCTGCTCAGGCCGCTCAAGCCAACCATGTCGAAGCTCCTGGAGCGCCAGACCCGGCACAAGCTGCGGCCACTCAACCTCCGGCCTACCCTGGTGGTGTCCGTCCTCAACTACCTCCGATCGGGTACCAACCCGCTGATGGCCAGGTGCACGGCGGGTACGGTGCCGCCGGTGGTATGGTCTATCAGAATGGCCAAATGGCGTACCCTCCCAACTACCCTCACTCTCCTTACACACAGGGTGGTCAAATGTATCAACCACGTAAGTAGTCATACCCCCCTGTTCTTTTTGTGTTCGTTTTACCAGAATTGGGAAATCATGTGAAAGAAAGCATATCCATGAAACAAAAAGGGCTGTCAAGAATCAGGCCTTGGGGTTTTCTTTCCAATTCATCTTTCATTCTGTCTCATGCGTTTTGTTTGTCCAAGTGGGATTATCAGCTGATCGATGTTGATGGCTTCCAGAAAACCAACCAGGCAGCTACCCACAATAAATGTTTCCTGCCCTTTCTTTTCTCATATCCCTGTTCTCTTTTTCGGACTGCATACTTTTAATAACAGTCTTCTTTAATTCTGTACTGCCAACCCCGGTCTAATTCTTGAGTCATTTTGCACATGATACCACTTTCTGGTCCTTGTTTAATTCGCTTTGTTTAACGAGTCTTTTTTGACTTACGCTTCTATCATTTTCCAGTTATGTTTTATTCGAATTAGATCGTGTGGGAGGGACAAAAGCAAAGCAAAAAGCAAAACACACTATCTTAATCGATTGGGACCCCGAGGTTCTTCTTATCCGCGAGGATATCGGCTTACAGGACCACGACTATTTTTTTTTTTCTTATCCTTCTTTCTTTTTCAGGTCCTCTTTAAAAAGGAGGATTTCTTTTGCATTAGTTGAGCAATATATCTTTTCTCTTGATGTTCATTACGTGCGGATTTTCGTCGTTTCAGCCTTTGTCTTCGTTGCTGTTATGCTTGGTTGGTTTGTGTCTTTTCGCCTCTTGTTATTACCCTGGGCTTGCTTGGCCTCTGCGTTGAATTGTGCATTATGCTCTGGTGGATTGAGTCTTTTGTCAGGTACAGTTAGTTGATTAGGAACGAGGTCGATGTTACCGAATGATTGATTACAAACACATCCTCTTGAATATACTATTTCTAACTTGATCAACATTCCGTACATATCACAACAACGAAATACAAGTACAGTATTAGAACACAAAATAAGCTTAAATAAGCCCCGATTCCCAGTGCTAGCGGTACACACAGACCCTTGATCTAGCGCATAGATGCCGCGTTAGTCCATCCTCTGTATTCTTGTACTACGCACGCACTAGTCCTTTATGATCCATGGATCTGGGGCAACGGATGTATCATGGGGCATGCGGGTTTAATGGTCCCTTGCTTGATTTAGTTCGTTGTTAGCGTGGATTCTGTGGCGGCGGCGTAGGGCTGAGCGGAGTCTATTCGATTGTTAGGGTCAGTTTGGGAAGTGCAGAGCTTGAGGCGTCAAATCTTTCTTAGTGTAGTGGTTTATATACGGCGAATTGACTGTCTTATTTTACGGATGGATGATGTTATTGTCCCTTGTTTGACTATAGAATAACTTTGCGATGCAATGGTGTATTTGTTCCTGAATAAGATGCTTATACGGAGTTTGGCTGTGCAAAAAACTCAGATTGCCATTTGGATAGTTTCATGTCATTGTATCTTGATTTATCGTGGCTCGATTTCAAAAAACCCCCCAAAAAAGACCACCAAAAAACCAAAACATAAGTACTGCATAACTAATTAAAGCGACAACGTTACTAATCAAACATAACCCGCATAACTCAATTTTTCAGAAAGTTCTCGCCGCAAGACCGGCTAAACACCGATTTCGAAATTTGCCTCTCACTACTTTTCTCCCTTCGCTCGCCATTTGAAATTATCACGAATACTACTATTTGTCGAATTCATCCCCCGTACATACTTGATACCTATCCTGAAGTAACGACCAGACCCGACCCACACGAACGCAGTATTAGATGCTTCGCTGCAGCAATGTCGGCGCCTTGCATACGGCAGCCGGGAGGGTTACGGCGCTGAGGTTGATATCGTCGAGCTATGCTGGTTATTCCAGATCTAGGGCAATTGGGTTGCATTCTCCGAATTCGAATAGTGCAGTTGCGCAGAGGATATCGGGGCGGGGCAATCTAGGGCCGTCGCCGTTTTGCGCGCGCGCTGTTGGGAGATTGAGGACATATGTCACAGATGTGGCTACAGATGCGGTCGAAGATATCCCCGGGGAAGAAAACGGCGATTTTCGCATTACGCGCACGCCTATAGACGAGAAAATCGGAAAGTCATGCGGGACACCGAGGAAACGAGACTCACTACTCCTCGAGCTCGCAAAAGAGGGAACCTCGCCAAAATTTCGAGAGGAAAGGAAGCAGGAGCAGAGGGGGTGGAGTAATTTCAGTCTCGAAGAAATTAGAAGGGCCGAGGCTGCGGCTAACAAGGAGGTTATTTGGTTGACGGATCGGGCGACGTTGGCGGATAGGGTGGAGAAGGTGCTGCAGAAGAGGGATGCGTTGTTTGCGGCGACGCTTGTGAGGAAAGCGCAGAGGCTGGGCCTTGGGAGTACGGCGGCGTGGAATTATCTTTTAGAATATTGTATGAAGCAGAATGAGCCGCAGGCTGCGTGGAGGTTTTATAACGAGGTGGGTTGGTTTGGATTTCAGATGGTATGGCTCAGGTGACTGACCGAATCGCAGATGAAAAAACGAGGACGACAGCCAAATACGCGAACCTATACGCTTATGTTGTCTGGCTTGGGTAGAACCACTAGCCAACTTGGATTTAATAACATCAAGACGGCATTGTCGATTTACGAGAACATTGCCGACGCCAACAATGGTATCGAAAGGAGCATCGTCCACGCCAATGCTCTATTAACGGCCTGTCTTCGACAGGGTGACTTGGATACCCTGTGGAAAGTTGCCGCGGACCTCCCGGAAGTCGGACCACTTGCGCCGGATGAGAAAACCTACACTATAATTCTGAAAGCTGTCACGTATTCCCTTGAGCGAGATGTCAAGGACATCCCATCAGAGGATGTGGACAAGATCATCAAGCGGCGACACGAAGCCGTGATAGAAGCCAAGAAAGTCTGGTCTGAAGTGGTTTATCTCTGGAAAGCAGGACGTATTCCCATGGACACGTATCTTGCCAACTCTATGGCCAAGATTCTGTTACAGGGAACTTCTGATCACGACTGCCATGATGTCTTTAAGTTGTATAGGCAAATCTGTGGCACCCCGATTCTTGTAGAGGAACCGCGCAAGCCTAGAAACTCTACTCCACTACCATCACCACCTCCCCGTCCTTCCCCCCCACCTAAACCGAAGAGAACACAGAAGAAAGAGGAACACCTCCTTGCTCCAGACTCAGATCCTGACATGGAGTATGTCCCGTTTGTGGGCGAAGATGAAGAGCCGTTATACAAGTCAAAACAGGAAAAAGAGGAACTGGAGGAGCTGGAAGAACACGAACCGGAGGAGGAAGTCCCGCTTAACTTTGATCAATTGTTCGATCCAGTTTTCTCAGAGGGTGCTCCGGTTGCCGAAGCTGCCACTGTAAATTGTCAGCCTGCTGCACAGGATGCTGAGGGCTCTTCCTTGGAGGATACTTCGTCAACTTCAGAATCCATAGCTGAGTCCCCCCAAGCTGTGGAAAGGACAGAAGTTGCCACCCGCGGCAGGGAGACTAAAAAAGCGTCTTTCCGAACATTGGTTCCCTTCGGCAACCCAGAGCTTTGTTATGTGCTGGAAGCTTGTATGCTCATAACGCAAGGGACATCAGCCGCAAGAGTCAATTGGGAGTACTTCACGCAGAGTGATCATCCACACAAAATTCAACCAGACAAAGAATCCTACCTCTGGTATCTGCGGATCCTACGACAGTCGCACTCCAGTCGCCTCACGATCCGACTTCTTCAGGATCAGATGATTCCAGCCAAACTGGTAGATGGGAGGGTTTTCCACATCGCTCTCAGCAGCTGCCGGCGTGACCGTAGGAACATCGGCATATTCAAGAACGCCAACGAGATTCTCGACCTCATGCACCAGAACATCGTCCTTCCCGACCCGCGAGCGTTGGAGGGCTACTTTGAACTGGTCGAAAGTCTCAGGAGGAATCCCCAACGTCTTACGTTCTTGAAGGGCCTCGAGCCGGAGAGGGAAGAGCCTACTGCGAGCTTGGAAACGTGGGGTCGCGAGTTGCAGGTGAAGTTGCAGTTACTCGCCGTGCAAACGCTGCGCCCTCATCTTGCGAAGTTCCACGATGCGATGCAGCAGGCGGACGTTGATGGTCCACGCGCTCAGGGCCGTTTTTCTAAAAGCAAAAAGGACGTTGCAGTCTATGGTTCCTCGGCTGTGAAGATCATGCTTACAGCACGACTCATGATAGACAACCTCTTGACGAGGAGTAATGCATCACTCATTTCCGAGGAAGATCGCAAGTTGCTCCAGGAAAGCTCGCATAGATTGCGAGTGTACTCGACTCCCGGCGCATCGAAGAGGTTCCGTAACATCACCGTGTTCCCGACGCGAAAGCAGCTTAACGCATTCGAGAATGGAGGAGGAAGGGCTGTAATAGGGGAAATTGCGAAGAGAGGATGGCGACATGATGGCGAACAATAAACTACGACTTTTATCTCTTCCTTTTTTCCTGCATTCAAGATTTTCCATCTATCCGGATTGTACACTACTTGTGCTGCGGGTTATCGACTCCTCTCTCCCCGGCCGTCAGGCCGACGGCAGTGCATTCATGACAGGCGTTGGTTATTTTGCATTCTGATTTGATTTTTCTCACATACAGCATGTATAACTATAGATATTGTGATTGATGTTTGATGACATGGAGTGGTTCTCTACTTATCTACGAATTCATGAAGTTTTGCCGTGTTTCTGACGCATATCATTTGTCTTCTTGCTCTCATCGATAGTATGCAGTATGCAGTGCGAGTAATATACCTCATTTCAGAAGATGTCATAAGTATAAATGTTAATGCCTCACAATCGAGGCATGCAAATATGAAACGGCTGGCCACGTTCCGCCTGCCGTTTTTGGCCAGTGCGTGTACGTAATGCCACTCTAGCCTCTCAGGGTAGTTCAACAGTACGGAGTTGCTCTGTTGCTCACAGTTAGGATAATTGCATTTCTATTTCATTTCCCTTAACCCCCTTTTAAGTTCAGCCAAAGGGTCATGTACTTGTGGAGGTGAACAAGGAACAACATCCATCCTGTACAGACATAGCCCGTCCACCATGGCTAGCGCACACGCATCCGACTATCCTCATGACGACCTACGCGATGATGAATCGATTCTTGATGATGATGTGATTGAGGCTGATCGTGGTAGGTGATACTTCTGCGTTCTTGCACTTTTGTCCTATGGTTTGCTGACTCTCATGCGATAGACATCGAAGCCGATGACCCTCTACACCAAGACACGTCAGATACTGCTCCGTTGCGAGGCAACATCCAGCCCGAGACCTCATCTTCTCGAGGCGGGGAATCCAGAAGTGGAGGTTTCTCCAGCAGCTACCTAACCTCTTCGATTCCCGGAGAAGACCGCCGCGCGACGCAGAACACCATCGATGAGACCGTCTGGCAGACGGTTTCACGCGACCTGACGGCCGTGTGGGAGAAGATGCGCCAGGTTCTGTGGCCGAAATACTTGATGGGAGGATTGTTGCAGCGTGGTGGTGGTGGTATCGGAGCTGCTGAACGAGGAGAGGCGACCGGGTTCGGTGGAGGATTGAGACACATTGTGGGACGGTGGCCGGATGCTGATGTCGTCTTGCAAGGTGGGATGAGTGAGGGATTGCGAGATTGGGATCTTTGGTATGGGCTTCTGTTATCCCCCCGCTATTTGTGTTTGTTTGGTATGATGGGCTAACTGATTACATTTAGGGGTCCGCTCATTTTCTGCTTGCTACTGAGTATGTTTCTGTCGATGCGCGCAAAGGGCGAGCAATCGTCGCTGGTATTTTCCGGAGTCTTCTGCATTGTGTGGATTGGTGAATCTGTGGTTACGCTGCAGATCAAATTACTAGGCGGCAATATGTACGCTCCATTTGCTCTGATATATGCTTTGGCCCAGCGGCTAACACGATATCTCTACAGTTCGTTCTTTCAATCGGTCTGCATAATCGGCTACACACTCTTTCCTCTCGTTATTGCCGCTCTTCTCAGTGCCATGGGCCTCCCCACCATTGCGCGAATACCCGTATATCTCGTCTTAATTGCATGGTCTCTGGCAGCGGGTGTCAGTATTCTCGGAGGCTCGGGCGTCGTAAGGAACCGGGTCAGTATTGCGGTTTACCCGCTGTTTGTGTTCTATATCTCGATTGGGTGCCTTTGCTTCATTAGTTAGAAGGGACCGGACAGTGGGATGCTATGCTACGTTTCCTCGCGGGTCGAATGGATTTGAGTCCTTGTCTCCTTCACTCTTAGCAAAACTGATTACTTTGCCTATATCATGTCGGATAAATCGTTTAGTTCTAGCAGAGTCAAGATATCCAATGCACGTTTCTTTTTCCTTCCTAAAATGATATGCTTTAGTGCTTATTGCTCCATTGGTCGGCGGGGTGGAGAGCGGTGACCGGGCGACGGACAGCGTGACGGAACAACAAAGCAGGCGGTCGGTCATTCGCATCACCAACTCTTCTCTTGCTTGCTTATACGGAGATTTTCATGCCCAGAGATATCACTCAGTCTTCTCCTTTAGCTATTTTTTCTTTTTTTTTTTTTCTCTTGCAGTCGCCTTAACTACCACGCTATAATCTCCGACCCAACCGGGATTTTCAGCTCCGACTTCGTTTGCTCTCCGGCGCTTCGCGATTTTCAACCTGCTCCGGCTCGTCCAGCACACATATCACATTTATCCCGAGGCACCTTGATCTACTCGCCTTCTCTGTCGATCGAATTTCCATACCGCATACTACCGCAACTCTGTACAGCACTTGCAGGACCTCGCATTTCGCATAGTGAGTGGGGCACCCCCGGATCCCCTTTGCTTAGCATTCTATCCTCTGCTCGACTTGCATAATGCATTGTGAGAGAAAGGGGGAATTAAAGGAGAGGATGTCAGAATTGGTCGGGCGAAAGAGAGGGGATCCGGGTCTTTATCTTTTTCTGTGATAGTGGGCTCATACTTTAGCTTGTTACATTAGGTTATTGCGCTGTGCCTTTTTTTTTTTTACGCTCCGCTATTTCACCTCCTGCTCGTACTCAGAACCGACAAGGGTTTGGTGTTCGTCCGATTATTGTTTGTGTGAAATTGGGATTATAATTCGGTGCTTGGTTCAAGATGGCATCGGATTCGCGGCGAAATGCGGAGATTGAAGGTATGGAATACTTCAATTCGGTTTCGGGGTTTTACTGCAGAATTGTTTTGAACCTGGGACTAACATTGACCGGTTTATAAGGGGATGTACCAATGGAACCTGTTGAGCAGAAGGGTATGAATTGGTACCCACCTTTTGCATTTTTGCACGCCGTTATCATTCCTGCAAATTACTCGTCTAATGCTTATAGATTCTATAGCTACTGCAGATGAAACGCAGACATCCGATAACGACGGCGGCGAACGCCCAGTGCGAAGGAAGCTGAAGGAAACCTCTCTTACTTCGGCACCGCGAAGCCTAAACCCCGCAAACGCTGAAGGATCACAGCACGATGGAAACAAAAGGGCGAGCAGCAGGGGCAGGAAGCGGTCATTTAACGAAGATGAGGAGGAGAATATTGAGGAGGATGCCGGCCATAGACGGAAAAGGTCGCGCAGCTCGAACGTCGAAGAAGAGACCGGAAAAGTCCAGAATAATCTGTCATCGAAGATTATGAGCCCGCAGAAGAAGAGAAGTCGGGATCAACTGGATAAGGAGGAGCCCAAGATGGAGGGCACGGCTGGCGAGAAGGTCGCTGAAGAGACCGCCGAGAAAGAGGTAAAGTCAGTAGCAGAAGGGGAACCCGAGAAGAAGCGGCATCGGGATAATTCTCAGGAGAGGGAGTCGGTAAGTTACTGTGCCTTTCATTAGAGGAAAGCCGTAGCTAACATAATTGTTTCTAGAAGGCTTCCCTTCCAAGCGCTTTTGCGAACACTTCGTCCGTGTCTCCCTTCGGTTCCATTGGAACTTCGAAGCCAGCTACCAAGGAAGAAGACGCTGCAAACAAGCCCCAAAGCACTTCCAAGTCCGCCTTTGCCTCATCGAGCTTGGCTGCTTTCGCTAGCTCTGAACAGTCGCCTTTCGGCTCCATTGGAGACTCCACCGCATCCGTATTCAAAAAACCGGCTACTACAGAATCCGAGAAGCCTAAGACCGGATTCGCTGCTGTAGAAGGACCTTCATTATTTACTGCTGCTGCACCTTCCGGATTCGGAGGCATGGCCTCTGGATTTGCTAGTTTCAGTGGCGGATTTGGAGCGGCCGCTAAGACAGGGGGAGGCCTTACCAGCTTTGCTGCTCCAGGTGGCTCTAGTCTCTTAAACAGTACCTCTGCCAAACCTTTCGGGGCTGCAGACGACGATGAGAAGGAAGAGTATGGAGAGGAAGACGAAGCTGAGAAGGGTCCTGGAGAGTTTGAACAAGACAAGACTGATGAGAGATTCTTCGAGCGGGAGAGTATGTCTCCTATTCATCTTCTTTTTGCGTTGGTTTACTTTGAGCGGAGATCACTAACATGCAACAGTCGAAACCGGTGAGGAGGAAGAAAAGACATACTTCTCCTGCAAAGCGAAGCTCTTCCAATTCTCCAACATGGAATGGAGAGAGCGCGGTATTGGCACCTTCAAGGTGAATGTTAAAGTAACAAGCGGCAAGGAGGATAAGAAAGCCGTACGGCTGATTATGCGGGCCGATGGCGTTGGGCGTGTTATGCTCAACACGCCGATTTTCAAGGGCATGAACGTCGGTGATGCTACAGGCAAGGAACCTAAGGCAACAAAGCAGATTCTCCTGGCTAGTCTGGAGAGTGGCCGTTCTGCTCCGATTCTGCTTCGGGTATGTTTTCGACACTCCCGATACAACAAAATCTTGTAAGACGTCCAATACTGACTGGCTTACAGACCGGGAGCGAGGACAACGCAAGGGATCTCTACAGAGTCGTTTGCGACCTACTGAGGGAACAATAGTTTTCATCTGCCAGGAGTTCATGACTGTTGCTTCATGGCCCCATTCCTACGATATCATACCTGAGCCATACTAAGTCAGTATTAGAATTCTAATGCGTGTATTTGATATCCAAAATGGGCGAGGTTTTTGCATAGAAAGTGGTCGTTGTGTTCGAGTTATGGGCCAGTATCTTGCAAAATGCTGGTGATAAATAGTAGTATCGGAGGCAGGCTCTCCGTCTTCTACTTTTGACTGGATCCATTTACATTCATCTAGATAGTTATTCATTTGTTTATTATTTTCATTTGGATGTTCGCTTCATCGTAATTATTTCAAGTTATACCGCGCTATACCACTTTGGGCAATCATTGAATTTTGGTGCACGTGATTTCGCGTCTCGGGGCGTTTCTTTCAAGAAAGCTGAACCTCCCTTTCGAACCTATCGGTTATAACAATTATCGTGATGAGGCAACGATATGGCTGGCTCCATGTCGAATTTTGCCTCACAGGCTGTGCTCAAGCGCAAAAGAACAGTCGATATCAGTGATCTTCAGAACAGCGCTTCGCCATCCACGGCAGAGCAAACTGCAACCGACAGCAATGCAGAGCCTCAATATGAGCCAAGTGAAGCATTGAATAATAAATTTAATACTAGAAGAGCAAGATCTACAGAACTATCTCCATTCACACAAACCAACAACAAAGGCACCGACAGCAACAGCACCAAAACAAGCCGTGCGCCTCGCCAGCCCAGAAAACCAAAAGCCTCTTCCAAAAGAACGCCATCAGCTCCATGGCCTGATGAATTCAAAGACCTTGCACGGACGCATCGCGCCTTGAATCTTGTGTACACGTTCTGCTGCACGCGGAAGCATTTCGCCACTACGTTTAATAACATTAAGAATGCGGTCCAGGCGCAGTTGGGTGGAAAAAGCGAACTGACAGTGGAAGATATCGCGAGGATGAAAGCCCTTTTACCTAGGGCTATGAGGTTGGAGTATGTGGATGAGGCGAGGTTGAAGGTTATGGCTGTTGGGGAGAATGAGATGCTTGATTACAAGCTGAGGGGGTTCGAGGATGGGAGTATGAGCCAAAACAACTGGATGGGGACAGATGGAGGGGAAGGGACAGATGCTGAAGGGATAATGGAAGTCCTGTTTTTTGAATTCCTCGATGGCGATTTGAAGCGGGAGACTCAGCCGGTGCGGAGAAAGACGAAGGAAGAAGATCTGAGAATGCCGCTCTACAGCCAGAAGCAGATGCTAAAGTTGATTGAGAAACGGAATACGAAATTTTCAGATGCTGTTGATGCGTTCCTGGTTGAATGCGAGGATGAGGGTTTGGAGCCAGTCGAGCAATTGGAGCACAAGAAGGATATGATGGTTCCATCGCCTCCTGATAGTGGTGTTGATACTCCCGCTGCTATTTTGGCATCGTCAAAGCCACAACTGCCACGCGAGATTCCGAGGGAACGAAAATCCATAGCTGAGATCATCGAAGAGATTCGAGAACTAGATTGGTACTCTGCCCAGATTGTCCCAGATGGTCACAGGGCCTTCGATGCTCAGCCATCTGTCTATGGTAATTTATTGTTCCAGCTTACCCAGAATATGGTCGATGCCCTATATAACACCAAGGGTATTACGCAGTTTTATTCACACCAGGCCGAAGCAATCAACCATCTGCATGAAGGTCACAATGTCATCGTTGCTACGTCCACGAACTCTGGGAAGTCATTGATATACCAAGTTCCCATGCTGCACGAGCTTGAGAAAGATCATAATAGCAGAGGAATGTATATATTCCCGACCAAGGCTCTAGCGCAGGACCAAAGACGTAGTTTGAAAGACCTGCTACAGTACATGGATGGTTTACAGGAAACCGTTGTGGAAACATTCGATGGAGATACACCCATGGAAGATCGCAACCTGATCCGCGAGGAAGCACGTATCATCTTCACCAATCCTGATATGTTGCATATTACGATTCTATCTCGGGAAAGTGCGTGGCGCACGTTTCTGCAAAATCTCAAATTCGTCGTAGTAGACGAATTGCATGTCTATAATGGCCTATTTGGCTCGCACGTTGCACTTATCATTCGACGGTTACGCAGGCTTTGTGCTGCTGTGGGTAACCAGAATGTCAAATTCATCTCTTGCTCGGCAACCGTCGCAAACCCTGAAGAACACATGAAGGCCGTTTTTGGCATTGACGATGTGAAATTGATAGATTTCGACGGTTCACCCTCCGGCCGCAAGGAGTTCTTATGTTGGAACACACCCTTCAAGGATCCAGGAGATCCGACATCAGGGCGTGGAGATTGCGTTGCGGAGACTGCGAAGCTTTTCTGCCAACTAATCGCACGAGGCGTCAGGGTCATTGCGTTTTGTCGGGTCAGGAGATTGTGTGAGATCCTTCTCCAGGCTGTGAGGAACGAATTCCATAACCTTGAGCGCCCCGAAATCAGTAAACTAGTAATGGGATATCGAGGCGGCTACAGCCCACAAGACCGGAGAAGAATCGAAAAAGAAATGTTCGAAGGCCAGCTGATGGGCATCGTTGCGACGAACGCTCTCGAACTGGGCGTTGATATTGGCTCTCTCGATGCCGTTATCACCCTTGGTTTCCCATATTCGATCTCTAACCTGCGCCAGCAAAGTGGTCGAGCCGGACGCAGGAATAAGGATTCACTTTCAGTGCTGGTTGGCGACAAATACCCAACAGACCAGTACTACATGAAGAACCCCAGTGAGCTATTCACGAAACCGAATTGCGAGTTGCAAATCGATCTTGCAAATGAGCTTATCCTGGAAGGACACGTCCAATGCGCAGCGTTCGAGATGCCCATCCAACCAAATCAGGACAGCGTCTACTTTGGAGAGAAACTTCCATCATTGGCAGCTACTAGACTGGTCAAAGATGAGTTTGGATTCTACCATTGTCATGAGCGATTCAGGCCGCAGCCCTCCCGGTACGTCTCTATCCGGGATACAGAGGACCAGCACTTTGCTGTTATAGACACGACTCACGCGAGGAACGTGGTTCTGGAAGAAGTTGAAGCGTCGCGGGCATTTTTTACAATATACGAAGGTGGCATCTTCCTACACCAAGGCCAAACGTACCTGGTCCAAGAACTCAACACGGACAGACGATTCGCTCGCGTCGTCCGTGTCCATGTGGACTGGACCACGATGCAGCGGGATTACACCGATATCGATCCAATCGAGACGGAAGCAATGCGCTTAACTAGTGACAAGGGCCCCTCTTCTTCATCTTCATCACCACCTTCCCATGTCTACTACGGCTCTGTTCAAATCCACGCCGTCGTATACGGCTATTTCAAAATTGACAAACGCGGCCGGATTCTCGATGCAGTAGCAGTCGACAACCCACCCATCGACATCGTCACCAAAGGTATTTGGCTCGACGTTCCCAAACGGGCCCTCGACATTCTCGACTCCAGACGTCTGAATATCGCCGCTGCGATTCACGCCGCCGAACACGCCGTGCTCTCTTTACTCCCTACCTTCGTCATCTCGTCTCCAGGCGACGTCCGCACAGAATGCAAGGTAGCCAAGAAAGAGCTAGGGAAGAACCTTAAGCTCGCCAATGAGACCCCTACTGGCAATGCCAACATCAACGCTCATCGACCACGAACTCAAAAAACCAGAGACCTCCAACCGCCATCCCGAAAACGCCCTGCTCGTCTTACCTTTTACGATGCGAAAGGTGGATTCTGCGGTTCTGGGATAGCTGGTAAAGCCCTCGAGTTCATCGACGTTCTCATACGCCGTGCCATATCCCGAATTGAATCATGTCATTGTATCACGCCCCAAGGCTGTATTGAGTGCGTCTGCGACGAGCGCTGCAAGGAGATGAACGTTGTTATGAGCAAAGCGGGTGCCAGTGTGGTACTGAGGTGCTTGTTGGGTTTGGAAGTTGATGTTGATGCCTTGCCTTGGGGGGAGAAATATTTCGAAGATGAGGGGGTTGATGGTGGTAGTAGTGGTGTTGGCGGGGAATTGGCAGGTGGGTTGGAAACAGTCGTTGAGGCACAGAAGATTCCATGGAAGAGGGGATACTCGCCTCCTTTGTGACATTTCGTTGGTTTGAGGTCGTGTTCGCCTCAGCCCGATATGACACTATGTCGTGGTTGCGATTTCTGTACAGGGTATTGACTAAATGACCGGTTCTATGTACATCGATATCACCAAATGCAGATGCAAATTGGTTCAAAGAGAGCTTCCGTATCTGTGTAACTTTTCCAAGTAACCTCCACAATGCAACGTCCTACCATTGACGCCTCCAGTCGTCTATCGTGGTTATGCATATCGTACAGTAGATGCAAAGTCCAGGACCTCTATGGTTAATGACCGACTTATACAGATGGGAGTGGTCGAGAGAAAAAGGCGAGTAATAATCCTGTAAGCCTTCTCCAAAAAAGAAGCCATTGACAATGGCTTTTTGTGGGTTAATAGAGCCGACATCTAGTGATAACCCCCTGGTTTTATACTGGAATCTCCAGTTTCAAAGCGGAGTCATCTCAAAACTTTCAAACACCAAAGATTCGGTTGGGGTCCAGGTAGAGATGCGACCTTGATAACCATGGATTGGGCCTTCCCAGCTGGACAAAGGTGGAAGACAAGTATCTATGCCAAGCGTGACTATGTCGGATCAAATCCAGTATGCGAAACTCAAGAGAGCTCATGTCCCACTAGCCAGCGTAGATGGCGAACTCCTATCACTCTCACTGTCGTCCAATGTAATCTTCCAAAATAGTGTCTTCATATCGCGAACGCTTTCTCGAAAGTCGTCTTGCGGGTTGTTCGTCCGTTCTTCCGTCAGTGCACGTACTTCGCGTACGATATCGGGGTATCCTTCGTCATTTGGGAGCCACCAGTGGTTGAGTTCGGGTTTCTGCCAAAGCTCTGCCATGCCTATTCGATATCGAGGAGCGGAGACGCATCTAAAGTTGGAAATGAAGAGTTAGTATATGAAACTCAGCTTTCTTATTAGGAAGAGACTCACCCGTTCTGCTCCATTTTGACAAGCTTCTTCCTACACCACATTATATGTTTTTCGTCCTTGGGCAGAAGCATGCTCGCGATCCCTAGACAGTTGTTGAAAGCAAAGAAATACCCGTTTTCTTTCTCGGGCCACCGATCAATCGTCTCTAACAATCGACATTGTTCCAGAGCCAAGCGTTCCAGTTTGGGCATGGGTGGTTGTTGTAAAGTGAGAAATGACTGATACTCGAACATGGTTCTGGTGGAAAGGTAGTCGATCCATGCAAAATTAACGCGCCATAGCGGACCTGTAAACAAGCTACCTGGAATATAGGGATCGAAGGGGTCATCATCGGTTAGAGGCTGTTTGTTGGGGAAGGACTGGACAGTATGCTCGGGGGCTTCGAGTGCAATAAGAATGTCTTTCATGCGCTCCAATGTTTGAGAAAGGGTTTGGTTTTGGACAATGAATTCGTCGATCGATACGATGCCTCGAGACAGCTTGGCGTACAAGGACGCCATATCCAACCCAAACCGGCGGTTGATAGAAATGGCAAAATCGATCTGCTTCTGTGCGTCGTGTGGATACAGTGCGGCTTGTTCTCCGTCATATTGTTCTTTAGAAATGTACCAGTCGCGCCCGAGAACGGCTTCGTTTCCAGCCAGAATGCCAGCCACCAAGTCAAAACGGGAGTACCATAAGAAGATATAAGAGTGCATTTCAGTATGGTTTATAGATTGGGGAGTCAATAGTTCGCTCATCAAAGCATGCGCAGCTTGGTGGTGGCTAATAAGGTTCACCCAGTCGCCTGACAATTCCTGCAAAACCTATGAGTATGTAGAGAAACAGAAAAAAAAAAGGCTTTTGATTCATACCTCAAACGTAGTAAGGACCAGGACAGTAACCAGCGTTGCCTCAGTGTGCTTCTCCCCGGAGCTCAAGGACTCGCGCAATAGAGTCAATGCTTTATTGTAATATTTGAGAAATGTGCAAAGCTTTCCGTTACCACTCTGGACGCAATGATGATACGCAGCAAAACCGACGACCGCATAGAGGAGAGGTTCGTATTTCAGGGCGAGTTCAGTTATTGTTTGGTGTACGAAGCGGTCACACGGATGTCGCAGAAGGTAGTGCCGGAACGTCAACACTTCCTGGTGGAAGATAAGGTAAAACCGCAAATCTTCTGCTAGATGAGCAGTCCCTGGAGATCCAACAAGCTCCTGTGGAGGTAGACCCGTACTACCCGATCGTGTGCTCATTGTCTCGAATCTCGATGATGCTTCAATAGAGGGGGAGCTGCTTGCGTGCTCAATTGACTGTAGATAGCTCTTCGTTGGAGACTGGGAACTGTCGTGCCTTTTAGGAAGAACTGGTAAGGATCTAGCTGTGCCCATCGCGGGGGACAGTTGGACTCCAGACTCAGGACTCTGCTCCTCATCCTCCTCGTTGTCTGCTATTGGATTTAGGGTGCGTCCATCATCATGTTCCACCTGGCCGGGAGAGTCAGTTCCCTGCGAGCGGGAACTAGGTCCTTTGGACTTGGATCGGGAGCGGACATTAGATCTCGAGGTCGAGCCGGAGGCCGATGGATAGACACAGTCTCGATTCCCTTTCCTGCATCTGTCACAAACCGGACGTGCTTCGTCACATTTGATACGCCTAGATCGACAGGTAAAACAGCCACTTCTTGTTCGTCTATGCTTCTTGTGTTCTGTGCCCGGCTGTAGGGATTTCTGCTGGTTCTGCGTCGAGGAGATGAATGGAGGGACGGGCGAGGGAGTGTGCCAGAAGGCTACACTCTCGGGGTATTGACTTGGGCCGAGGATCGAGTACGCGGGGAATTGAGTTGGGCCCTGTTGTAGTTGCATTTGACTTTGACTTTGTGGATAGCTCATCACGGAGGCTTGAGGCGGGGTATAAGGATTTGCCATTTTCTTCGAAACCAGTCGAATTGCATCTAAAACGCAAAGGGAGGTTGAGAGCTAAAAGTCAAATAAGCTGGGAGGAATCCGGAACAGACAGCTCACGCGGCTCCACGCTTGACAGAATGTCAGCAGGAGAGGGACCACCAGGTGAACATCATTCAAAGGGAAGAACTACTCGAGACCCTAAAAAAAAAGAACGTGGAAAGAGAAGGATAAAAGGAGAAAGTTGACAGAAAAAGAAACGAGTGTATATCGTGTATATTGACAGACAGAGAAGAGAAGGCAAGTGTACTCCGGAAGTCAGAGGAAGTGACAGAATATGTGGGGGAGATGGAGCGAAGATAGTAGTAATAAGCAATAGTACCTACTGCTACTACTGCTGCTGCTGCTGCTGCTACTACGGTTACTTCCTTTTTACCAGATCGGGGACCACCCACTATCAGAGTACTTTCTCCTCAGAGGACACAATAAATGCTTGCTTTTTTCAAACTATTAACAATGTACGTGTACAGTGTACGCATAGCTTATTATCAATTGGCTTAAGGGTTGTTACTATTCTATAATTCTATACTCCATACCGCAGTAATGACGCTGCTGCCCCCCCCCCCTGGAGTAGCCAGTTCCTTGTTTTTTTTTTTTTTTTTTTTTTTTTTGTTACTTCGCTTTTTTCTTTTCCAACATCATATATGCGACACAACGGCTGAAAGCCTGTCTCCTTTTATCAGATCTCAAAATAGAAAAATACATATATATAGTACCCCTGTAGTAGTAGGGTATAACCATGTACAAAACTAGGGACCTGCGTCTGTTCCGAAGCTCCGAAATGTATCCGTACTACTCCGGAGGACTCGTTTTTCCACGATACTTGCAGAATACAAAGAGAACATAGCGTCAAAGCCAGAGCCACCGCGGCATATCGACCATTACTTCATAGGTTCCAGACATGGCAGCTGACACTCAAAATAGATTGATTTGCTCATCAGGAGTTCCAGTGCAAGATTTTAGACCAACAAGGACAGTCGCAAAGCCAAGATGAAATCGCCCCTATGGCGATGATCTTAATGCTAAACAGTTCGACATGTCCGATCCTAGGCTAATTCTCTCTCCACACATTAGCCGCACACGGTAATGAATCCCGGAGAAAGTGGATACTCGCTCCATAATAAAGATCTTTATCGACCATGTGACTGACAGAACTCATGATGAGGAAGGCAATTGACAATTATGATAAGGGGAGGGAAAAGCCATCGTACCAAGTCTACATGGTCAGTATGACGCGTGCTGTACAAAGTACTCCATACAGGGATACGTACCTCTCTATGCGTAACCCCGGACTTGGGTAGGCTCTGATCATCTCCTGGGTGCTAACGAGGCTGAAACAGTCAACCGGCGACTAGCCCACCATGGTTGGCCGATCTGCCAGGCTAGCCCGTTAGGTTAAGAGGCAGCTCATCCTTCAATTCCGGATAGCACATGGAATAATCCGTCTCCCCGATTCCGTTCGCCATTCTCCGTCCAATAGCCGCGGTTATATTCCGTACCCAGATTGTACGTACAGAGTAGTATAACTACTAGTACTATGTCTGTACATAGTAGTAGTGTAGAAGAACTCTGTACATACTAGTGGAATATTATACCCAGAGTACGGGGGTACGGAGGGCACCGGTCTGGAATAACAGTGGGCCGGGCGACTGGAGATAGTACCGAGGAGTCGACTTCATTGTCATGTGCAAATGCTTCCCAGAGGTCCGTGCCACCGAGTTCCTCCGTTATGCAATAATATGCAAAAATATCATTAATTTGTGTTGACCACTGTCCCCGGGAAAGGGAACCGGTACCCAGTGTTAATCCCGGGAAAGGGATAAGCCAAGGCCCGTATACGGATACACGTACGTACTATGTACGGGGTATGCATCCGTTGATCAGGTTTCAACTGTCCGTCTGTACCAGAGTTGGAAGCTTTTCTGGCCGTTGAACCATGTCATGTTTTGGGCCGTGCCCCTGTTATGGTAAGAGCTAAAATTGGCACGCTGCAGGGAGTAGTCCAGAATAGTTAAAATTGCCGAAACGTTCATCCATAGTGGATCCCGAACATGGTGAAGCATGAGTCCTGATCACGTACTCAGTAAGGACCTTCACGACTCAATTCATTTAGTTCATTTAGCACATTTAGTGCTATTATTGTTAGGCGGGGTTTGGATATCGTTCTCGTGCTCGTGGAGTGCGCACTAGTATTATTGCGATAGCCGTTGATTGCCATTATGAGCCTGCATCACCGAATAATATAGAGCACACTCGACTCCTGATCGTATGCCCCGTTCACTATCGGGAAACGATCAAAAAAGATAGATCTGAACTCTCCTAGCTGGAACGGGGACCCGCAAGCACGGTACGTATTTTTGTACTATCGTCCTCTATTAGCTTCTGGGCCTGAAGAACAGGGGACCAAAACAATGGAATCCCGAAAGCCTCGTATTCTTACTGTTTACCATAATGAGGTAATAATGGACAGGAATCATTGGCTAGCAGCACCCCCAGCTATTGGTCAGATAATACCAATAGAGAATAGTGAGCAATTTAGATTAGAATAGGGGAAATGCTTTTTCGAAGGGAATACGGGACGACATCTCTGATAGGAAGCATTTTTGAGTTGAAACGGTGCATCCAATCCATACGGATGGAAAGCTTAACATTGCTTATAAACGACCAGGGTGATTCATAATAGAAACTTCTCCAATAGAAACTGTGTTAATCGAAATATAGCGAAAACTTCCAGTAATTGAGTCTCACTCAATGCGGCCTATGGTCCTCATCATTCCTAGCTGTCGGTTATGCTTGTCTCCTCAGTGTACATTTCCTTGATGTTCTCCAACAGGATTAATTCAATTGATGCGCTGTAACCAAACCTAAGATGCAACAATGATCATGGTATCTCTATAGTTCCATATATGCACAGCATGAAACGTATGTATTTAATCATAAATCATCAACACGGTATTTGCAAGTAATTTCCCCATCTCTGGAACCGTGGCACATTCATTGTTTCCCACCCTTCAGCTCCTCAATGGCAAGCTGGATTCCCTCAACAACTGTTCCCCATTCAATCTCATGCACCTTCGTCTCGAACATGTCGAGGTCTTCATCAGCACCCTTGACGAATGGGATCTCTCGGACCAGAATTGGCTTGCCCATGTCAACCTCCGAAATGACATTGTGGATCATCACTCCAGTCTTATCGATCTTGCCCTCGAGCCATGCGGCATGGGCACGTTCAATCGCATGCTATAATATCCAAAAAGCATTGTCAGCAACTCTATAAATGGGATATGCAGAAAACACGTGAGAAAAGAACGCAGCAACTTACAGTTCCATTAAACGCCCCCGGTAAAGCCGGATGCAAGTTAATAATTTTCAATTTCACTTCCTCAAGCGGCCCCAGAAAGTTGGGCGACAACACATGCATGAATCCCAGACAAACGACTAGATCCGGAGCATCCTGGAGGACCAGCCTCGCCAGTTCCGCATCGTATTCCTCCCGCGCTACCTGGACGCCTTCCGGAGTGGCTGGGTGTTGCTTCTTGTACTTGACGAGATTGTGGTAGGCAATTGGAATGTCGGCTCGTTTCGCCCGTTCAAGTCCAAATGCGTCTTTGCGATTCGAAATGACTCGGACGATCTTGGTGGGCAGCTGCCCCGCGTTGGTCTTATCGATTACTGCTTGTAAATTCGATCCACTACCGGATATGAGAACCGTGAGACGAATCGGCGAAATCATATCGTGGATGTATTCGATTTTATCGGAAGATGAAAAACGTGAAATTTTCGGCCCCGCCTTCAGCTGGTTTGCGTGTATTTGGTGAATTTCTGGATCGCGAAATTCCTAGAAAGAAATATGCAATTGGCGCGCGAGGTTATAGGCAAGTCAAGAAAACGTCAATTGAATGTTGACAACCTGGTCCTTCTAGTCGTTGCGCGACGAAGAGAAACAGCGCGGGGTCGAAAACGGTTCCTGCTGAGTCATCACAGTGGATGGAGGGGCGGAGATGTGCCTGCGGGCGGTCTTCCTCTCCGCTCAGTTTCCACTGTACAGGTATGAAGTAGATAGGTATAATCACTTTCAAATATGAACAGCGTGATATGCTTTCCGAACTACATAACCACATAAGCTAGCGAACGAAACTGGAGCGCAAGACACCAAAGAGACAAGATAGCAAAAAGTCGAAAACAATAACGCCAGCATTCCAAGCAAGAGCCAGCCTTGCTGCAATCGTATTCCATCGCATCAAGCCAATGATTGACCAAAAAGAATAACACCAATCCAGACGGGGAACGGCTACAAAATCTTCCAACGGCGAGAGACAGAGATCAGTGCAGAAGCCCAAGTTTTGCTGCTCGCATGCCAGTCGCCGTAGAAAATGTCCGAGTAACATCAGATCCATTTCGCCATTGCCCCTAATGTATGACCTCGCTTGAACTCATGGCGCTGAAACAACACGAAAAACATAAAGAGAAAAAGAAACACATGGCCCCAATGCATCCAATGTAAATATGTAAGCAATAAAGAAAACTAGAGAGAAGATTCGTTACCTATGCTATTAAATAAGCGCTTCATGCTAATACTGGGACGAAGATAAAGTGTCGATAAAGTTTCCCAAATAAGATGTTCAGCCTGATTATGTTATACTTCACCCGACGTCGCTGGGCCCTGGGCCGGATTCGTATTCTGCGTTTCGGTCACACCTTCGCCCCTACATAGCGGGCAGGAATTGCGTCCAGTTGTGAGCCACTTATCAAAAGAAGTCAGCTTTGCTATGGAAACCAACATTGATTCTGTCGTTCTATACGCACCTGATCAATGCAATCCCTGTGGAAGACATGTTGGCACTTAGTTAACTGCCTGAGTTCTTCCGCTGCTTCGTAATCGCTGAGGCATATCAGACAACGGTCACCTTCAGGAATCTGAATGTTGCCCGCGCCATCCACAGCCTCGGCGACCAAGGAACCAGCGTATTCTACAAGACGGAACAGCCCGCCAGCTGTGCTAACATCTTCCTGTGTGGCAACCGGTGGCTTTGCCGGCCCTAACAGCGATGACAGCAAGATCATGTCCTCATAAGTCGGATTCTGAGTGCCAGGTTAGCCGTATCCCTAGCAAGGAGATGTTTATGCTTTATAGGACAAGGTCTTACGTCGGTAAAAAGACTCGGGGTCGCAAACGCCAGGTTATTCTCTGAAACGTTTGCCCCCACAACATAGATTAGCCAGCTTCTACCTACTGGCGGAGTTGCGTTATCGGGCTCCACGACACCGTTTCGTCTATTAGAACCAGCACCGAGGCCACGGTGGCGGGCATATTCAGAATCACTCCTGCGCCGTTGACGAGCAGTGTTCAACGGAGCGTGCCCCTCAGTCGACTCAACCGAAGGTTGTATTGACTGGTTTTCGTGAACTTGCGGCAAAGCACTCGGCGACATAGCCGATGTGGAAGATGGTCTGCGACTCGGTGTTGAAGCACCAGACGCCGACGTCGACAAACCTGGCTCAGCAGGTGTCGAAGGTGGAGGATGAGGGCCAGGTGGGCTCGCTGGCGAAGAATTAGGGAGCGAAGAAAGAGGGCTACTAGTGCCTGCATCGGAGAGTCTGTGAGGAACGTTCGAAGATCCTGGTTGATGTATTGTATCATCATTCGTAGATAGTCCGCTCGGTCCCGGTCCCCTTGATAGACGGTTGGGGAACAATCTCGACGCTCCATCAGGGCGGTTCGAGCCACCGTCTGGGTTTCGTATTCCTGGCGACAAAAACGGCATTCGGAGCAACGCATCGAGATCATGTCCTGGGTTGGGTTGATCACTGCCGGGACCGTTGCTCGCCGGAACCAACCTGACACCTACAACAACCAGGGTAACTGTACGTCCTTCAGCTTCAGTTCCCTCCGTTTGGTTGTCAACATCCATTCCGTCCGCTTGGTGATTGGCATTATCCGAACTTGTTGAGGTCCGGTTCGTAGCGTCAGAGGCCCTTGCAGGATCGGAGTTAGCAAATCGGAACACCCGCAAGAAATTAAGTGGAGGCGAAGGTCCACTTTCTCCGGCAGTATCTGGCGCACCACCACCAGGGTTTGCTTGTGTAGACGTGGCATTGTGGAGACTTTGAATGAAGTTCTCCAATGAGCCATTTAATCCATCATTACCGAGAGCCTGGATATTCGGGAGCACCGGGCTAGTTGATCCAGAGAGTTGGGCTGCAATCGCAGCGGCAGCTAGTTGCAAGACTCGCGACATGGGCATTTGTTCTTCTCGTCGCAAGACCCGGGAAGGCTGCGCCCGCAAGAAACTAGGAATTTGCCGTGCACTTGTCACTCCTTGTGCAGATTGACTAGATGCAGGAGAGTCTGGACGAGTGCTCCGTACTGCCGGTTCAACCGAATCCAATTCATGGGGCTCATGGGGCTCATCAAAATCCATGCGGTTATCCAACTCTGTCGAAGGAGGGAAGAGAGGATAAGGGTCATCAATAAGGGAAGGAGAGCGCACTGCACCCTCTGTGTTAGGGGACAATATGCCCGTTGATGGATGGCCGAACATATGAGATAGTGGGTTGGATAACGAGCGTCGAACACGATGAAGTCGAGCACTTCGACGCCAGGGTCCTCTGTTCGACTCTCGAGCACGTTCGGATGCAGGGTCGGGGTAAGCTGGAGGCGCAGACGCATCTGGAGCCAGAGTTGGATCACTCCGTGGGATGAAATAAGGCGCTCGAAGTGAACGCCGCCTATTGATGCCTCTAGAGCTCAAGGAACTGAAGGGGCTAAAGCGACTGCTATTATGAGCCACTTCGCTCCTCGGTGAAGATCTTGAAACGCCATGTCGATGAGCGTGCCCCTCTGCAGGTGTCTCTTCCTCACTGCTTAGCAATCCGCGAATAACTGAATTTGGCAAGATTCTGGAGCCTAGTCTTGACATGGTGGACTGCCTCCTCACGGTCATACGGGCGAAGGGTGCAGAGCGATAATCTTGGTAGTCCTGTTGATGACCAAGGTCAAAAGCCGATCCATTTTCTTCATGTGTGTTTCCCAAATGACTGGTTCGCCAACTGTCTGAAAAAGTAGACTGTCCCGGTAGCTCCGCGACTTCCCCTAGTTGAGCTGAAGGAGCAGTTTGGATATTTTCATAAGGTATATCCGTCCTTGAAGGGGGACCGGCTTCCCCAGTTTGCTCGGAATGTCGCCCGTCGCTCATGGCTTCATGTCTATTCTCCCGTCCACGTGCTGTTCGAAAAAGTAAGTGATCTGAAAGGCTGATGCGGCGATGGTCTCTTTGCGTAGACGAAGACTGTCCCATAGTAACAACGTGGGAGCCGGGGACGTGGATGGGGCTTCAAAAAGCGCCTACGTCCATGGAAAAGTAGGTAGCTGTGATAGGAATAGAATAAAGGTCAGTTTGATGCGAAAGCAAGTTAAATGGGAAGGAGATGGTGGAAAGCAAATAAAAGTGAAGGAAGCAGTGGTCGGCACCCATACCCGCACTTAGGAGGTGAGTATTGAAAGCAGGCGCTTGAAAAGGAAGGCAAGATTATAAACAAAGACGCACCATTAGAAAAGTCAACTAAGTGATACAAAGACCCCAGTATTCCAGCGAAAGTAACCCGGATGTTCTTAGGACCGACCGGTTTGGATATTGAGTCAAAAGGTGTGAGCGAGGGAAAGTTCGAGTTGTCTAATACACGATGTTGACAAATATTAAAAAGAAAAGAAATAAACACCAGATTGCGATAGGTGCTAAATGCAATTATCGAAAAGGTCAAACGGATTAATTGGGGCCAAGGATGCTGTAGTCGACAGCAAACGAGTCGTTGCTTGCAGGCCGGCGGATTATGATTGATGAAACCCCACGACAACAACCAAACCCGCGGTAAATGTCTCTATTTAAAGAAACACACTGCAGGAAACGACTGTGGGTGGTCCAATAGTCCAACAAAAGAGACGTGAAAAGAGAGAATCGAGGAAAGGCGATGAGCCCGAGGCGTTGAATGACAGATAATGGATCAACCAGTTGACGAGAGCGACGTGAATGATAACGGAGCCTCTCGCCTTCGGCCGGCCGCTCGGTGCTTCGCTGTGGATGATTTTCCGGTTGGCGGCAATTGCGCTTCTGCGTTTCCGGCGGCTGCACGATTTACTTGCACGTGATTATGCCGATACTGGACAGTCACGGGATTTTTTGATAGAAAAAAGTTGGATGTGTTCCCTGGCTGGGATAGCTTTTCTGTCTAATCTGGAGCTTCCTTTGCTAAAATTCTCAAATGTGGCATCGGTTGTCTACCTTTAATTACGCAAACAACAGATCCGAAAGACATTTTATGATTATTATTACGAGAAACTAAAGGAAAAGAAGCCCTGTTCTTCATGGATACAGGATCTATATCGCTGAAGGTTGAGAGACTGGCTTCTTGACCACCAAGGCATTCATGGCTTTTTCTGTGCCTTCAGCATCGGCTTTTTCCTTGCCGCTTCCGCCCTGGCAACAACCTCCTACCGTGCGCGTAGCTCAATATGAGCGTAAGAAGCGCAAGAGGCATTTCGATGATTGGGGAAATGAGACCGAAGATGCTGGTGGCGAAACAACTGATGCCGCCTCAGATTTTACCCCAGTGACATCGTCCTTGATTCTATCGCCCAATGAGGCCCATCAATATCGCATCGCAGGTCTCCCTTTTGACCAAGAGCTTCCAGGTGGGCATTTTCCACATGCAGCACCAAAAGACTCATCAAATCGTCGGGAAACCAAAGGTGATATACTGAAGGGCTTGTCGAAATTGTCGCCTCCCATCTATCCGCCACAGTCCGCTGCTCATCAGGGGAATCTTCGGTTGCAGCATTTTGCCGTGCTCTCGGCCATTCTCCACCGTTGCCTTCTCCAACGAGATTATCTACGTGCGGGAAGGGCTTGGGCTCTGATTCTCCGTGAAGAATACGGAGGTAATCCCGTTGATATACGCAATGAAGGGAGGTGGGGTATCGGCGCTGAGATCCTACTTCGGCGGGGACGACAGTTATCAGATCTTACGTCTTCATCTGAAACAGTGGATGATGAGTCTTTGAAACCGAAGAACGCTTCCGGGCTTTGTTTTACGAGGAAAGGGTTTGAGGATGCGAAGCAGTATTACGAGAGGCTCATTATTCAATACCCGTTTCGAAAAGTCGCACCGGACGCAACAAGCGCCTTACATTTCTACCCCGCCATTTTTGGACTTTGGATATACGTTGTCCAAGAGGAGAGCAATGCCGCTCGAGATGTGGTGCAACAGAGTTTTGCTGAGAACTCGTCTGATGAATTGTCAGATGATGAAGACTGGTTCAAGACTCATCACAGCTCCGTCAAAAGGAAGCAGAAAATGGCTGCAGAGATACGAGCAAAGGAACTGGAACAAGCACAGCAGATTGCAGCTCGTATGGATGAGATCATTGTGTCACCTCCATACTCGGATTCCCCCGAACTACTGGAACTTAGGGGTATGGTTTCGCTGTGGATTGCGGATCTTTTTGTCTTGAGTGTACCGCAACCAGAAGATGACCATTATAACTTTAGTGATGTCGACACTATATCCTCTGATGACTTTACAGGGTCCATCCAAGAGAGACGAGAACAGAGGCTTGCTATGGAAAAGAGACAGGCGGAGATTCTGAAATCGGTAGGGTACTTCGAGAAAGAAAAACATCGCGGTAGGGGGGTTTCTCATACCCTTGAAAACCTTCATATCGACGATGGAATCTCTTACACTTGAGTTATCAGAGAATGGAAATCTTTCAAGTTTGGTAACTTTGCCGTGCAGTCGACAGCTACATGTGTTACCGAGTTCAGTGATTCATGCGAGCGCAGATACCTACTATGTACTGCTACATAATCAACTCGCTCCAAGTATATAAATATCCATTGTGCTCCGTAGAGCATTTAGCATGGCCCAACTTCACGACATTCATTTCTTGCATATTTACCACATTATCTTCCCATAACATGTCTATCAACCGTGGTGTCTACATTGATTCCGCCCACAGCCTCTACGTCGCTGATGCAGAGCCCACATCCGGTACTTTTCCATCAGGTTCGACACTCCAACCGGGCGAGGTGACCATCGCCATCAAAAGCAGTGGGATATGCGGGTGAGAAACATCCCATAACAATCCATCTCTCAAACTTTCCGTCTGTTGACCTTCACACCTGACATATTGAGTAAACTAGTTCGGACATCCACTTCTGGAAGCATGGCGGCATCGGCCCCCGGTTGTCTTTTGATGAGGGTGCGTTACTGGAGCCGTTAAGTGTGGCGCTGACTAGCGTGACGAGAGCAGGGGTAACCATTGGCGGTCCGGTGGTTATTTGTGGCGCTGGACCTATCGGGTTGATTACGCTGCAGGTTTGTCGGACTACGGGGGCATGGCCAATTGTTATAACAGATATCAATGAGGCGAGGCTGAACTTCGCCGAAGAGTATGTTCTTGGGGTTAGGGCCTGTTTGGTACGACAGGACCAGAGCCCGGAGGACTGTGCTGAGCACGTGGATGAATTGATGGGTGAGGAGATTGAAACTGCCATCGCCATGGAATGCACCGGAATTGAGACTAGCTTGGCCACAGCAGTACATAGCGTCAAGTTTGGCGGGAAGGTGTTTGTAATTGGGGTGGGCAAAGATAAATTGGAAATTCTCTTTATGAGGATGAGTGCTCGCAAGATCGACCTGCAATTTCAGCAAAGATATGTCAATACGTGGCCGAGGGCTATTCGGGTTTTGGAAAGCGGCATGATCGACCTGAAGAAGCTGGTGACCCATGAATTTTGCTTAGAAGACGCTGTAGAAGCGTTTGTGACGGCCGCTGATCCAACACATGGCGCTATTAAGGTGCTCATTCAGTCTGGCTAAATAAATATCTTGGTTTGTTTTCCGGTCACTATATCAGACATTTCAAAGAGACAAACAAGAATGCGCTTATTTCCTAAAATGCATCAATTTGCCTCTATATATATTTCAATTCGCACGTGATTTCGTGGCTCGCTCGCGTCGGAAACCGATTCGTCTCGCGACTCAACGTCGATCTGGCAGCAACCAGATATCAGCGCCCAACCAGAACGGCGTAAAAGAACGTTCTTACAATAATGGACAGAGACTTCTAAAGCTTATGAAGAGGGATCAACGTTCACACTAAAATTCCTTTTCGTCTACGCTAATTTAAGACTTCCGAAATATCGCAAGAAATAATGGGGGTCGGAGATTATATCCATTCCAAAGAAGCCGGTCAACACCGCGCTGCCGCAAATGAGACGTCAGACCAATCGAGACAATTCTTAGCTGAGCAGGCCAAAGTCAATGTTCCTCCGACAAACCTGATGGCACCTGTTCCCTTGGGGGTGGGTACGTCTGGGCTACCGCAAGAACTAGAAGATGCTCAACAAAGGGATACATTTGACACAGATGTGGAAGGGATTGATGAATCTACTATTGCTGGAACTAGTATTGCCGATGCTGAGGAATTTCGAATTCAACCTATCCAATTACCTCAACTCCAGCCGCCCCAGCCAACTCAGATCACAAATATCCCTCAGCCTCAAGACACGGACACAAGACCTTTATACCAATTTCGCCATGGACGTCGTCCGTACCAATCTAACTGGTACGAAAATTTGGGAGATAAGGCTATGAAATCAGCAGGATTTGAGTCTGATGATGCTGACGACGACGCAAGCCAGTTGACTTCTATTGCCGGGGATGACGAAAGGGACGAGCCTAATGATTGGTACTATTCTCACAAGCATCGTGCTGCACCTGAGGAACCTTTAAGCAAACGCCTAGAGAACTTCTGGAATGCTAGCAAACGAACAACTCCCAAACCAACAACCCAATTCTATCCAGAGACAAAACACCCAGTGCTAGCCCCACCAGCTCCTGAGTCCAAGAAACAGGATCTGCCCGTGGGCGGAAGCAGAAAGATTACCCTTCCTCGCAGTATGACCACGACACCCAGGACCAGGTTCAGTCCAGCAAAGCCTTCGCTTCTCGAACAGCTGGATAAATCCCCTACACGTCGAGTTGGTTCCTCGCGAACGCGGCCTAGGCGGGGAAGCGTGATTGACCTCCGCCAGCGGAACAACGGTGACGATGCAGATCTGTTTACCGGTGACAACCGAGACAGTATTGATGGCCAGTCAATGACCGCTTTTGATTTAACGAATGTGGTGGCTCTTGACGAGGACGACACGCTACAAGACCCCTTCTTGAGACACAGCCGTTCTGGCTCCGACCCCACTACTCCTTTCAAAAAAAGGAGCCTCGAACCAGATTATCCACCGGATGTCTTATATCAGAAGTCCTTTACTGAGCTTCAGTCCGAACCGTTTGATCGATCTCCTAGCACCACCCCTGCACGACCCACACCCGCTCCAGAAGCAGATACGGCCCCGGAAGACAAGTTCCCTATGCTTGCAAACATGTCAGGCCTTGACCGTCGAAATTACTTCTCGACTCTCTCAATTGACGAATGGGAATCATGCGGAGATGAATTGATCGACCAATTCACCGATATGCTCACGAAAATGAAAGACTTACGCCAGGCACGACGCAAGACAGCCGCTATCTTTGAGGTTGAATTGAGAAGAAGAAACGAAGTGGTCGAAGAACAGGGTCGCGAGTTATCTGACAAGATGGAAGTTATGAGAACTGGGGGGGCAGAGGTTCTGCGTGGTCGTACCCTTTGACAAAAATGTTTTTGTAATGACAACTACGACTTATCTAATTCACAACACCTGTCACTATACAGTCTGTGTCATAGGATATGTTTGGATCGAACCAAAACCCGGCCGTGTCTTAGCATATCTATACGAAGGTGGCGTCTGTACTTTTCTTTTACGTCGTCTGGGATACCTGGCGATGTGTTGTTATGATTATGTGAAATGACTTGGAATTTTCTGGCGGATTTTCTATTCTACTAATTGTCCGTTTTTCTTATATTGTTTCTTAGATGTTTGTAGGAATACCCTGTTGCATGTATCATTTATGAACTCATGAGAATTTGAAATTAATCAAGTCTACGAGAAAACCGTGGAAAAGAGAGAGAATGAAAAATTGCTGATCTTAATGATTGGCGTTCGTGTTCTGCTTAAGTAGTATGTTTGCCAACCGCTTGTAATCCTCGAGCAGCGTCGAGACATCACCAATCGTGAGTTCGCTGGCATTCTGGATATCGAGAAAACGTTGGGTCGGTGGGTCGAATTTAGGAGAACCGCCGCTACTAGAAGGGTGCGATGCTTGCGCTGCTAGTGGCATCTTAATATTCTCTGGCAAAGCTGGTGGCGTCTGCCCGTCGCTAGGATGGTCGGAACCACTGCGGCCAAAATTCCTAATCATGCCTGGGATGTGGTTGAGTGGGTTAAGAGTGTTGCTGAAGCTTCTCACGGAGCCCAAGGGCGTTGAAGGTGACATAATCGAAGACTGGGAGGTGCCTGGTGAGGGCTCATCTCTTGTTGACCCTACAGCGGCTAGTGACTTTTTGGAGCTTCCTTGGGTTCTCGCGCTGTCTGCGCTTTGATCGCGTGGAATTCTGCGTCCACCAACTAATCCTATAATCGTCTCTTCTGCTTTTGAGTGTATGTGTCTCAGGGGCGGACGAGCCGTCGAAATAGAATCTTTGCTCGCATTATCTTCTTCAGTCAGAGTCTTAGTGTCCCCAGAGATTGGATAAGCAACCAGGCGACGAGCTTCTGCTAACGTTTTTGGCAATGTTGGACTGTTTCCGTCCCTCCCGGGTTGCATTTCCTTGAGTCGTCCAAAAAGAAAATTGAAACTGGTATCCAATGACGCACCAATATTCTTTAAGCCCTGATCGGCAGTGTTGCGAACGGCGTCATTAGCGGCGCCGAGCATCCTTGATGGAGGCTGAAACAAATTATTCAAGGCTCTTTGTTGGACTGAAGCTGGTGGCTGAGACTTGGGTAATATCTCTGAAGCACACTTATCGTTGGGCTTTGAAAGCTCTGGGGAAGCAGGAACAGGAGAAATTGAAGACGTTGCGGCTTCTTTTGTTGGATTATCTTGACTGGAATATTCAGCAGGCACTGAATCGGCCCTTCTCTGTCCATTCTGTATTTCGTCTGCACGCAGTTCTGAAAGGTCGACATTTTCCAAAAAGGTGATAGAAGCCTCAAGGTTAGTCAGGCAGTATGCAGTCTCGCCATCCATCTTACTCAAAGATCGGAAGCGTTGTATAAAAAGGAGGTTGCTTATGACGCTGATTCCCTCGGGAGGACAAGTGATCAATGTATAAATTAATGTCGGCAAAATTTCATCAGCAGAGGATGACGAGGGGAGTAATTTTGTCAAAGCATCCACAATCGCCTTGTGTGCATACGAGAGATGTTGAAGCTTCCCAAGAGGAAATTTCTCTTCATTCATCTTTGCCAGACGTTCGCAAGCGACATATATGTAGTCATTGGCTTCTTTTTGCTTGTCTTCGTCAATGGCGCTAATGTCAAGGTCGATCCCGAGGTCCTTCAAATTAATTCCAACCAAAAGCAGAGCTGCAGTTTTGGAACGCAGTTTTTCATCTCGGACTTCATCCAAAGTAGTTCTATGTCTCCATATCTTGTCATAAACAGCCTCACACGCTCTCCGTTCCACCGCCTCCTCCAAAGCAACACGCTTGTAAGAGAGGAACTTCCGGGCCTTTCTTTTCTCCGCAACCTCTGATGCTGTTAACATCTGACGACTGGAGGTAGACTCAGCATCCTTCGATTTGTGCTGGGCGCTCCCCCGAGGATTCTGAGGGAGAGGTGAGGGTTCGCGATTGATACGTGATGCCAGGGCAGAGATATGAGTAGCTATATGTAATTCCGCACGGCTATAGAACTCCTGGAACAAGTCCGCTACTCTTTCGATTGTGGGGGGAGACGAGTGAACCTTGGCCGAGAGGGATTCGACGAAACTAGTATTCAGCGAAAGAACAGTCAACAAATGTCACACGACATGATAGTGAAGGGAGAAGCTCCATGATACCGATCGGTTAAACTAGCCAGCTCAATTGGAAGCTCCTCTGGCTGATCCTGTATATTGCTCGAGAGCACAGACTCCTCATCACCTTGTTGCCCGTTATCTCCGGTGCCCGAGTCTGAAGAATTTCTCCTTTCAAAGATATCAGGACCAGGATCTTGGTCCTCATTATCTCCAGCCAGTGACAATGGAAGCGATTCAGGGTTCACGGTCTCCGAAATGACCATCGACTGCACCGTCCGGGCTCTCGTGCGAGCAAAAGAATTCGCGTTTGAGCTGTCCATTCTGGGAAACGATTGAGCTGTGTGTAAACGAGGCTTCTCGGGATCCTGCTGGGAAGGACTGGAAGGCATGATCTTTTTTTTGTTTTTTTTTTTTTTGGGTGATGATTTTGTGTTAGGCCGCGATGTCACAATCTTAACGTCCAGCTGATGGGCTCATGCGGATCGGGAGTACGTTCGGAGTAAGCGACCAGATAGTTCGGCGTTTTCTTTTTTAATTTTATTTTTCGTTTGGATGATGGGCCCTGTTATTCGTCAAAAGTAGCCATATTCAGTGGCACGCCTGGAGAACCAAGGCAGAATGGACAAGACCGGCTGGTCCTCGTGGGTGACGATGGTACTCTGCTCACAGAGCGGGGAGTTGCTGCTCATGGGGTAGATTTCCATTTTAGGAATAGTGTACACGTGCCACTCGGTTTCGTATAGATAAGTCCTCAACTATGTTCAGCAGGCTGCCGTTGCAAGAACCTCAGGATTATTCTCTGGGTATACTGGCTATTAAAGGGTGATATTGTTTACACTAATCTTGGCCAAGTTGGAAGAATCTTGGGTGTGTTCATATGACAGTTTCATGTGATCTGCTCGAATATCACGTGCCCAGAGCCCATATCACGTGTGGGATCTCTCCGCACTGCGTCACCGCCTTGTGATAACCGCCATATCAGCATTGGACAGGATGAAGCCAGTCATCCCCAAATTTGCTTTTATCATCGGTACATCACTATGGAAGACGGTCGCAGACGCTCAAAGAAACGCTCTTTATTTGGAAAGGGTGCTCTAGGGTTCTTATTGTCGATTCAGCTGCTACCAAGCGTTGTTTCTGCCAATGTGCCTGTATACTTCGGTTCTCCGTCGGGAGACTCCCCCATATTGCCTCCGCAGATACCTCTAGCCGGTTCTCCCTCGCCCCCAAAGGCTCATAAGTTTGTAGGTTCATTGCTTATGGTTGCCTGCTAGCCTGCTACTGACAATGAGTCTCTATCTAGTCGCTTCGTCACATATTCCATCGAGGAACGCATGAGCATCCCGATCTCCATCAAAGACTCGATATCGAACCGCACACGCGCCTTTTGAGCATTTCCGAAGATGGTCAGGAGATAAAGCCTGCAGCGCTTGATGCCCCCTTGGTTGCCTCGTCCAGCCCAGTTACCATCCAACGACTCTCGGACCGACGAGTCCCGGTCATCGAAGGGTATCTACAGGCTGCAAGATCTACCGGAGAGGTGGTTGCTCTGTCACCATCGGAATGGGTCATGGATACAGTGGACGGTCCTAATGTGAATGAAAAGAGAAGCGTCTTGACATTCGCCCAGATGACGGCCAACGACTATATCGAGGAGCCGGGTACGGGTAAATGGCATGACATCAACGGCCGTTTTAATTATTCCGAGAGTTTCGGATGGAACAGTGATGGATTAAGGGGTCATATATACACAGACAAGGAAAACAGCACAGTGGTTATTTCCTTGAAGGGGACATCCCCGGCCCTCTTTGATGGAGCCGGTACGACGACCAATGACAAAGTTAACGATAATCTCTTCTTTAGCTGTTGCTGCGGACAAGGGGGCTCCTATCTTTGGAGGCAAAGTTGTGACTGTATGAAGTCGACATACACGGGCAATTTAACATGTATTGTCGAAGCTATGAACGACGAAAACCGATATTATCGAGCTTCTATGGATCTCTACTCGAACGTGACAGAACTATACCCGAACGCCAATGTTTGGTTAACAGGCCATTCACTAGGTGGTGCAATGTCCAGCCTTTTAGGGTTAACATTCGGACTTCCTGTCGTCAGTTTTGAAGCTATTCCCGACGCTCTGCCAGCGTCCAGATTGGGTCTACCCTTTCCACCTGGCCATGATCCAAGATTTCCGCAAAAACGGCAGTATACAGCGTCTTATCATTTCGGTCACACTGCAGATCCTATTTATACAGGAACGTGCAATGGCGTTGGCGCAACATGCACATGGGGTGGTTATGCCCTGGAGACAGCCTGTCACTCCGGCCAAATGTGTACCTATGACACGGTTAAGGACAAGGGCTGGCGTGTAGCAATTGGGACACACCGCATTGAGTCTGTAATCACGGATGTTCTTGATGTCTATGACGACGTTCCTCCCTGTGTGGCTGAGGAAGAATGCTACGATTGTGAACTGTGGAAATTCTTCCGAAGCAATGGCTCCGAAATCACAACGACTTCGACAGCCACTTCAACTAGCTCGACAAGTGCGACAAGGACATCAACTTGCAAAACCCCTGGATGGTGGGGATGCCTCGATGAGAGCACAACCGACACCTCTACTACGTCTTCCATCACGGCCACGACCACGACATGCAAGACGCCGGGTTGGTTTGGCTGCAATGACCCTACTACCACAACCGAAACTACAACATCTACCACCACCTGCAAAACTCCTGGATGGTTCGGGTGCCGCGATCCTACAACTACTGCAAAACCCGCTTTTACAACAACGACCCTCCCCGCTACTGCCGCTCCTACAACTACCTCATGCGAAACCCCGGGATATATCTACGGTTGCTATGACGGTTTAACGACTACCACGAACGACCACCCTATTACGCCTGCTCCCAAGCCCTTTTTCTAGAATGAACGATGAAAGTTGTTTCTTTCTTTCTTTCTTTCTTTTTTTTTTTTTTTTTTGCTGTCTAATTGCATAGCATTTTGCATTATCATTGAGACGAACTTCCACGTCTGGCCAGTACTTTTTTGTCTTGTAACATAATCAAGCTGGCGCAAATCTAACGTGACAGGTGTTTGTTTTCTCTCTTTTTGCTTGCTTCTGGTGTAACACTTGCCTTGGTTTAATAGTGTGAATGTCCATTTCGGTCAACAATGTCATCCATACTCTGATACTCTGATACTATGATATTCCTTTTGCTTTTTTTTGGAGTCAAGCGTTGATCAACTATACAAGGATTCCGGTAACTTCAAGTTGAAATGAATATAATACATCTTGGATAAAGGTTCTTTCATTTAGTCGTAAGATTATGATTTAGTCCATATACAAAAACGGACCAAAACATGATACAAAAGTAGAGGGAATCAAGTACAGAAGATTAGACACAAACAAGATGTAGTTTTTGATACCCTACAGACGAGCAGACTTGGTATCAGCAGTCTTAGCTTCGGTAGCCTTCTCAATTCGAGCACCAAGATCCGGATTAACACGGCTGAACATCTCATACGTCTGCTTACGCACGCGCGGATGAGCGTTACACAGATGACCAGAGATGTTCTTGACAAAGTTATCCTGCTGACCGGGCTGACGGCCAAGGACCTGCCAGAGACCATTGGCTTGGACGTAATCTTCCTCAGTGACGGGGAACTGTTCCGCAACAACAGCACCAACCCACTTCTCGTGTTCCTGGGATGCCTTGACGGGCTTGTACTGTAGAGGGCGGAAGGTGGAGGGATAGTTCGGGTTGGCGCCGTAGTTACCTTGGACGTTCATGTAGCCGTCGCGGTGCCAGGGACTAAAGGACTTGAGCGGGCAGTTAACAGGGATCTGCTCGTTGTTTCCGCCCAGACGGTGGCGGTGGGTATCAGGGTATGAGAAGAGACGGGACTGGAGGACGGGGTCTGCGGATGGCTCAATGCCGGGGACCATGTGGGAAGGCGAGAAAGCGGCCTGCTCGACCTCCGCGAAATAGTTCTCGGGGTTACGGTTGAGGGTGAACTTTCCGAAGCGGCGGAGGGGCACTTCAGACTGCGGCCAGACCTTGGTGAGGTCGAAGATGTTCCAGCGGAACTTCTCAGCCTGTTCGGGGGAGAGGACTTGAACGTAGCAGGTCCAGGAAGGGTTCTCGCCGCGCTGGATGGCGTCGAAAAGGTCCTGTGTATGCCAATCGGGGTTTCCGGCGGCGAGGTTGCCGGCTTCTTCGTCAGTGAAGGTCTTGTTGCCCTGGTCTGTCTTGCAGTGGATCTGGACGTAGTTGAAGGTGCCATCGGGCTTGATCCATTTGTAGGTGTGGCCTGAGTAGCCATTCATGTGGCGGTAGGAGTAGGGAGTGCCACGGTCACTGAATAGATGCATCACCTGGTGGACGGCCTCTTGGTGCGTCGAGAGGTAGTCCCAGAACATGGTGGCATCTTTGAGGTTGGTTTGCGGGTTGCGCTTCTGAGTGTGGATGAAAATGGGGAATTTGGCGGGATCGCGCAGGAAGAAGACGGGGGTGTTGTTGAAGACCCAGTCCAAGTTGCCCTCCTCTGTGTAGAACTTCATAGCAAACCCACGGGGATCCCGGGCACTGTCTGGAGAACCCTTTTCGCCACCAACAGTCGAGAATCGTGTGAACATCTTGGTCTTCTTGCCTACTCCCTTGAGCATGTCGACGATAGTCTATCCCGCACGTCAGTGCCGAGCCCATCTATCACACATATTGTAGGGAGGAATCATACGATATCGCTAATGTCGTCGGTAACCTCGAATTCACCATAGGCGCCAGCGCCCTTGGCGTGCACGACACGTTCGGGGATTCTCTCACGGTCAAAATGGGCGAGCAAGTCAATCAAGTGGAAGTCCTGAAGAAGGAGAGGTCCGTTACGGCCAACGCGCTGGGCAGCCTGGGGGTCCATGACCGGACAGCCAGTGGACGTGGTGTAGACTGGGGTCTCATTGTATCGGTAGGTTCCTAGAGAGGACGAGGGCATGAGTTAGCATGCTCTATTATGTAGAGCGGAATAGATGAATAGACATACTGGGTTCGTCGTCTTTGCCCATAGTGACAGTTGTGCAGGAATAGTAGTGAATGAGAACAATAACACAAATGAAGTCGCAGGGAAAAAAGAGAGAGAAAGAAAGAAACCGGGCGGGGCGTCTATATATACGAGTTGGACAGGGCTCTTGTTAGCCTTGGATGCTGCAACACGGCAAGATCCATCGGATCCAGTATAGCTTGTTCTTAGTACGTACTATGGAAGCTGCCAACCAGATCCAGACGCATCGAGCTTGCTAATACTTTTTCTCCTCTTCTGCCTGGTTTCTTCCCCGCATTCTGCCCATTATTATTAATGTAAGGATACTGTTGGCTGTCTAGACTATGCAAGGATACTCAACAAGTACCTATGATGTGCCCCAATACTCTTGATACACTTGGTGTACGGTATGTGTACTTGCAGAAAAAGAAGAAAAAACTTTTCCCCGCACTGCTTAAAATGGGATTGACCGAGCAGTATCAGCCAATTATCATTCATCAAATGTCAGGCTCCACTTCACTGGTGTGACACGATCGGTTTAGTCACCAAAACCGGCCCGGACACTGGTTCCTGGTGCCCCACTCTGTTCTTTCAAAATTACGGCGAAAATTTACCGAAACGTGGCGTATCTTTAACTCGTTCCGGTATTTCCATTCCTTCATTCAGCAAGATGCGCTTAACTGCTTTGGGTATGCCCATTCTAGCCGGATCGAATTTCTATACCGGGAAGGACCATCATCTCAAGCAGAAGCACTGAATGTACGAAAGATATGGGATAATTCCTGAGGGTTGTGGAATCAAGGTGGACCTATCTTCGGACTGCAACGGAATAGGAAAGCGATTCCACTCTATCACTTGCCCTAACAGAATAACCATGGAAACAGCCATGACAGGTCCACTACTCATTCCAGTGTCTTCCGCAGGAGGTCAATCAAAGTGATGATGATCACGGTACTCTGAATACGCTGTAGGAATTCTCTATAAGCACGACTTGCACACGATTTCTATCTCATAGACAATGGAACCAGCGGAAATCTCCATTAAATTGGAATTCCAGATGTCATCCTGATTCATTCCGATTCCGACGCATCATAAATATCCCAACTTCAAACTAACAGCTATCTCTCAAGTCGATCAACGCAGAAAATCATAGCGCAAAGAAAGTTAACTCTTCGAGGAAGAATCCCTGTTCTCGCTCTTCCCAATACTTCCGAAAGCACTTCCTGTTGACTTGCTCACTCCCTTGGCCGTATTACCCAGTCCCTCGGACGCACCGCTCACAGTCTGTCCCAGGCCCTGGGTCGCTCCGCCAACCGTCTTTCCCACGCCGGACACGGTACTGCCCACGGTGCTACCCACTCCGCTCACGGTTTTGTCGAGCGCATCTCCAAGGCCTCCGAAGAATCCAGCTGTTGGTCGGGATCGGGTTAGCTGTGTAAAGAGTGATGAGGGTCTAGAAGTGTTACTCACATGGCATAGTGTCTTTATTTACGGGTATTATATGGGAGAAAAAGTTGATCTTCAGCACGGCAGTAGAACTGTGGATATTGATTTGAATATGTCTAGCTCTTGCACTGAAGTCTGGGTTGCGTTCAGGAGTTTTTCGGTGGCTCGTCGTCACTCCACTTATGATATCATCACTGGCCAATTGTGAAGTTTAGAGGCATATCAAAACTCGTCCACGAAGTATGTTTACTTATCAACTAGCAACAGAACAGAAATCAAGAAGGATTGCTCTCGTTGACATATCTTGACAACAAGTATAGGTAGTATGTGTAACCGCAGAAGATTGGCATATTTTTGTAGAGTGAACGAGTGATCGAAGCAGTGACTGGGTGTATCTGGTATGGGAGTCAAACAAAATGCTGATAAACAATGCAAATTTAGTTTTCTATAGATATGCGTTGACATTCCTGGACCAAAGGTACTCTGTAGGTCTCTGCCCACTCTCAATCATTCAACACCCACCTGTTACAGACCCCTAAGGCACTAATCTCACGTGATTATGCGGGGAGTCAAGGCAGAATCATTGGACTATAAGCTCTGGTAATAATGCAGGAAGGACAGGGATCATAGGTGGTAGTTAACAGGCGCATCACGTGATCAACTACCATATACCATGGCTTGGCATTGGTAGATGGTATACAACTACCATAATCACCACCATCAGAATGGTAGTCCATATGGTATACAAGCGGAGGATATATAAGGACACTCATTCATGCACCTAGTTAGTTCTTCGCAATCAATCTAGTTAATCAAGCATTGGTTACCTTCTAGTTTCTGACTCGTCCGCGCTTAACCAACAACCCAGCATACGTGCTCGGTTGACCTTGTTTCTCTATTCGTTACCTTTACCGATTCTACCTGTTGACTACCTTACGGAGCCTGGAGGGGGCGAGATACCTTCGACGTGATATACAGAGGACCTGGATGGTCATTGAGCATATGAGTGCTTGGAAGACACTTAGGGTAAGTGTCCTGTCTCGAAATACAACTAACTAGAACCCTAGGTACGATACGAGGGAAGCCAGGTTGTGACACCTGGCTTGACAAGGGGGTTCAAATCGGTCGAATTTGAATTTGAAACCTGATACTATATCCCCTTGCTGCATGCAACCTTTTTATCGTTGAACCGAGTCTGTGTGTCATTGTTATTCCCTGGTGCATTGAGCTCTCATATGCACAGAATTGTCCAGAACCATAGCATGGTTCGCCAGGGACTTTCGCGCCATATGGCTGGAAATAAATACCATGGATAGGGTGCAACCATTGCGAGAGAGTTCCTTTGGTACAAATGAAGTATAAATATCCTAAGAATTTATGTATTTGATTTTCTATGATAAGATTGCCACATGGGTTGGTCTCTTCTACAGAAGTCCGTCAACTTACTGTCACAACCTGGCTTCCCTTGTATCGTACCTAGGGTTCTAGTTAGTTGTATTTCGAGACAGGACACTTACCCTAAGTGCCTCCCAAGCATTCATATGCTTAATGACCATCCAGGTCCTCTGTATATCACGTCGAAGGTATCTCGCCCCCTCCAGGCTCCGTAAGGTAGTCAACAGGTAAAATCGGTAAAGGTAACGAATAGAGAAACAAGGCCAACCGAGCACGTATGCTGGGTTGTTGGTTAAGTGCGGACGAGTCAGAAACTAGAAGGTAACCAATGCTTGATTAACTAGATTGATTGCGAAGAACTAAACTAGGTGCATGAATGAGTGTCCTTATATATCTTGTCCAGTATACTCCCCCATCTACTCCTTTAGGGAGTATATCCTGAGTCGATCCAATCAGGTTGTGCCTGGGTGTATACTCTTTCAGCTACTCCTCCTAGGGTATATCAGGAGTAGGTGATCACGTGACATATCTGTTGGTTATCAACTTTGATCCCTGCTTTTCCTGCGCTTTGTCTTTTGCTGCCACCCAATGATTCTGCCTTGTCTCCCCGCATAATCACGTGAGATTGATGCAGTGAGGTCTGTAACACTTACTTGGAACCCGTAGCAGCGCGAAGCTTTTATATTCCATAGTATAAGATATATATGGCATGATTTAGATTGTATCAGAGCCCCTTTAGAGGGAGTTACTGTACGATATGTGGTTTCCAAAAGCATAATATGAACAATCTTGTAATCTTGGTGTCGACATGCATCAGTCAGACCGTATGTATGTGGTCAGCTGACAACATAGTTGACAGCGCCCTTGCAGAAACTCACGTGCCCTACAAGTGACATGGTGCTCTGTATCTCAATCCAGAAAGCGATCTTTTAATCTCCAAGATCTTAGAATACCAATCAAAAGATACTTTGATCCATTCCGACCGCTGTCATGCCCACACTAACGGCTTGGCTGCTGTTTTTCACGGCCAACAAAAACTGTGTGTTATGCTCGACCACTGAATATTTCTATTCTTTTATATGTCCTTCCATCTCTCGTCTTCTTTTCCTATTTTCCTACTCTAACCATAAAATAGAGAAAAGAAGCAATGCAACGGTGCTACTACTGACCGCTGTAGTATCCATACTACTAGTGGGGATCTCCACTGACTTGGGCGGGCTATCATAAATTCCAAGCGAGACCAGTTCCAGTTCTTCCGTCCACATTGGCTCCCCCGTCCGGTCCTGCTTCCCTCTCCCGGTCAACCTTCCCCTGATTTTCCTCCGCCGCCGTTCCCCGTTCTGTGCCTGGCAATTGCTTTGCTTTCTACAGCATGGCTTCCCCAAAGGCACAGGACGCAATTGCGTCCTCAGAGGAGCCGGTGTCGTCGCCTCCGACTCCGGACCACCGCAATTCCACGTCGTCTATGAGCAGGATGGTTCAGGATGCCAAGGCGGCCACTGATAAGGAACAGAAGATGACCTTGTTACAAGGCATCAAGACCTATCCCAAGGCAGTGGCCTGGAGTGTGCTTATCTCTACGTGTATAGCAATGGAGGGCTACGATATCAGTCTTGTGAACAATTTCTACGCGTTTCCGGCCTTCAATCGCAAATATGGTGAGCAGATGACAGATGGTTCATATCAGGTACCGGCTCAGGTATGTCTTTCCTCTTTTTTCTCCCCCTATCCTTTAATGCGTTTGTAGGAAATAACTGACGAAAAGATTTTTTCTACCTTCTAGTGGCAATCGGGTCTTAGCAATGGTGCCTACGCCGGAGAAATCATCGGTCTTTTTATCAACGGATGGGCTTCGGAACGCTTCGGATATCGATATACCCTTATTGCTTGCCTGCTTTTGGTCTGCGCATGGACAGCTATCTTCTTTACAGCCCCCAACGTCCAAGCCCTGCTCGCCGGTGAAATTCTTTGCGGAATCCCATGGGGTGTCTTCCAGACCCTCACTGTTACCTATGCATCTGAAGTGTGTCCCGTCGCCTTGCGAGGATATCTGACAACTTACGTAAATTTCTGCTGGGGTCTCGGGCAATTGATTGGTATCGGCGTGATCACGTCGATGTTGCCTCGGAATGACGAATGGGCATACCGGATACCGTACGGGTTGCAATGGATGTGGCCGGTTCCACTGATAATCGTGATCTTCTTTGCTCCCGAGTCGCCGTGGTGGCTTGTCAGGAAACACCGAACGGAGGATGCTAAGAGCTCGCTGCGACGTTTGACCAGCGTCAAGAAGGATTCCGACTTTAACGCCGAGGAAACCGTGGCAATGATGGTCCACACGACCGCCTTGGAGGAGAAAATCACAAAGGGAGCTAGCTACCTGGATTGCTTCAGGGGAACAGACCTGCGCCGAACGGAAATCGTCTGTATGGTCTGGGCCATCCAGAACCTGAGTGGGAATTCATTCTCAAATTATTCGACTTACTTCTTGGAACAGGCGGGATTGGCCACGTCCAACGCGTATGCATTTGCCATGGGACAATACGGAATCAACATGGTGGGCGTATTCGGTTCCTGGCTCCTTATGACTATGGGAATAGGCCGACGCTCCCTATATCTCTATGGCCTTTGCGGCCTTTGCGGCATGCTCTTCATCATGGGATTCCTAGGCCTTGTCCCAGAAGCCCACCGAAACGAGGCATCCCTCGCCACAGGCTCCATGATGCTTGCGTGGGCCCTCTTCTACCAACTAACAGTAGGAACAGTCACCTATTCCCTCGTGGCGGAACTCTCCACCCGCCGCCTGCAGATCAAAACCGTCGTCCTAGGCCGCGCCCTCTTTAACATCGTCGCCATCGTCTGCGGTGTACTAACCCCCTACATGCTCAATCCGGGCGCCTGGGACTGGGGCAACTACGCCGGCTTTTTTTGGGGTGGCATTTGCTTCCTCTGCATCGTCTATACGTTCTTTCGTGTCCCAGAACCCAGGGGCCGCTCGTTTGCGGAACTCGACATGCTCTTCGAGCAAAAAATTGATGCGCGCAAGTTCGCAAACACACGAGTTGATGTTTTTGGTGAGACTATCCAGGGCCAGGTTGTCAATGAGTATCAGACTCAGAAGGCTGCAAGGACGGATGTGGCTCAGTTGGAGAAGGATGCCGAGTCTCCGAACTCGACGAATCCGACGAAATGATATGATGCGTTTGGTATGCGATGTGATGGTGTATGACCATGAACAAAAGCATTGGCATTGGCATTTTCTTTTTACATACTTTTAATACCTTTCTTGTGAATAATTCATTTGCCTGTATATAATTTTAATATCCAAACATGCAATAGATGAATGACACTAATGATAATAATTGCTTAGCTTGATGTTCCTGCTGGACCAGACCAAATGTCGCTATATACACGTTTACTCGTGACTCCACTCGGGCTTCTTCTTCTCAGAGAAGGCCTTCATTCCAATCTTCTGATCCTTCGTCCCGAAAAGACTGTGGAACAGTCTCCGCTCATACTCAACGCCCTCCTTGAGCGGCAACTCCTGACTCTTATTCACAACCTCCTTGCCCGCCAACACGGCAATTCGACTATAACTCGAGATCTTCGCCGCCGTCGCAATTGACTTCTCCAACAACTCATCCTTACCCCCGTCAACAACCTGCGACGCAAGACCCCACTCCCCGGCATTCTTTCCACTGAAGTTGTTCCCCGTCAAGACAATCTCCATCGCCCTGCTCTTTCCAATGGCCCGGGTAAGACGCTGCGATGCACCGGCACCGGGAATAACACCCAGTTTGATCTCGGGCTGTCCGAAGGTAGCGGAGGAAGTGCAGTGTAGCATGTCACACATGAGGGCGAGCTCGCAGCCTCCACCGAGGGCGTAGCCGGAGACGGCGGCGATGACGGGTTTGCGGACTGCGTTGGCGAGGTGGGACCAGGGGGCGATGAAATTTTGGGCGTAGGCGGAGGAGAAGGTCAATGGTTCCATTTCTTTGATGTCGGCGCCGGCTGTGAAGTGTTATATCAGTAATTGTTCGGTTGGGCAGACTAGACGAAGAGAGGGACATACCGGCAAAGGCCTTCTCGCTACCGGTGATAACGATGGCTCCGATGTCTTTGTCTTCTTCGTATCTGTTCAGGGCATCGTTGAGTTCGGCAATGAGAGTGGAGGAGAGGGCATTGAGGGCCTTGGGGCGGTTCAGAGTGACTGGATCCCTTGTTAGCACCCTTACAAAATGGCTGATGAAGGTGATAACACACCCAGTCCAACATTGGGCTTCGGGGTCTCGGTGAGAATAGTCTCGTAGCTCTTTGCACCAGTCGTCGAGAATGTCCTACTCGCTCGGTTAAGGTATGATGCCGAGGGCACGACAGGTTTGACGATGAAGAATCTCGAGCAGCGTTGGGCAAACATAATGATATAGTAGTAAGTAAAAGGAAAGTGCGCTGTGTCAATTTCACCAGGTCAGAGTCAGTCAATCGAGGGTGAGGAGAGGGGGTGATATGGGTTACTCTGGAACGGAGCAGAGGTATACAACAACCGCGGCGGTCCAGGCGGCCCGCAAATGACCGACGGCAGCCGCCGCAATTCCGTGATTTTGCATTACATCATGAGCGCCCTAAAATCATGTGATTTAAAGTCATGTGACAACTGAAAGCGGACAAGCGCGATGGGGCGCAGCAGCCGTACCTGGATGTGGCTGGTGTAAGTGACAGCCAACGACAAACCGCGACAGTGGACACTTTTTTCCTTCGCTGCTTCCTGCTTACATTCGTCTCGCCGTATTCCGTCGTTGGTCAGTGTTTCGGCCTGTATTTGACCTTGTTCTCCGTCGCAATTGATTCTCTGGTCCTTGTCCTTTTCCTCCCGTACAGCAGCAATCTTGAGAGCAACCGCTTGTTTTCCATCTCAATTTCGCAGCCATGGATGTCCCCGAACCCGAACAGACTCCGTTTATGGCAGTGACGGCACAGACCTCGAAGCTGAATAGGGTGAGTTGCAGTGTACTGTTGATTATTGGCATTCGCTCTTAACTTTTTTTTTGTCGCGGGAACTGCGAGTGTGGAAACGCGGCGCATGATTTCCAAGTCCGGTGCTAATCAACGATGTGGTCCTTTAGCAATATCAAACCTATCTCGACGCTTCGACTCCCTTCACTGCCTATCGCTGGACTGGAACCGCTGTCCTCCTCCTCCTCTTCTTTCTGAGAATCGTTGTTGCCCAAGGATGGTATATTGGTATGGCAATTTATCCAAACCCAAACCGCAAGTGCTTCCACCCGTCGCAACCGTTAACTAACAAAGAACCTCTCTAGTTGCCTACACTCTCGGGATCTACCTCCTTAACCTATTCCTCCTCTTCCTGCAACCCAAATTCGATCCCTCCCTCACTCAAGACGAAGGCCTGGAAGACGGCGAAGGCGCCGGTCTTCCTACCAAGCAGGACGACGAGTTCCGCCCCTTCATCCGCCGTCTTCCCGAATTCAAGTTTTGGCACTGGGCTACCCGGGCTATTGCGATCGGTTTCGTGTGCTCGTGGTTCTCTATCTTTGATATTCCGGTGTTTTGGCCTGTTCTCGTGGTTTACTGGATTATTCTTTTCGTTCTGACGAGTAGGTGTCCTTTTTTGTGATGCTTATAACTCGTCCGCATTTGCTAACGTTCTAAAGTGCGCCGCCAAATCCAGCACATGATAAAATACCGCTACGTTCCCTTTTCGTTCGGAAAGACCAAGTATGGCCGATCGTAGGGGCTTCTACCGGTTTGACTGATAATGCGGATATGGATACTTGAAACGGTCCGTGTCTTCACATTGGAAGCTCTTTCTTCATATTTGCCAGTAATTCGACTCTCCGTATTCGTTGCGACTCTCCTAGATCTTTATGGACATAATCGAAGCGTGTGAAAAGGGAGTGAGTTTCGCTATGTATCTCTATTGATTGATGATGACCGCTTGGGATCTGAATCTCATGAGCCTACTTGCTTTAATTACATGTATACGATTCCATTTTATTACATTTTTCTTTGACTGTTAATACCGTATATGTGTTTCAAACTATGTTCATGTGTAACATTGTTTTGAGTCCAAGTCGGATTAGTGAAAGGAGAATTAGCTGCATATGCATGTCATACATTGACATCAGCAGGGGCTGCTCTATAAAAAAGTGCACACCTATTCTCTTATAGAAATCTAGTCATCTTCATCGTCAAACCCAGGTATATGAACAAGAAAGGCCCAAACGCCAGTTTATTTACACCATGCCCTTAAATATCTCACGGCCTTGTAACGAAAAAAAATAGTGTAACGCAGATCAGACCATTAACTCGAGTTTCATAATAGATAATCATAGAAGCAATGTAAGACTAAAGCTCGAGGTGGTCAACGCTCGGTCGTTTCTCATCAAGCGAGAACGAAGAAATCCCTCGGTCTGTAGAGGGTTTCCGAACCTCCTTGGTCTTCGTGCAGATCCAAGTCGAGGCGTACATATTTACACTTGTTCTTCGTTAGCATAAAAAAAAGTTTCTCCGGGTGTGGACTTACCGATCGATACATGTGCCCTGGAACCTTGCCCCGACACGACGAGCAGAGAAACCATTCTCCTCGAATTGTTTGATGTACCATGGCTCAATGCTGGCAGAACGAAGGAGGATACGACCGCCCATCTTCAGGGCGTAGTTTAGGGTCTGGGCTTGGGAAGAGGCTTCCACGCCGTCGGTGTCGAACCAATCCATGGAGTCCATGACCACTGCAATGGTCAAGCTGCGAGGAGTAATCCGCTTGATTACTTCGTTGATCTCATCAGTGTGGATACGGAGACCATCGAAAGCACCTGGCGACGAAAGCTTCACGTGGGCTCTAGGAGAAAGGTAGGCGGGATGGCATCTTTTTCCTGTTAGTTTCCTGTGGGCCAGAATTAATAGGCACCATTTGACTCACTTTCTGGAGAACTGGCCTTGAAGACACAGGAAGTAGAAGTAGTTGTCGTTGCTGATCATGGTGTCCTGGACCACCGGATCCAGAGTGTCAATAACATACTCCCAGATTGACTGTCCACTGACATCCTTGCTCTGCTTCATGTTTTGGTTGAGACCATTTCGCTTGTAGTAGTCGTCAATGATCATATTTCGCTGGTTTCGTGGAACACCAGCAGCCTTCCACGCAAACCATTCGGTTCCCACCACAGCCCAGTGAAGTGGGCGACTCATGAGAACTCGACGGATACGAGGCCAGATAGCGCGCTGCTCAGGCAGGGTCTGAGCTTCACATAACTTCCGCACTTCGCTCTCGAGACCAAAGACCTTAAAGATGTAGCGGACCATCTTGATTGCATGACGCGACCCACCGGACTCGTAGAGTCCTTTTCCGTGAGAAGATGTGAAAACATGAGTGTGCTCCAACCAGTACTGGAAGGCCTGGCTGGAAAGATGAGGACTGAGCTTAGAAACGAGTAGTTGACGGAACTCAGGGTGTTTTCCTTCGCCGAAGATCTTCCATACATCACGGTGTCCCAAGGCAGTGAAGCTGGCAACCTTAAGTTCCAAAAGGTGGTTCTGGTTAGGGTTCAAGTCTACAGCGTGAACTCTGCGGGGGCTGTTCTGCAAGTAGTCTAAAATATTGTCACCAGCGCTGGTGATGGCCAAGATCACATCATCACGGGTGATATTCAAAAGTCGATGGTCCACACGAGGGTCCTCCCAGTTGAAAGCATAAATGTACTCGTTTCCAAACTGTGTGTGCTTGGGGAGCAGGTCGTTGTAGAAGATCCGGTAGTGGTGGTTCTGGTAGAATGCAGATGGAAGCGGAAGGTTCGAGTCTAGGTTGATGATGGCTGATTCGTAGGCCTTGGATCGAATCTCGCGAGCACTCTGCTCATTTGCCTTCTCCACCTCCTGTCGGTGGTTGGCGGGGGATAAGTAAGGCGACTCAGTGAAAGAAGCGTCCAACTTTTCGATAGCGTCATTACCGGCGGGGCTTGACACAACATCCTTCTGACACCCGATGAAGATGTAGTAGGGAATGCCTCCAAGGAGGTAGTTACGCTCACTAGCTGAGATGACAGTCCCAAAGCGGTATTCCAAGTAGTCACGACGAGCAGCCTCGAGCGACACACGATCCAAATCGAACCAGGCACGCCAGAATAAGCGCCCAAGCCAGTTGACATGACGGTTGAAAGCGCCACCGATGTAGTTGCGGGATGAGACATCAACAATGCTTTGGACTATTCCCGCAAGTCAGTTCCTGTACTGGTCTTTGTGCATGACTTGACTTACCGTAGAAATCGCAGACACCAAGAATTCCACTAGTCTTCATCAAATATGTTAAGGAATCGACGACACTATAGTAGTCTGCCAATTGAGTGAGAATTTGCCCTCATAAGATATCGAGGAGCCTTCCACTGTGCTTACCTGGGATCATGGACAAGCTGTAACTCATAGTAGCCACATCGGCACCCGAAATAGCTCTGCTAACCTTGGTCCGAGGGTCGACGTTTTCAATTTCTGGGAGACGGAAAGTCCGCACATCTTGACAGACAACAGAGACGTTTTTCCATCCGAGTCGGTGGAAACGCTGGCGGGCGATATCGCAGAGCGAAGGGGAAAGGTCAACTAGGTAGACATGCGAGAAGAATGAGTCGACGGGAAGAAAGGCAGCCATAGCTTCGATGTTATATCTATTATCTTTGTCAAAATAGGGGAATTCGAATGCTCAACCGTTTTCAATGCTCACCCTGTGCCACCGCCCATCTGAACAATTAGTATCGTTTTTCAAGAGATCAAACGGGAGAGATCTTACGTCAACCCACACAGCCTCTCCATGCCGGAGCGCCTTGCTTTCCACCTTGTGTTTCAACTGAGCAGCAACAAGACCTAACATGTCCTCCCTACCACAGAGAAGACGCTTCCTGGTGGCATCGTAAACACCCGCCTAGAAACACGACTCTGTCAGCGAAAAGAGAACATAGCAAGTAAGACATGGGTACTGCTTCGAATTCGTACCTGGGTTTTGTAGAAGCTCTCCAATGCGTCTTGCTGACCGTCACCATTTTCATGGGGTTTGAGAAATGAAGCGTAAATGAACTTCAAATAAGTGAAAATTCCGCTATCGTAATCGATTTTCTGCTTCCGGAAGGAGAAGAGAAGAATCGCGGCCACAAGGGCAAACACCAAGAATGCCGTGCCTGCAATGTAGGCATACTGCCGGTCGACGCCGTTCAGCAGCGAGCCAATAGGACTACTACTGCTGACAAGGTCCATTGTGTAATGGAAAAGAAACACTCAAAAGAAAGAGGAGGAGGAGAAATATCGTGGTTAGAGGGGAAAGATGAGAAGGAAGAAGAGAAGAGTAGAGGAGGGGACGAGACGCTTTCTTTTGAATCCAATCCAAATGCTATGAGACGGTACCGTACCCTCTAGAGAGCACGAGCACCTCACTCTCATCCAGTCCCACAACCATGACCCCTCGATGCTATTTCTCCGGGTCTAGCAACTCTCATTCTCCCAAAGCTTTGGAATTCCCCCAGTGGACCGCACCGTCATATCCTATCAGGGCAACACATGGGTGGCGATAAGATACGGTGCAGGACGGTTTAGGAGACGACGATCCATCCTGGGGTGGGGGAGGATCATAGAAGCTATTCTTGTGGATGCGGCCGAAATTGGAAACAGTGAAGCATTGGGGAAGTAGAGGAAAGAGACGGGCAAGTCACAGCCTCTTACGCGGTCATGTGTCGGCCATGGGCCTATAGAGAATGCGGACGGTGCGGGACCAATCAGAGGGCAGTGTGCGGGCACACTTCCACTATGAGGTCTGCGGACGGTCAACCGAGAGTTTGTATGGACTCATAGTTACAGTCAGTGAGAAGGCGCAATGGAAAATAACGGGTGAGAACGGAGCGTTTGTTTGCCATAGTTTGTTCTCAATTCCTCAAACCGAAGTGGTATCTGCAGTAGTACCAGTAACATAACTATGGAATCCTCACCACGGCCCGCCCATCAATTTCACCTCGTTCTAATCGCTGCAAAACCTCGTTAATCTGGCTCAATTCGAAGCATTCAATATGCGCCTGGACTCCTTTTATCATGGTCATCTCTATCAATTCGTTCATCTCTTCTGGAGTCCCGGCGGAATTACCCACAATTGTCAACCCTAGCAATGTTAACAATGCACCAAATCCATTTTCCAATTGCTCCTACTCACCCTTGGCGATCATGTCGAGCGGAGTAGCAGGTAGCCTAAATGGCGTACTCGGAATACCGACACAAACCAACACACCCAGACGGCGGAGCAGACGCATACTTTGCATGTACGCCATCTCCCCGTGAGCGGTGCATACCGCGGCATGTGCACCTAAGCCGGATGTCAGAGACTTAACCCCACTTTCAACATCGTCCGTTCTGTAGTCTAAGAAGCAACTAGCACCTAGTGAGAGACAAAGTTGCTTTTTATTTTCGCCGCTGTGCATTGACAAATCGGTTAACCAACCGAAACTGCTCAACTATGCGATTCATTTGGAATGTGCACCTGTCAATGGCGATCACTTTCAACCCTTTCTTTACTGCGATTTGTATTCCCCTGGTCAATCAGTGTTAGTTCCTAAGGTAGCAACAGGGATTCCGGAACAAGTACATATGCCCTAAACCTCCCCCGGCTCCAGGCAGAACGAGCCAATCACCCAGTTTGGTCTTGGTCTTCATAATAGAAGAGTACATAGCAATGCCAGCTGCACTTATTTAGCCACTTATGGGTCCTGATAGAATCTTAGAGCCAGGCAGAACATCCATACCACATAGAAGCGGCGCGGCTGTATCCGAAGGAAGCTCAGGAGGGATCTTCGTCACATGGATTGCAGGGCTGACAATATACTCTGCACTTGATTAGTGCCTTGCATTTAACAATAGTAGTATGCCAGAGGTTGCACTTGCGTTGAAACGTGCCGGGGACATTCTGCAACATGTCAGATATCGTCCACATGTACTCCGTATATACTCCAGACAAGGAAAGAAAAACCTACTGCACCAGCATTTCTCTGATAAGGACATGCAGTCTGATTTACTGCGCAAATCTCACAGCTTAAGCAAGCGCTATATAGCCATCTGTCTCAGGTTAGTCGCCTGTAATAGTACGCAAACTAAACTTCTTTCTCGCCTTATCCCAACTCTTTCCCCCATCCACTTTGTCTCATCAAGTCCTGGGCCAACTGTCGAACAGAAATTAATTAACATGGTAGTTTTGAATACATCCGGGTATAATCACCGACCTCGGACAACCTTCCCCACTCCCTCGTGGCCTGCCACGCCTGTCAACATAGGCGTCTCCCCGCGGACATTGTGCACATCTGAATGACACACTCCAGAATATTCAAGCTTCACCAGAATCTCCCCTTCTCCTGGCGTTGGAACAAGACGAGTAGTGCTTATCTGGAGCTGGGCTGTCGGGGATGCACCAGTTGGTGGGAGGACAGCAGCGATCTGGGTCTCGGGGATTTGCATCGTTATAGTCGTCAAGGTTTATAGTATTTTCTGATAAGCAGCGATTGAACAGAAACGAGGAACAGAGTTGAGTAGGAGCTGTACTGGGCCGTGCTTGGGGCGATGCCTCTTGTATCCTGGGCGTTGTGTACATGCATGAGCATCAGAAGAGGGGTTGCTCTTGCATCCACCGGTGCTTGCAGGGATGATTGGGTCAATATCTGCATATTGGATGGTACTTCATGACACTGATATGAGAGAAGTAACTATAGATAAGACAAGTAGCTGTCCATTCAGGGTTTTTACTCGTAGTACATGATATGTATGGAACCTGTAAAAAGAAATAATTTTAGCTTACAGTCAACTTATCTGCAGTCGAATTGTTTAACTAGATACTAGCTTAGTAGCAAAAATATTGTAGCTACACGTCGCAACCGATGCATTGTGACTCTATCTTCATAAGCAAGCTTATTGGGAATCATCACTGTCCCAATCAGTGTCCATCGTAGCCCATGAGCTATAGGCCCAGTAAAAGAACATATAAAACGGGAAAGATAAAGAAAATAAAACAGAAATCATTGAACCAGCACAATCCATAAAGCTTTGCTTGAACAGGTCGACTTCTGGCTCCACGAATCATATGCAACAATGCATGTCATAACAACCAAACCAACGATTAGGGATATTAAAAGCATAGGGAAAAAGCTGTCGATGTAAAAACACAGACTCAGTAACAGAGTCAGGAAGAAATGAGGACAATGGCACCTCACGTACCAGAGGAGGCACCCCCGAGTCCCCGAGCGGGTTCTGAGATGAGTATATCGAAGAAGTGAATTTATATCATGACGCAAAAGACGCCGGCGTTTATGCGTTGTCCGACTGAATGGTTTGCTGCGTGCACAGGCGAGGTCAGCAACCTGGCGATGTGCCTCCTACAGATCGAAAAGGGAACTTACCACCAGCCAATCCATGCCTTCGTCAAGACCTTTACCATCAATAGCAGAGCATGCGACGATGCTCCAGTTTCGGTCCCGCAGCTCTCCAAGCTTCAGGGCTTCTGAGATCTCGCCAGCGCCCTTGGCACCCGGTTGGTCTTGCTTGTTGGCAAATACCAAAAGGTTGGCATCGCGGAGTTCCTCCTCGTTCAACATAGTAGCAAGTTCATCGGCTGCGGTCCCCAACCGTTCAATATCCGTCGAGTCGATAACGAAGATGACCGCAGCAGTATTGGCATAGTAGCATCGCCAGTATGGACGAATCGATGTTTGGCCTCCCAGATCCTACAATTGAAAGACACCGTGTTAGCAGCCGTCGCTTGCATTTTCATTGTCCATAATCAAAGCATTGATATAATGCAGGTAAAGCGACGTACCCAGACATTGAAATTTAGATTTCGATATGTCACCGATTCAACGTTGAAACCAATAGTAGGTATGGTCGTTACAACTTCGCCGATCTGTCCAAAGTGAGACATCAGTTCATCATTCCTCAATAACAAGAGCCGTCAACCACCATACCTTTAAGCGATAAAGAAGAGTCGTCTTTCCGGCATTATCCTGTCCAGAGAAATTGATCAGCACGGTAAAGGTCTACTTCGTGTCGACCTTCCATTCAACTTACGAGTCCAAGAATGAGAATCCGGATTTCCTTCTTCGACCAAAGCAAGTTCCATATTCTTGACAGAGAGGCGCCCATATTTCTGTATCCGGTTTGTAATAGAGAGGAGAAGGGTGTGAATAGTGAATAGCAGAAGTCGGACTCGCGATCGGTGTCTTGACAGGAGATGGCTGCGGAGATCCCAAGGAAAGCGGTGGCGGATTGAGTTGTGGAGGGAGAGAACGCGTTCGCAACTGCCCTTAATAAGAAGGGATCTCGAGTAGTTATATAGGTCAGAAGTAGAATGAAAGTGATGGTGCTGGATAGAGAGGAATCAACATAACCAAACTGTAGGCACACGAGATCATGGGGCTGACTAAACACTGCCTAGTGGCGCTGTTATTTTTGCGGGCGGCGGCGATCGGGGCCCTGGTCCAAGCTTGCCGTTTGGGATGGAAAGGGAAAACCGATGGGAGAGTGAGGAAAGAGAATGGAACACATAATAATGGAATGACCCTGCGGAAAGGCGCGCTTCTTTCTCTCTTCACCTTCTCCTGTCCACCTCTCAATTGTCCACCATCACCACGTGCGCTTCTCATCCCATCCTTTAGGAAAATAATTCCTTCCGCTCAACTATTATCGCTTACACTCATGGCGTTCGTTATCTGAAGAATCGCACCAGTATCGTCACTCTCGCTCCGTTACGCCTTGCGACCCGCCTCATTTCCGCCATATTGCTTCGGAGTCATCCGACGTTCCCTCCAGAAGAAAGAACACAATGGTCGGTAAAAAGTCTGGAAAGGCTCTCCTTCGGGATGAAGGTAAGGATCTAGTCCGGCCCCGAAAGTTATGCGGAGTTGAGATACAGGGGCTGATGTCTTGAAACTTGTCATAGGTCTTGAGCGAACCGATAATAACATGGAATTATCGACCTGGCCTGTGGTACCTCCAATTAATCAGAAGAATTACTACACGTACGTGCTTGAACCTACAACCGGTGTCGCTTTCATGGCTTTCTCGCTGACTCCTGGTTCTATGCTCTAGCGACTACCTCAAGAGAGACGATCAGTATCTCGCATTCCGACTACAAAATGAAGAGAATCGAAATCGCATGGCCAAAACGGCCAAGGACCGGGACCGTGCACTTGCGATGAAGGGGAACGATGCAGAAGCGGACGCGGATCTGGATGGCGACACGAACATGGAAGATGGAACTGAAGAGACCCAGGAAACAGCTGGCTCCAAGGTCATTGTCATGCATCTTGGCAGTCAGAACTTACGAATCGGGTTGGCCAGCGATGCGCTACCAAAGACTATCCCCATGGTCATCGCGAGGAAATCTGCTACCAGCGAATCTGAGGACCAAGAAGAACCGAATCCGAAGAGGTTGAAGATGGAAGACGGCTCTGAACTGGAACCAGAGAAGATGTTTGGCCAGGAGGTTTGTTTTGCGTTTTTGAGAATAAATCCTAGGGTTACACTTACTGACTGTGATTTCTGTCATAGTTTTCTTCGCAATACTCGACCATGGCAGCCGACCTGAAAGTCCACATGCGGCAGAATAAACGCCGGACCCTCCCCAATTCGAAGGAAATGGTTGTCAACTACAACCGTCGAACAGTACCTGAGACGATTTCGGAACACAACGACCCGATGCGTATCGAGTGGACGGAGCTCAATAACCCTGCACCCGAATATATCACTGGTCAAGATGCATTAAGGATACCGGATCTATCGAACCCTCGCTATAAACTCTACTGGCCAATGCGACATGGGTGGTGCAATGAAAAGGACTACGACAGCAAAAGAGTTCTGTTTTTGGACATTGCCCTCATTCTTGAAGAGGCGATCAAAAACCAGCTTGGCCTTACAAGCAAGAAAGAATGGCCGCAGTATTCATGCGTCTTTGTAATACCGGATCTCTACGAAAAGTCCTACGTGACTCAGGTACTTGAGCTGCTGATGAGAGAATTTGCATTTTCTCGCGTCTGCTTCATCCAAGAAAGCCTGGCAGCTACCTTTGGCGCTGGATTCACATCCGCCTGTGTGGTAGACATTGGTGCGCAGAAGACATCGATATGCTGCGTGGAAGAAGGCATGTGTATTGAGAACTCACGCGTCAACCTGAAATACGGTGGCGCCGACGTTACCGAAGCTTTTATCAAAATGATGCTGTACGACCATTTCCCCTATGCTGAGATCAATTTGTGGCGTAGGTACGATTTCCTGCTAGCTGAAGAGTTGAAGAAGAATATCTGTACCATGAACGAAGCCAATGTCTCGGTACAACTTCACGATTTTCATCTTCGTGTTTCTGGGCAGGACACACGGAAGTACACGTTCAAGGCGTACGATGAAGGGCATCTGGCCCCAATGGGCCTCTTCCAAACCTCTACCTTCGACAATTCACATAAACTCAAGGGTCGGAGGACATTGATTGAACGCTCGGTTGACATCTACGATGGTCAGCCGAATGATCCGGTGTCTGCAGCTCAATCCGAGATCTTGAATTCTCTTGCTCCGCCAGCTACCAATGGACATGTGAATGGAGAGACCACATCAAGAATATTAGACGTCCAATCAACACCAAGCCGCTCACATCATACCAATGCCCTAGGCCGCGTTCAAGATCTTGAAGCTACGCCTCGATCATCTGTTGCTGGCTCTCCTGCCCCGGAGGCAACTATTACACCACATGGAGGCGGAACCAGCACCCCGGCTGTTGGTGGACAAGGCGCAGGTGCATTAACATCTCGCACTCCAACTGTTGAGGAACGAGACGATATTATTCCAATCCTTTCGTTGGACAATGCAATCCTTACCTCCATCGCACACGCTACTCGTGGAGAAGAACGTAAAATGCGAGAATTCATGGGAGGTATCATGATTGTGGGAGGCGGTAGTTTGATCAATGGTTTTCACCCATTCCTCGAAGAACGGTTGAAAAACCTACGGCCTGGGTTTGCCAAGGAGATTATGATTGGTACCCCTCCGAGAGAGCTTGATCCGCAAGTCGTTGTCTGGAAGGGTGCCAGTGTGTTTGGAAAGCTGAACCAAACGAATGATAGTTGGATTGGCCAATTGGAGTATGATCGCTTGGGTCACAGACTAATGGCCTATAAATGCATGTGGGCTTGGTGATTTATGTTTCGTTTCTTATTAAGTTCGGGTCTGTTTAACTATGGAGAACGGGTTTCGGTTATTGGTATATGGCATTGACGTTAGTTAGCTTTTCTCTGTAACAAAACAATGCAGTGCAACTGAAGCTTCTGATATGCAGGTATCATGGTTAGAGATTTGGCATGTTATATCATAATTTGAACAATTGATATAGGAGAACCTATGGAAAATTCTATTTTCCGGCCTCTCGATTCACTAATTTTAGGCGGTAGTGTTTGGCAGAATAACAAGTCCAGTCTTCTCTCCGCGGCATTCGCGCAACAGAGACCTCTTTGTATCCAATCGCTCTTATTTTCTGAAAACGCCTGTGCCAGGGACAGGAGTGCAAGGATCATATATTACCCCAGTCCTGGCTGACTGGCTCAACTAAAATCTCTGGATTTCTGCAGAGCACCGCTCATTGAAGCGTCTCCCACCATCTGAACTCTACACCGGACGATAACATCAAGATGTCCAAGTCCAAAAGTGGCTCCTCTGGGGGCTACCACCAGGAGTACATTGCTTCTACACGCTATCGGAATGATCTCCCTCCTCCAGACATGCCCCCAAAGTTTCTAGAGATCCCACATGAGGGGCTCGAACGGTTTCTGACGCCAGGCTTTACGTCGAACCTGGCTCGACGCGAAGAGCCGAATATCGATGTCGATGCGGAAGGTGGAATGCCAATTGATCTTGTCGGTATCCCAGGACTTCATCTGGGTGATGAGAGTGGTGAGTAACTGAATCCCTACGTGTTCACTCATTTGCTTCACTGAGCTAAAATATGGTGCATAGCTATCATGGCTCCCGAAAACCCGCAACCTCTTGACCCAGCCGACCTCCCGCTTCTCATGAATCTGGAACAGCTGAAGAATCCGGCACCGAAGAACACCAATGTCAGCTTCCTGCGACGAACTCAGTACATCTCAGCTGGTTTACGTGCCCCTGATGGTGGCTCTAGGCCTACTCCGACAAGAGTGAAGCCGCGTGAAGACAAACACAAGAACCAAGATGATCCGACCTATATTAAACGTTATATCCAGAAGGGTTTCGATACCGCCTACCCGGAAAGCAAGCATACTGGCGAAGAGACCGCAAGCAAAATCAAGGGCCACACAGCTACAAAGGCAGAACACGATGCATGGGCAACCCCTGTTCATCCGGATAACCCGAAGCTCAAGCCTGTTGGTTTCTACCCCATCATGCCCGATTTACAAGGGTTTCCGGACCCCGGTGGCTTTGTTCAATTCAAATTCGACAAGGCGCCTGTACAAGGCATCTCAGGGAAGCGCAACAAGACTATGGACGTTGCTGTTCTCCTTCCGTCTGCCCCCGAAGAGCGCGTTTGCCAGGAGCATGCTACTAAGGTGGCCCTGCACAAGACAAACCCTAACCTTTACCCCGACCCGGGTCCAATTCCGTGGGACTACGATCTTTTCTTGCCTGATAAGAACGAAGCAACACAGAATGTCATATCCAGTCTTGACATCTTGAATCCTAACCGTGACAGCCCTGAATTATATACTCACAATGGGCCTGATGACACTAAGTTCCACCGTTTCGACCGCTCTCGCACATATGCCACCAGCGCACAGACGCTAAGTAACGACCACAAGCAAAGAGATGTCGCTTTGACCCTATTCGATCCAGCACAGGTAGTGGAGGATCAGCAGGATAGTGCGCCTTCCAAACAAAAAGCTGCCTACTATTACCCGATCCTAGGCAAGACCCGTCTTAAGCCTGAACGTGCGCGTACTATTGCGCAAGCAGGATTGGCACCTACAAAGCCGAAGACAAAGGAAGACCAGGTTGATCAACTTCAAGTGGTCGTCCGCGACCCGGATGAAGCAGAGGTTTATAAGCGTGCTTTGCACCGAGCAGCCATTGATCCCAAGTTTGCTGATTCCATGCCTCCTCCTCCGGCTGGTGCGGATGACGAACAAGAGGTTCTCGAGGAGGAGAACATTGACGGGGATGAGAGAGGACAGGAAGAATCGGGCGAAAGGGAGCCAAGTCCTGATCATCCTGAGGAAGCAGACGAAGAGTAAATGCCCCGGCTTCGCTCTTTTTTCTTTTCTCTACGTTTTGGCGTTGGTATGGGTTGCATTTATGTCAAAGCTAATTACATTTTCGGAGCACATACCCATGTATCTCTTCAATTTTAACAGATCATCATATAATCAGTTTAAAACTTGTCAAGCGAGACTTCATGCTGCTGCAAATAGTCGTGGAGTCAGTCCATTGGTGTCGGTGTTAAGGGCAGAAAACGATAGGCGTTTGGTGCCACGGACATGGCATTTCAATATATATACTTTGTTGCCTCATAATTATCAATCCCTTTGCCCATTTGTATAACACAATTCGAAGGAGGAGAAAGGTCTATCTGATAGTATATGTATACCGCACACCGCCAGGAAAAGTTCTGCTGGCCCAAACTTCCGACCGCCCGCCGGCCTGACGCAAGAGAAAAACAACCGGAAGCGGAATAAAATATAAAATCGCATCGAGATTGATTCCTCTCCTCATTGCGACTTCATACGAAGTGCACACATTTACATGGAGGGTGCTTGCTGCTCTTCCTTGCTTTGCTTAGACCGTCTGAATTTGTGGGATATATTGCGATTGTAAGTTCCCCGAGCCTTTTTCTGTTTACTATGCTTCCTTGATCGGCTTCACCGGCTAGGGTACGTACAAGCATGGGATGGCTATGTCATGCGTCAATAGAGCCTAATTTTCTGTATAACAGACTAACAAAACCCCAGATACTCACTACGCATTGATAGTTAGCCAATGGTTTCTGCTTAATATTAGCGCTCGTGTTGTTCATAATGGTCGCAAGCTCTGCCACCCTTGCTTTCCGGTTTGCGGGCTTAAGGGCTCGCGCTCTTCCGCTCGCTCAACGATCTCCGATTTGTTATAGTCGCGCTGCTGTACAAATACGAAGCTCGTTGAGGTGCTACTCATCGAATGCAAAACCCAAGACGGCCGAGAAGGCCAAGGAAGCCGTTAAAGAGACCGCTGAGGAGGCTACAAAGGAGGCTAAGGAAGCTCCCAAAGAGGCCCTGGTACCGGCGCCTGCACCGTCTCCTAAGAAGGGAGGTCGCCGGTCTAAGAAATTCTTCCGTACATCGTTGGCTTTGGCTCTATTGGTTGGTTTTGTCTACGGGTCAGACACCAGGGCTAGCATTCACCGGTTTGCGGTGCCTCCGTTGATCCGGCTGTTGTACCCTGATGCGGAAGAAGCGCATCATTTTACTGTGGAGACATTGAAGCAACTCCACCGATTTGGTCTCAATCCCCGGGAGCGTGGAAACCCGGATGGTGATGGCGCATTGGCGACAGAGGTTTGTTTCCAAACACACGAAAGTTAGGCCGTGAATGCTCAGGAATTGTCTCGTTTAGGTTTTTGGATATACGCTCTCCAACCCTATTGGTATCTCCGGTGGCCTTGACAAGCACGCGGATATCCCAGACGCGCTTTTCGATATCGGACCTGCGATCGTTGAAGTTGGCGGAACGACTCCGTTGCCGCAAGAAGGAAACCCACGGCCGCGTGTTTTCCGTCTCCCATCGCAACATGCAATCATCAACCGGTACGGTCTGAACTCGAAGGGCGCGGACCACATGGCAGAGGTTTTGCAGGCGCGTCTGCGTGACTTTGCGTATGCGCATGGCTTCGGGGAACACGAATTGTCTCAGGAACGTGTTTTGAACGGCGAGGCGAACGTCCCGCCAGGAAGTCTGGTGCCTGGCAAACTGCTCGCGGTACAGGTGGCTAAGAACAAGGCCACGTCTGACTCGGACATCGAAGCTATCAAGCGGGACTATGTGTACTGCGTCGACCGTCTGGCTAAGTACGCCGATATCCTGGTGGTAAATGTGTCGAGTCCCAACACCCCTGGTCTCCGTGACCTTCAGGCGACGGAGCCTCTGACGGCCATCCTGAGTGCCGTGGTTGGTGCAGCAAAAGGCGTGGAACGTAAGACCAAGCCGTTCGTGATGGTCAAGGTCAGCCCGGACGAGGACGCAGACGAACAAGTATCTGGCATCTGCGACGCTGTGTGGGGCTCCGGCGTTGACGGAGTCATCGTGGGTAACACAACCAACCGGCGCCCGGCGCCGCTACCCAAGGGAAGCATTTTACCAGAGGACGAACAACCCATAGTCAAGGAAACAGGTGGTTACTCCGGCCCCCAACTGGCCGACCGCACGGTTGCGTTAGTTGCACGATACCGCGCACTATTGGATATGCCAAACATGCCGGAACTGGAGAAGCGCATGCAAGAACAAACGGCGACGGCTAAAGAAACAGAACCAGACCGCGAGAACGTACCGGCGGTGGGAGCCGCAGAGCCCGTGGACAAGTATGGTCGCAAGACCATCTTCGCGTCTGGGGGTATCACGAATGGAGCACAGGCGCGGGCTGCTCTGGATGCAGGGGCTTCCGTGGCGATGATGTACACAGGGGTCACGTATGGGGGAATAGGCACTGTGACCCGTGTGAAGCAGGAGTTGAGACAGCAGAAGTGATTGCTCAATCAGTGTTGTCAGCTGTTTGTTCTTGCTCACCGCTGCTACGTCGAGAGCTGTAGCTGTAGTGCTCTCTCGTCCGAGTAAAGCAATAAACAAAAAGAGAATAAAAAATTTGAAAAAAAAAAAATCTTCAAGCTCATCTGACATGCAAATAAAGCTTCAACTAGCCCCAAATAGGTGAACCCGAGCATGTGGATCAATCTGGACCATTATGAATAACATATCTAGGGAATGTTGTATGTACCAGTAAATCCATTGTAAATTCATTGTAACGCATTCGATACCATTTACACCGACATGACAACATGGGACCATCATCTATAAACAGTAATCCGCGAAAGAAACTACAGAGTCTTCTCCACCTCTTGAACCACCCTTCGGACGCCGTCAATCTCATGTGCAAATCTCCCCAGAAACATCCCATCAACTGCCTTCCCCAGACCGCCCGCTCCCCACAATCCGGGACCCGCGCTTCCCCCATACAGCACCCGCACCTCTCCTTGCCTACCACTACCCCCAGACTCCCGAACCACATTACGGATGCCTTCTACAACAGCGGACACATGGTCCACGCCCGCAGGCACGGGCTTCCCAATCGCCCAAACCGGCTCGTAGGCAAAAATCACCGGCGCATCAGCGGGTATAGCACCGAGAACTGGCCTTACCTGTACAGCAACTTCCTCGATAGCCCGTGTTATCGCCCGATCCCCCGCGGGGACCGTAATCTCCCCCACGCAAACTAGCGGGATTAGCCCATGTTCACAAGCAGCTTTCGCCTTCTTTGCGACCTCGTCATCCGTCTCGTGGAAGATGGCGCGGCGTTCTGCGTGCCCGAGCTCGACGATTGATACGCCGAGATCGCGTAGGGCGAGGGGGGAGACTTCGCCGGTGTAAGGGCCAAGGGCTTCCCAGAAACAGTCTTGGGCACCGAGGAGGAAGGTGTCCGTGGCGTTGGCTTCGCGGAGAATCTCGGCGCAGGGGTGGATGGTTAGGAAGTCAGGGATGAGGGCTAGGAGGAGGTCTTTTTTGTTGGAATTGTTGGAGTTGGCGCTGAGTTCGAGGAGGCCGCGGAGGTAGGAGAGGGTGCGGGAAGGGGCGAAGTACATCTTGAGGGAGACGATAAGGAGGGTTTGGGGGAGTGTTGGAGGCATATTGGTATCAACATAGACTGTATATATCTGTACAGATTGTGGATGGTATAGAGTAGAAGGTTAGTAGAGATGAGTATAGATTCTGTTCGCTATATAGATCTGCCACATCGTATGTGTGTATACTTGGCCTGTAGTGCAGCACGTGAGCGTGGGGGTCCCGTGACTTCTAAAGATATGTATGGGGCATGTGTACAGAGATACGCAGAGCCATTGTGCAGCATTCAGATGGAAACAGTCAAATCTGGTCCTGCTCTTAGCCAAGGACTGGTCTCATCTGAGTATACTTGTGCCTATACTCTGTACTGGATAGTGACTGATGTCATCATCGGAATACACAGGAACCGAACTCAAACAGGCAACTACGATGCTATACACTTGTCTACGAAGTCATCGGAAGCGATTCCTCCAATAATTACCGTGTATACACCCCCCTTCCCCTGAGGAAGGCAACATTCCGTGCCCCTCAACACACCTCAGAGTAGCTCTGAATCCCCTCTCCTCTTCTTGTCCATTAAAACGATTCGATTCCATTCCTTGAATTTGAAGCTTTTTTCCAATATCGGCCGTTCTGGAGGAGACTGGCCACCAATGAGACGGTGGATGGGATGAAGTAATACAATTGACGACTGCACCATACCCTAAAGAGTATGTAAGCGCAATTGAACGGGCAACTCTATCTATATTGGGGTCGTAATTGTAGGCTGGGCTGGATGCCGTGATGATATAAAATCCGGTTTTGTTTGCGATGCGGGAATAATTAGCATCAGTCCACTGTACATGGTAGGATCGTTGTCTGTCTACCGAGCATAACGTTGAATGCCACTTTGTACACCTACATAAACAGTCCAATTTTAGTGTCTCCTACTACTAAAGAGGAAAGCCGTTTGCACATGACCATATCGACCTACCACGAGTACATGCTACCCCATAGTAGTACATAGTAGTACACCTAGGAGTACTGCATTGAGTATCCCGAGATTCCGTAGAAACTGCAGATGTCCCGAAACGGCTAGTGCAGTCTCTCATTACGACCCTGTATTAGCGAGTCCCATCCTGGTGTATATTACCGAACCATCCAACTTAGTTATATTCTCATTGGCTAGCTCCCCGATGTGCATGACGCCACGGCGGGGCTGTGGCCGAAACCAGTAGTCGTTGAGCATCGGACATTCCATACTTGTATATGCAACTCAGGCATCTTTGTTGTTTGGCATCAGAATTGTTTGTGGTTCCGAGAAGAAAGGGACGAAGTTGAGACAAGAACAATGAGATTCAGGAGGGGTGAGTATGGTCAGGCCCAGCTATTTAAGGGCCGTCAATGTCCCCTCAATATCCTCATCATCACCATAATCATCATCCAAATCCTCTTCTCTCCCGGACCTCTGGATTTACTTCCGATCTATCCACTTTCCTTTTACAGTCCACTTTTTTTGTACTGATTATCCACCCTGTCTTATTAATCTCACTCTCTATCTATACAAAATGACCGACCTCCAGCCCCTCCGTATCGTCTTCGCCTGCGATGAAGCCGGCCAACCCTACAAGGAAACCCTCAAAGCCGCATTCGAAAAGAACCCCCTTGTCGCCTCCATAATCGACGTCGGTGTCGACTCCACCTCCGACAAAACCGCCTACCCACACCCTGCCGTCGCCGGCGCTAAACTCATCCGCGAAGGCAAAGCGGACCGTGGTCTCTTCATTTGCGGAACCGGTCTGGGTGTTGCCATCTCCGCAAACAAAGTTCCCGGAATCCGTGCCGTCACTGCCCACGACTCATTCTCCGTTGAGCGGTCCATCTTAAGCAACGACGCTCAGGTGCTCTGCTTCGGCCAGCGGGTTATTGGTATCGAGTTGGCGAAGAAGCTGGCTTCGGAATGGATTACCTACCGCTTCGATCCTAAGAGTTCTTCTGCTGCTAAGGTCCAGGCTATCTGTGACTATGAGGCAGAGCTCTCTGCTCAGTAATGCGAACTATGTGTACATGTGTTAACAGACATACGATTACGTTCGAAGACTTAGGCCTCGTTTCGTTGATAAGACTCGGTCTGCGAGGTGATTGTATAGATACGACATTCAGATGGTGCCATTTTCAGCCCTCTTCAACATTTTGATTATTAGCGTTATGATACCACGACTATGATGAATTTGGCTGGCTGAACCTTACTTTCTTCCGTATATAGTTAAAGATATTTCAATATACAAAGTACATGTGCTAATGTGTTCCGAATTATTTTCTAGAATTATTGTAGCTTTCCTCTCCAAGACCCTGTAATATACGGTCGTCTACTCAGTGAGGGTTGTCGTTTGGTGTTTTGTAAGCATACTAATATCCTCTTGTTTCAAATTTCAAGTGTTGCTGGGAACCACGGAAGTCGTTATTCCTGGTCAGCCGGGCCATACGGGAGGTTGCCCAGACCGTATTCTTTTCAAGAAACAGATTAATGATTCATTATCCATACATTGGAAGAAAAATCGTTTGGGTCCCAATCACCACCAGACCGTCTCGGAGTGGCAGTTTTCTTGAAGGACATCGTGCCTTCCAGCCATCCGTCTTATGCTCATTTCCTAAGGCTGGTCTTCCTGCACTTAAGTACAAGTTTCCTCGCCTCTGATATATCTGTTTACTATCACTTATTTTGAAAATTGGATACACCAACAATAAGCTGAATCTTCAAAACTCTCTCTGTGGATATGCTTCCCGGAAGATCTACCAGCTGAATCCGGTGAAATACACGAAATACTAGCTATTGAGGAGGGCCGGGTAATCTAGAAAGTATACTTCCGTATTCTGGCTCCATTTGCATGGTTTTGTCAGCCTCATCAGTTTTTCATGGATATTGGATGGCTTGGTGAGAAGTCCTACAGCGAAGTCGTAGCCAACCTGGACCGGAAGTTGGTGCAGTCTGATGGATGAAGGATACAACAGTTTTAGGCTGGGAAAGTGCGAGGTGAGGTGCAGTGCGTGGCTTCAGTATCTGAAGAGTTTGGCCTTGATGGTGATGATGCTGACGAGACTGATAAGACTGAGAAAGATGAAAAGGATGAGTGGCTGGATTGACGACGATCATGAAGACGATGATGAATTTGGTGAACACAGCCCAAGCAAGGTTACTCATTATCTCTTTGAAGCTAAGTAACATCAATACAATATACTGCTGCAACTCAACCAGGAAAGAGGGCATATCAACAGATTTCCTCTTTGGGCCTAGTACGAGCGCTGTTGTAGACTCTGAGTCAGCTGGATTCTGCGGGGATCGATCAGCTTCGACAATCAACAAAATTATTGCCATTAAAGATGTGGTCTTGTTTCTGTACTATTTTCAGATCATTTGTCTTAGTTGCCCAAAACGAAGCATGTCTTTTGAATTAAAGGAAAAGGGCAATCGGCTCTACAAAGAGGGCGATTACAATGGCGCCGAAGAGCTCTTCTCCCAAGCGTGCGTTTCTCTCTAGTCTTGTATATTTCGGTCCACTAAAAAAGAAGCCCAACAATAGGATCCAGAAGAACTCCCGCGAACCAACCTTCTTCACCAACCGCGCGCTAACCCGTCTGCGCTTGGAGAAATGGTCCGGTGTCGAACAAGATGCCCGCGCTGCCATCGCGCTCTACGGACACGAAAGTCCCAACCGTCTCAAAAGCTCCAGCTATCTTGTACAGGCACTCCTAGGCCAACACCAACCACAAGCCGCTTACGATATCGCCATTGAAGCCTACCGCGACAGTCTCTCCGCTAAGTCCCCGCAGACTGAGAGCCTCTCCAAGTTTGTTCTGCGGGCTAAGCAGCAAATCTGGGCACTTAAAGAGACCCGACGTCTCCGCGAAATGAACGATACCCTTGCGACAGTGGAGGGGCTTATCGAGACTGAGCTGCAGCGCTCACTAGACGAACTGCGCCGTCAGCTAGATGCCGGGGAGATTGGGGAGATCGGATACGTGGAAGATGAGAAGGCGTTGCGTGGGGACATGGATAAGAATATCCAAAATACTCGCGAGGCTTTCCAGGCTGCATCGAAGGGGGAGATTGCTGAGCGGGTAGTGCCGGACTATCTGGTCGATGGGATCTCATTTGAGATCATGCACGATCCGGTCATTACGCCGTCGGGGACCAGTTTCGATCGCGTGGGAATCGTCAAGTATGTTGAGCAGTCTGGGACTGATCCCTTGACGAGAGTGAGCATGTCGGTTAAAGATCTACGGCCTAATTATGCGCTTAAGGCGGCTTGTGAGGAGTTTCTGGATAAGAATGGGTGGGCGGTTGATTGGTGATCTTTTTTCCTTTCGCTCTGGAGATTGCTTTTTTCTTTTGTTTTAGCTATCGCATCAAATACCCGTCTTTGCTAGCATTTATGGCGTTTGTTGGCTACTTAATTTACAATGTCAGATAGAGTATCATCGCAATGTAGAGTTGTACAAATAGATTCCCTTCATTATTCGCATAAATCAGTCATCAGACTCACAGCCCGGCATAAATAGCTAGGCTACCCCACTTCTCCCCCCACCATCAACAAGACTCAACCACCTCAACGCATCTCATCCTCCGTCACTACAGACCACAAGACCACTCTTATTGATCCTATTTTTATTCACAAAACAAAACGCCGAAATGTCCGCCTACCTCAACACCATCACCAACACCTCCTCTTTCACCCCCGAGGTCCAAAATGCCGCGGCTGCCCTAGCCCCCTCCAAGGAGACCCTCCAGGCCGCCATCGATGCCGCTCTGGCCATGGACGAGACCGCCGCCACACTGAGCGGCGAGCAGGCCGAGCTGCTCAAGAAGGGCTTCGAGTATGCGACCCAGGTTGTCAAGATGTTGGAGAAGGAGCCTGCGCCGGAGGAGAAGTTGGATGTACGTTTTCTGTTCTGGGGAGTTGGGGAGAAGCTTTTCTTGGATGTAAGAATGAATGAGTTACTGACTGGAAATCAATAGCTGTACAAGTATTACAAGCGTGCGAACAATGAGACCCCCGCTCAGCCGTCGATGTTCAATTTCGAGGTTTGCATTTCTTATCTGTTGCCTTGAAAGGATGGGACGGAAACTGACAGCATACAGGCTAAGTACAAGTACAACGCCTGGAAGGAGATTAGCCACATCAGCGAGCAGAAGGCTCTGGTCCTCTACATCAAGCAGGTTGACACTCTTATCAACAAGTACGGCACCCGCTCGTAAACGCATCTACGCGCGTGTTTGGCATACATATGGCTTTTGGTAGTTGTTTTTTTTTTTTTTTTTTTTTTTTTTTTTTTTGGGGGGGGGGGGGGGGGGGGAGGGGGAGGATATTGCTAGTCACAGATAGTATATCATTACAATTGAATGCGAGTTTATCACCATAGTTATCACTGGGAGCTGTCTAACCATCCCATGTCTGCCCTAACCAGTCTGGTTCCGGGTGACTTGCCGTTGCGCACCATGGCTCATCCCGAGGTCCATACGGTGTTAACGGGACATCGTAGGGCATTCGGAATCCGACTAGGACATCCTCTAGACTAGACTTGGTTTTAGCGGGACGATCTTGCTTGAAGCACGGAACCATCTTGGCTGTCTTAGTCTCCGGAGAACCATCAACGTACAATCCGGGCCATACAACCACACCAATCTCCCAGCTGCAGACTCTAACTTCTCCCTGCGCATTAACAGCTGCACCCCACGCTTGGGTAGACAGGTTCGCAGAGGTCACTATCGCCCAGTCTACAGATTCCATTCCTGCATCTGAGAACCGTATGTAGGTCTTAATATGAGGCGCCGCACGACGACGACCCGCTTCCTGTCGAGGAATAGATTCTGCTTCAGCAGATGATGTCTCGAGACCAAATTCACTATCCCCTGCCCATTGTCGCAGATAAGGACGTATGTACTGTAGCTGTTTCTTCTGAGGCGCACTCTGCGTCTTCATGTGAATGGATCCACCGGAGCCGTAGCCGTTGAGTGAACGACGAATCTCGTCCGGCGTAGGGAAGATAATAGAGAACCGCGGATGCGGTGTTGGGGATGAGTATTGCGCGAGAGAATCAAAGAAGATATCGTTTAACCATTTGTCTGTTTGGCCTAGTGATGCAATCGAGGATATCTGCTCTTCGTCAGCGGGTTTTGCTATGCTTTCTAGGATGGGTCAGTTACCTGGAGTACAATATGTGCCGTCCCAGAATGCGGCGCCAGCGGGACATGTCGTATAATATCTTTCAAAGCCGGCCATCCCCACAGCGTTTGCTTTTTGGCGTTCATAGTCTCAACTTTCTGTTTCGAAGGCACGCTGGCTATCAGCGCTGCCCGCACAGCCTGGAAATTGAAACGTTCCAACTGCTTGACCAACTGTCCTGTCTTTTTTCGTCCGTATGCATTTAGATAACTGAGTAGGTCTTTCTTGAACCTGGCTCCGCTGCCATAGCCCCCGGTCCCTTCAGGGGTGGATGTGTTTGGTAACAGTGGTAGAAGAGGAGAGCGCCAGGCAGCTTGAGTCATGTTTGCCCAGTCTCCGGGGATCATGTTGGCAGTATGGATTATTACCCTAGTACCGTTAACAAATTGAAGCCTGAGCGTCATGGATGGAAAGCATACTGAGCAAGATCATCATGTCGAAGCAGAATCATCATCTTGGAATGATGTGTCCCAAACGGCTCAGGCATATATGCAACGATCGGTTCCACATTAGGATATCTCGAACATTGTTCCTTTAACACCATTAGCAAGCATACTTTGATCTGAAAATAGAGGGAAGAGCTACTCCGTACATCAATTCGTATCCGATTAGGCGCATCCCTCTTCCACGATCCATGTACAACCTTCACCTTGACCAAGTCCCTGACATCCTCATCAAACTGGATCATTAGAAAATCCACATCAATTAAGAAATTAAACTGCCAGCATTCGCGGATCATCGGATCCCCGAGAATATCTCGCAGCCGAACAGTGTCGACATTGTTCCCCGACGACGCAGGTAGATCCCGGACGTGGGTGAGTTGGATTGGGGATGGATGAATGGTAGTAGGTATCTCTTCCTGCTTTGAAGTTCCAGTGGTTTTTATCTCATCAGATACTGCTGTAGTGCCAGTAGATCTCTGGCGTCGTTGTGGAGGTGGCGTAATAGATCGGTGGAGTGATGCCAAGCCATTGTTTCGTGCCGGTGATTCATCGGGATTTGTTGACTCATGGTGCTCAGAAGATGAAAGTTTTGTCCTTTTTGCAGGGTGATTCATCTCTATCATGGATATTTGGTGGTGGTGATGATGGTAAAAGAAGGGGCCGCGAGAAGTGGAAGACCGCAAGTGACGCAGCCATTGAAGCGACGGGTTTCGTCCGGCATAAGGAAGATAATACAGAGCCATAAACCGAAGTATAACCTGAATATTGGATTGATGAGGAAACATGTTCTTCTTCTCACAGTGTACTAACACCAACTATTTTCTAAATAATTCTTGGCAATGATAAAACTAAACGGTCATTTTCATTGAATCTGCCACGCCCTCATATTTACCACAACCGAAGACGCGGTATTAACAATGCAAATCTAGGGTTATCAGAGCCACAAAACAAGATGGACGAGGTATGAAGGACTTAATTCTATCACTATCCGATGGCGGTCTAATGTGGTCTATCATCAAATCCTCCTGCGAAGTTCATCAGGGAGGATTATCTAGGATGGTCTATCTCATATTGTACAATGATAGTAACGCACAAGGAACAAGCACACGAAGTGAGAATTTATTGCATTCACCACAAGAATCTTTGGATCATCCCCGGTTCCTGTAGCCACTCGAAACCCTTGTACAAGAAAACATATCCCGTCACAGCATTAACAGCCAAGAACCACAGGGTTTCCAAGAACAGAGGAGAATAAGCCACCACGTGCGCACGAACAATCTCTTTTTCCTCCTCCGGTCGGTTTAGACGATAAACAGCCGGAATCGGCTGCGGAGGTAAATGCAATCTCCACATAACCCACGGGATGATAAAGTAACGGGGCTCGACAAGGGGCGCTGTGACCAGCGAAAGAGCCGTCGCAGCAAGCCAAATAATCACGAAGCTCACCCGGGTCGGTTCCAACTGTTGCTTCTGGCGCGTAGCAATGTGCGCCTGGATCCTTGCCATGACTTCTGGCGTGACAGGATCTTTCTGTTCAGGAGGAGCAGCCTGTTTCGGGGCTACTTGTTTGCGGTTGGTTTTGGCTTTCCTGTCGGCTTCCTTTTGCTGTTCTCTCTTTTCTTTCCTCGTAACTGGTTTTGTGGGAGCCAGATCTGAAGCCGGAGCCGGCGGTTGTTGAGACTGCGGCGGCATGGACATCAATCGAGGCGCTGGCGCAATCGTGGTGAAGCCGAATGCAGAAATAACTGCCCAAGCACCAAGGAAATAAATTAGCACGGCTCCGTACTTGATAGCTGGGTGATACCGGAGGATTCGGAAGGCATAGAAGACATAGTGACGGTTATCGGCCAGAGTGAAAGGATGGACAATGGTGTTGTAATGAACCGCAGCCAGCATAACCGGAACGACCGCCAAAATAGTCAATGAGGATGGGAGTCCCCTCTGTCTCTTGGGGAAGCTGTAATCCAAGAGCTTTGGAAGAAAGCTCCTTGGGAGGACTAGATTGGCAACGGGGATGGCGAGAATAGGCCACGAAAAGAACAGGAAGTAAGGCCAGATGTAAAGCATCTGGGGCAAATGAAGACCTGCAGTATGGAATTCCTTGTGTCCTATAAAATATATTAGTCTCCATAGCGTGCAATACCCTCGTTGCAAAGACTTACCCAAGACGACACCATTGTTCCATAGTATGAAACCACCAAAAGCTGCCAGAATGAGAAAGTGAGGCACTACAGAAACAAGCACTCGGGGAAGATTGTTCAGTGCAGTCGTGGCGAGAGATACGGTAGTCTTGAAGTAGTCTACAGTGACGAAGTTAGCGGAGAATGCCATCATTAGATTGTCAAGGATGTCTCACCCGCAAAAGAAGCATCGGACACCAGAGGATCATACAGCTCATTCTGGAAGCCTTTCTTTGCGATTTCATTCAGCCCAGAAACGTTACATCTGTTAGTAGACAGACGCAGTGTTCGGAGCACCTGCAATCCACCGAAAAACACGGAGACCCAAAAGATGTTGGTCTGTCTAAAGACAAGGGCAACCAGCCCGAAGAAAAGGAATATAAAAGACTGAAGAGGAGCAAATTCTTTCTTAGTAGCACGCTTAAGCTGCCAATTGTACGCCTCAACGACTACCACAAGGGCAAGGATATCGGTATAGTAGAGTCCCGAGAAGAAGAACAGTGGCGGGAATAAACAAATGTTCAACACCGTGTGGCTCAACCGTGCACCTGCCGGGCGAGACTTGCGGTCATTCCGCAAGAGCTCTAACACAGATTGAAGCCTCCAAGGCAAGAGAACAGCTGTTGCTGCGACATTCGTGGTACGCAGGGCATCCGTACCGAGTTCCGTCGGCGAGCCGCGGAGAGCAAGCATAGCGGCGCAAATCAGGTACGACCAGAGATACAGTCCCGGGGGAGTCGTAATCTTCGGGTTCCAGTATGTCCATTTATGTGCCCAGTAGGCTTGCGCCTGGGGAACATGGAAAGCTTCGTCGAGATATGGCTCCGGAACGACTGCGCTGACTCGGGTCTTCCACAAGGGAATCAGCAACAAAGCGAAAGGAACCGCATACCGGGCGGCTCGAGATAGACCCGAATCGGGCAGAGTGGCACTCATGATGGCCAGGTCTGGGTATGTTTTTTCCAATTGCGATCTGTTGGAGAGCTGTAGAGGTCAAATTAGCAAACGGGGTGGAATAGCTGGCAGAGAAGCTCGATGCAAACAAGCCAAACATACCGTATCGGGCTGTGGATGGCCGCAAGATCTCCGAACAAAACAGCGCTTGCTCTTTTTTCGTCTCGAAGCCTAAAGCAAAAGGAAAAGAAATATTCGTCAGAATTCTGGTTATTTGTGACGGCAAAAGCCAGCTTTTGCTTCAAACACTGGGATTTCCAAAATCTACACGTCGTGACCGTTAATGGCCTTCCCTCTCCCGCGGGGCATCACGCCCCCGGAGATCGCCTTTCTCGCTGAGATGGAACAAGTTAACATAGTGCCTCGCCAGAGATTAGAAGGCCTGGAGCTTCTTGGGGTGAGTCAATTGGGTTCACGGGTAGCCCTGGTGTTGTCATCGCGAGTATCGACAGTGCGGACAACGCGGTTGTGATAAACGCCAAATGAATGGCAGCATACTGCTACAACTCTCTATATACCAGTTCACTCAATTGACCGTTCCTACAACTAGGGTCCCGTCGAACCTCTCCTGCCTCCCCGCCGCGCTACCCTCCCACTATGGCTCGCCCTCCTCCTAAAACGCCAACGTCGCGCGAACATCGTCCCACCTTCCTGGCTCCACCCAGAAGCCCTATCCCTAATCCTCGAAATTGAAACACAACATAGCGATTACCAGAATGCCTTCTCCCCACCACCTCCACTGCCAGGACAACCAAGTGTCCGAGATCGAGAAACACAGCAAACGCCAGTAGCCATGCCACGATCTACACAAGACGGTGAGCGGTATTACGCCTCCCCACCGTTTCTTCCGCAGAACGTTGCACGGGACTATATACCTCCTGGGGAACCGCCCTCATTACCGTACCATTGGTTGGAGGTTGGGAATGTGTTGTTGGATGCGGCGAGCGATGATTTGGTGGATCCGGATCAGACACGGCGGTTATTAAAGGAGTTGCGGGAAGTGCGCATGGCTAAATTCCGGGCTGGTACAGATGTCCTTGATGCTGCTGCAATAGGAGGAGGGGGGGTTGCATTAACAGGGGTTGGCGCGATGGAAATTGGGGAGGGAAGAGGGTTTGTCACGGGGGTAGTGGATGGGCTTAGGTATATCATATCCTTGATGGTTATCGTCTTCTCTTTCCACTAACAGAATTTTTGAAATAGGAAAATCGGAGCGTCAAAGGAGCAAGCACGGAGAGAGCAAATGGCCGAGGACATGGCCAACGGCGGATATGGTGCTACCCAAGAAGACGACGACGAAATGGAATTTTGAACATCCTCAATTATTTATGAACGAAACGATACGAATGAATCTATATAATATTATATCACGAAGGCAACATAACTATCACATCAAAAGCCTGTTCGACCCGGTTTCTGTCACAGCTACGTACAGATACTCTTCTACTCTTCATGTGCCCACTGACTACCGCCAAGGACGAATATAAGATATTGACCTCGATGATGGCGTATATCCAATAAGCAATGGAATTTCCTGGCTACCATTGTCCGTTTTTAAACTAATCTTCGGAATTGATACTTTCATTGTCTCAAACACTCGTAAAGCTCCACAGATTCACTTTCTTCTCTTCCCAGGGCTTATTGCAAGCCTAAGATGATGGTAACCTAGGAAACTCAACATCACAGAATCCTCCTTCCTTCGATGAGACTTTGTTCCTCCGAGAGACCATTCAACGAACCGCCAATATACCATTTCTCTCGAAATTTCAGCAATATCCGCAAACCATGCGGGCTCTACCTGTTGAGTTCAAATGTTGAGAACCCCTTCGTATATCGTCTAATCCGGCTAATCCGGCTAATGCAGACTCCTTTCCCCCTAAATCAGTGAGTTCCTTGAACCATGAATACGTCTTAGCAAGCTAATTATACTCAGAATCACGGTTATACCCGCAGATATCCTCGAAGAGAATGGGCATGACAAGCGATGTGTATGGTCCCAGGAGGTCTACCTCAGACTCTTTGTGCCTTTGGCAGGATGCCATTAGTTTCTGAAATAGTTCAGACGATTGAAGGGATCATGGATAGCGACACTCCAGGCTGACAAAGATGTTGAAATATAATTCGCGCTCAGCGACAGATCCGGAAAAGTTTTCACTTTAACAGCCATGGGTATGTGCATAATGAGGGCAAAGAGACAACATTTCCTGGGAACTCGAGGATCTTAGTGATGTTGAAATCATCATCAAACCTCACATAGTGAGGAGGTTCGCCCCATTGATTCATAGAAGGCAGGCTTCATCGCAATGGGAGGAACCAGTATCTTGCAAGAAATATATCCTAAGTTGAGATCGTAGAGAAAGCTTAATAGATCTCATGACTATATATATAGAGGTGTAGTCGTTTAGTCATTAAATATGGGCAATTCCAAACTATCTTTGTAATAGACACTATATGCAGATTCTATAAAATGAGCTAACCATATTGTCAAAAGGTTACATGACCACATGTATTCCTCTCTATAATCCCCTTACTATCCTTCCCGTGGCAACAAATAACATCAACTATGGACAGAATCTGCTAAACCTGGGCGTATCGAATATATCAGGGAGCTGCATAAAGGGGAACCGGCTGCAACCAAAGCCTGGGCGTGTGTCTAGTAGCACATGGGAAAAACTAAGCTTGTGGACGGCATTTCAAATGATGATGCTGGGCTAGGAATAGTCATGCAGATGTTGTCCATTCCCAAAATTATCTCTACTGGATTAATGTTTCCTTGTTTCACCTATTTCTTATCCACGACTTTTAACATTTAAACTAACCTCCATGATTGGGCTCAACCGGGAGCGCAAAACACAACAGCAGCTATTTCTGATTTACAAGGAGTCATACATGAACATATATTGAATCATGACAAAAGATGCTTTACTATAAGTGCTAAGCGATTTATCAGAGCAGCTGATGTATTCCCTTCCGCAATGGCAGAACATCTTATCTTTCTTAGATCGTTAGTATGGATGCTTTGGGGAAAGCCGTGCTCCGGTGAGAACATTCAGACCTGGCAGCAGATGTTGCTTACTCCATCCAAAACTGAGACTCTGCAATATTAAGCCAAAACTAAAGGAAAACGTAGCATACGCATGCTATCTATCCCACGCGACAGCATGCCACCTCTACTTCCTCCGATTCCATTGACAGGAGGATTATCCGCTCATGGTTTATTGAAAATTCATGCCTCTTGGTATGGAAAGCTTGTCTAAAACTTTATCCCTAGAAAAGACAAGTGGGTTGAGTGGACTATGCGTTGGTCCTTAATATGGATAGCATATCTATGATTTCCATCTAAGATAGTTGTCCAGCGGTACTCAGTATAGTGTCATGTCTTGTTTCATTCTCATTCTCAACCACCCGATGCATATACTAGAAGAAGAAACCTGTCCTCCTTCGAGCATATTACATCACATTACACTCCTACTCTTTTGGATCGGTTCCTCCTGCCAGAAGTTTCCTCGCGTTGAGACAAATGGATAGCCCTACTCTTCCCCCGCTCCCTGAACGGATTGAACCTGAACATCTTGCCCTAATTATAAAACTGCACGACTCTAATGAAAGAACTCTGCTCGCAACGGGATTCTGGCCGTGTCTTTGGATTAGTGATTTGAAAGAACTCGACGAGGTAGTGAGCGATGTTCCGAATGATCCAGGATACCATCACCTCATACGGCTTCTCATGAAGCCAGGGGAGTTGTCGGAATCGGTTCGCTCATGTTCATGCCTATTTCTCTCTCATGTCATATTTAAGTCCTGAATAGAAACAGCAAGGCTGAACCGCGAGAGAACGACTTCGATTGCAAAAAACACCCCCCCCCCCCCCCTTGGGCCCCGCATCCCAAGTGCCAACATATCAACTCAGAACAGGAAAGGGCTGTAAAAAGAGAAGAAAGATGCATGGCTAGTAAAGCCACGAAGTACCTCGAAGTAGCCCACATCTAGAGGGTTTTGATAGCAAACCACCTAAATCTGAGGCCATCGCTGTGGCGTAACCTGACTATTTTTTGGTCCGAGAAAAAGACAAAAACCTAGAAAGGTGCGCTGTTCGGACCCGCAAAGACCGAGACTACAGAATCTCATTGTCATGACTGAAACCATCCACTCCGCATAAGATAGCTGCGAATTTGGCTTTAAACTAATATCCACCTCCTCGGACAAAAGGACCATGGACTTGGAATTCCACTGGTTGAAGATTAGATCTCGCGGCTCCGGAAAGGCCTCCTGCTTGAAATGCCAGAGCTTTCTGCAGGTCATCCATGTAGGCGTGGGAATTTCAGGTTCTGGGATTGTCTGACCGAAAACCAAATTCGCTATGGTGACAGAATTACACTCACAACTCATGACCCCAAGGGCACCCTCTTCCAAGTGGGGAGTTGATACGTCTTCAGTGTTACCTTAGCCGAGTGGCTGCTCTGTCGGGAAGTCGGAGGTGCCTGGCAATTACGACGAGGATTACGATGGCGAACACGATGTGATGATCTACGATTCCGACTCAGAATTCTAGGGCCTCAGTGGAACTGCGACACTAATAACAAGCAAGATCCATGTGCAAACCCTGCGCATTTTTCAGCTGTTCCCTGAGATGTCTGAGAACCAGGCATGACATTGCTTGGCGCTATTATGGCGAAAATGATTTCTTAGGGGTCGTTTGAAGCAGGAATTGACAAGGGCAGGGTTGGTGTAACGAAGAGTGTTGGAGTGAGTTTGTAGCGGATACAGTCATTCTGAATGTCACTGAGCGCAGACGTTTGTTCATGTTCTGTTTATTGTGTCGTCGACCGGTACAAGGACTGTTTCGCATCGGCTGATCCTGAGGTATCCAAGGGACAAAGGTCGATGATTGCGCGGATTCGAAAGCTTGAGATATTTGTCCGAGAATACCAATTGTAAAGGAAATAAGCAAGCTCTTTCTCTTTTATGATAAGCAATGAGAAATGCCAAGACTATGTTCACCATGTTACTCCGAAGAAACCAAAAGACAGGATTAAAAGAAAATGAAGTTGCTTGCATTGACTCCTGAAAATGTCCAAATTACCGCTGAAGAAGCAACACGGTAACGCCTAGAGATTCTATCCTGGTAAAAAAGAATAAGAGAGCAGAGATCTCGAAAAGTAGGTTTGGGATAAATATAAAACACGAAGGGAGAGTAGTGCAAATACTCATGAAGCATTGTGTTGGTCCTTATGTATCATCTTCTTGCGTGCCGCCAAAATCATATCGTCTCTCCGCTTCTGCAACATACGCTGGCGCTCTTCCTTACTTTGCGACCATCCTCTCGACGACGGCTCGGGAACTTCTGAAGCACTTTCGCCCGTAGCTCTTGAGCTGAGATTGTAGCGGGAAATCAGGTCCTGTCCGTCCGATTTCGGGGCGCTTCCGGATGAGGATGCGGGCTGTGTCCTGGGAGGAGTCCCGGCGGTAGTAGTAGGAATCGGCGGTTGGAACGACGGTGGCGGCTACAAAAACGAAAGAGGAACACCATTAGCACTCTATATCATATCATACAGCAGCATGTTCCGCGAAGATGACAAGCAAGCAAACTCACCACTTCCAACCCTCGCCCACTCAATATCCTCTCCGTAGTCGCCGCAACACTACCCCCATTCCGCTGCAAATCCCACATAATTTCCCGGGTATTCAGCTGCGGAAACATTTGCGATATTTGCTCGACCTGAGCTGGGTCCACGGCATGACCGCGCGCGCGAGTACGGCTACCTCCGGTGCCCGGCTCATCGTCGCGCTTGAAGAACCATCGGATCACGAAAAAGGACACGACAGCCAAGGTCAGGAGCGAGGGTATGTTGAGAGAGGGCTCCTCTTCAGACATCGTCTCGAGCGGTTCGTAAGACATATGCTGCAGCGCGTGCTTTCTCCGGTCGATCTCGATGAGGCCAGCTCGATAGGTTCGGAGACGAGAGTGGAGATAGAATAGCTAGTAAAACGCAAGCGTACTCCGTAACAATGCGTATCTAAAGAAGGAGATCGGATTTATGGTATTTGCAATCCAGCAGCTTCACAACAATAGTGGGCAGTTGGGCAGTGGATGCAGGTGATAAATGACGGTTATGATGATCCGCGGAGAGGAACGGCGATGGTTAAGGCGGTGGGCGACAGCCGATGAACAGTCGGCGGTTCGATCTAAAAGGCGATGAATTCGTGGAGAAACGTGGTATTGTCGACGCTGGAGCGAAGAAGAAAGCGAGGGGAAGATAAGAAGACGACGAGCTGATGTGGTGAAGTAGTGAAATGGTGAAGTGGAACAGAGCGGTGCCCTTTCCTCTTCCGACCGCTGCCTTTGCAACTCAGAAGCCGATACAAAGGTAACTAAATATGATTGCCGACAGGGTTTATAGATTAGAGAGAACACAAAAATATAATATATATATCATTGAGCCGTATATCATAACATAAAACCCGTGGCTTCCAGACACCATTATACATCAACCTGAAAACACCATCCTTTCCGACCCATTACGTGCAAAAGATGACTATAGACAAAACGAACCCAATAACCAAGATGAACAGAAAAAGTAGGCAAATGGTCAGTGGAAGTCATTCCCCAAGACCGCTACTTCATATCCGCAGGAGTCAATGCCTGGACAATACTCGTTCCTTCACTGAACCTCGTCCGGAAGATCCGGTTCGCGTTCTGGAACATGCCATCCTTCAGGGAAACGATGATGAACTGCGATCCCTTGAAACGGGTCTTGATCAAACGACCGATGTTCTGTGTGTGAGACAGATCAAGCGCAGCATCGACTTCATCCAGAATGTACATCGGTGCGGGTTTGAATTGCAGCAGAGCCATGATCAGCGAGAGGGCGATCAGGGACCTAGTGATTCGTTAGCTGTGCACAGTAGCGAGAGGAGGGATGGAGGAAACATACCGTTGACCACCACTCAGCTCAGTCAGACTTTGCTTCCACACCTTACCCAGACTGACTTTAACTTCCAGACCATCGGTGATATCCTTGCCCTCCGGAGGATCCAGCTTCGCAAAACTGCCGGGCAGAAGCTCCGAGAAGATCTGACCAAAGTCGGCATTGACCTTAACCCAGGTCTTGTGAAGAGCCTCCTTCTTGTATTCATTCAAGTTAATGATTGTCTCTTCGATCTTGCGCTTGTCGCGGATCACGGTCTTCATCATGTTCTTCAAAGCAGCTTCCTTCTTCTCAACGCTGTCAATCATGTTCATGACCTTCGGGTTGATCTTCTTCTTCATCCCCTGGAAACGTTCGGTAACGTTGCGCAGCGTCGACTTGCATTCCGCAATGTTCTGGTTCTTGAAGTCATAAACAGTATTGGAGCGTCCGAAATTGTCCTTTTCGTCAGCAATCCACTCATGCTCTGATTCCATATGAGCAACGGCCTGAGCGGCAGCATGCTGATCTTTCTGCAGCTTCTCAAGCTGGTGCCCAAGCTTCTGCATCTCAAGACCCTCTTCGGTAATCCGGGAGTTCTTGGTCTGCATCGCTGTCTCGAGCTCCCGCAGTTCTTCGTCAAAGCCAGTCAATTTGGCTCTCTCGTCATCGAGCTGGGCTTGAGTAACGTCATGGGCATCCTATTTTGATGTGCGTTAGATTCATATCAATAGACGGTAATGGGATTTGGCATACCTTAATACGGGCTTGTTCTCTCTTCATCGACTCGATTTCTTCGATTTGAGCCTTGAGAGTATTCTCAACCTCTGCAGCCTGCTCCTCAGCCGCTGAGAGGTCGCTTCCAACCTGCTCGGATTCCAATCTCGAATTCTGGAGTTCCTTTTGCAAGGTCTTGACGGCATTGGTGTTCTTAGAAAGGTTCTTCTTAAGCGAATCAACCGAAGTCTGCAATTCTGCGAGCTTGCTGTCTTTATTGTCGTTGAACTCGCCCATGTCCTTCTCGATTCGCTTAATATTCTTGGTTGCTTCGCTCTGTCGCGCCTTGGCGTCGGTAATGTCCTGCTTCAACTGTTCGATGTTCGCTCGCATTTCCTCAACAGCTTGAATGATAGATGACGACGAGTTGTTACCAATCTGCTCTTCCGTGAGCTTGATCTCGTGGGTCTTGAGGTCTAGTTCTTGCTTGAGTGCGCGCGTAGCGTCGAGCTTCTTCTTCTCCTTTCTCATGTTCTCTTCCAAGCTCGCCAAGTGACGCTCCTTAATCCGGATTTCTCGAGTGATTTCGTTCAATTTTTGCAACGTGACAAGTACTCCACTCGAATTCGGTGCGCTACCTCCAGACAAAGTGCCTGACGGGTCATAAACATCACCATCGAGAGTAACGCTCTTCATACGGACAGATGGATCGAATGTCACTCGCTTGGCCGTATCCGCATCCTGGCAAACCAGCGTGTTCCCAAACACATAATTCATAGCAGCCGTAACTTCTTCCTCGTACCCGATCAGCTCCAAGGCAAGATCAACTTTACCAGGTGCAATGTTCTGAGCTGCGCCGATCTTCTCCACGGATGCCCTGAAAGATGAGATCTTGTTTAAGGGGATGATGGTTACTCGCTTGCGTAGCTTGCCCTTCTGGAGTAGATGAGTACCGGTTTCAGAGCTATCGACGACAACGTTATACAGGCGACCGCCAGCGCAGATTTCCAGCGCCGTCGCAGTGGGAATCTTTTCCTTGTCCAAAGTAAAGAGCTGGGCAACCAAGCCCTTGACTTTAGATCGGTCAAATCCGGGATGTGGGTCTGTATAATTGAAGTCAATGTTGGCCACCCTTCTCTTGAGTTCATCGGCTCTTCCTCGGAGTTCACGGATATCCTTCTGCAGGCCACTTTGTTCCTGGTATATCTGCTCTTCTTTATCAGGTTCATACCCAAGTCTCGTAAGCTCAGATTCCAGCTTCTTGGCCTGCGACTTCAGACCCTCCAAATCTTGTAAAAGACCAGAGTTCTGCTGCTTTGCCTTTTTGGCGCGCGGCTCCTCTTCTTTAACCCTCTTTTCCAAATGAGCAATCTTGAGTTTGGCTTGCTCTTGTTCTGTGGCAGCACCGCTAGCACGGTTTCGGGCGTCTTGCAATTGTCCTTGGTACCCACTTTCCAGACCTTCCTTGGATGCGACACCAGTTTGTAATGACTGGAGCAATTCTTCCTTCTGTTCTACTCCGGCGGTCTGAGCGTCAAGTTCCGCCTTCGCAGTATCGTATTGGGCTTGTAGTTTATCATAGATGTCCTTCTTTTCTTTGAGAAGCTTCTCAAGGTCATTCACGGTCTTTTGGTTGTCCTTCTGCCTTTCCTTCTCCTCTACAATACTGGCATTCTTGAGATCGAAAACAGTCGTCAATCGGACCAGCTCATGCGAATGAGCCTTAACATCATCTTCAAGGCCTTGAAACTTTCCTCCTTTGCGCAACTCTTTATCGCGAGCTGCCCGCACCCGCTTAACGTCTTCCTCCAGATGACCAATTTCGTTCTTCAGTTTAGATGCGTTATCCTCAAATGTTTGGACTTTTTGCCTCTTGTCTTCACACTCATCTCCAGCAACCCGTAACCGTTCGTTGCCTCGGATGTAGTCGTGAGCGACAACCAGCCTCGTTAACCGCTCCAGGTCGTTCTGGGTCTGTTGGAAATCGAGAAAAGCACGCTTCTCGGCACGAAGTTTTTCGAGTTTCGGTTCGATTTCTTCCTTCAGTAGTCCCTCCATTTCACGCAGTTTCAAGTCCTTCTTGCCCATTGTCTTGCCCGCCTTCTCCCGTCTATCCTCGAACATTCGCGTGCCTGCTGCTTCCTCGATCATGGACAGAATCTCAACAGCCTTCATATTCAAAACCTTCGTAATTCGTCCCTGCATAATAAGGAAGTTGGGGTTGTTAATGTTCAGCTGAACACTCTGGAAGAGGTTCTGCACCGTCTGCTGTTGTGCGCGATGGCCGTTGATCAGATATTTGCTCGTACCGCCGAGGACGATCTGTCGCGTAACGGAAATATTCGCATATTCCTCGAAACCGATCGGGGATTTCGCGGTATCACGGTTATCGAAGACGATGGTCACACTGGCCTTCGTCACACCGGCCTGGCCACGTTTGTAGATGAGATCTTGGAGGTTCTGCGCCCGAACCGTGCTCATATTCGTGATTCCGAGGACGAAACAAATCGCATCGAGAATGTTGGATTTACCACTGCCGTTCAGGCCAGTGATCGAGTTGAAGGATTCGTCCCTATTGGGCAGTAGTCAGTACCATGTCTTCCATTCAAATAATAGAGTCGATTGCATTCCGCAGATATCGACCTGAAGGAGCCAGAGACACATAGGAGTTGCATACCATCCTGAGACGACCGTACGCACAGCGTACGATTTGAAGCCCTGTCAACGTAAGATTAGCGGGACATGCGAAGGGTAATTCAACAACAAAAACTTACGTCAATAATAATTTCTGTAATCCGCATGGTTGCGACACCAATCCAGTCCCATGCACTCAGTTGTTACAGTACATGAGATGGAGATATGGCGATAAGAAAGTAGATGTGCGTACGATCGCTGGCCGCCGAGATGGTGGAACGAGACTGTTTTTGGCGGGCGCGGCTGTTTTGCCGGCGGTAATCAGGTGTTTATGGTTTACCGCTTTTGGAATGGCGCCAGGTTGGATGAATAAGCATAGAGGGGTCGGTTCGGAAAGCACATGATCATTATCGATCTACGATGTAGAATTGAAGTCCTACTATGCACGAGCCCAGGAGGATAGACAGTAGAAAAGAAAAGATCATCAAGTCATTTGGTTTCAAATAGAATAATATCCTAATCCCATGCAGACCACCTAGTTTAAGAAATGCGCCCTTGCTCTAAAGCAAAACTGCCATACCAGCAGCCAATGCCAGAACAGAATATCACAAAATACTGGTAGCCGACCCAACGCCTTTGCTGATCGATTAGCTAGTTACCTTAACGACAATTCACGAACCGGGTGGGAATCCGACTGTGCGCGCAATGCCACGGCCGGGGTCGAGTCTGTTGTCTAGATCCTCATATCGCAAAATAAACTCACGCTACATGAAGTTACCTTCGTTAGTACAATCCCGGCTATGAGTAGTACATAAACTCCGGACAAGCTGTTGGACATACCCTAATCTTCTTCCAGCTGGTAGGATCCCATATGAGGTAGACTCCACGCTCGCTCACTCCACGCTCAACATCAACCGGGCCAGGATACGTCTCATCACGAGTCAGCCAACACCGTTCAATCTTGTGATATCTCCACTTGCGACCCATCAACTCCTCCGCCGCGAGTTCTTGTATGATGTCTCGAGGCATGCTGTAGAAGATGTAAAAGAGCGATTCGTCGCTGAAACTAGGGATACGAGATTGAAGTGGTTGAATATTGGCAACGCTGTAGCAGGAAGGCAGAGAGAAATCCTGTTCCAGAGGCAGCGAGGACATTGAGGCAACAAACGGCGAAGCGAAGGATGTATGGAGAGGTCTGGACAGAATTATTAGCTAGGAAAGATCACAGACAACCAGAAAGCACAGGCACATACTCAGGTTGATTCAGGTCTAAGCCCAAGGTCATGAGATCCTGGCCCACAGCAAGACTCGCGACGTCTGGACTTTCGCTATGGATCATCCTTAACAGGCCCGCAAGTCCAAACCTATCGAGCTCACTCATCTGGCCCAGCGGTGGTTGTTCAGCACTTTGAGCAGAAGGTTCCTGCACATCACCAGAAATAGCTTGCTGTTGGCGCTGTAACTGCTGTTGTTCCGCATAACTGCGTTGCCCCGGTGCCATAGCGTTGACCATATCCTATTTAGGAATCGTCAGCGTAAAAACAAAGGAATTCAAGCAAAAGAATAATTGCCTACATCCTTCTCTTGAGCTATCACACCATTAGATCCCTGGTTAACCGGTGATCGTGACGTTCCAATACCTAAAACGCATGGTCAGCTTTCTAACTAACCCATTGGATTAACGCGGCCATAACATACTTCCAGATCCCATGTTTGCAGGAGACATTATCCTACCCGTTTCTTGACCGTTCACTGATGCTGCCATCATGTTACGGGTTTGTACTGCAGACTGGCCTTGGAACCCCATACCAGAGTTGTAACCCCCAAGCCCAGCATTCTGCATCATTGAGCCTCTACGATCTTGGCCTAGTTCCGTTGTGGCGTTGCGTCCAAGGGGTGGGAACTCGTCAATGCTGCCAGTTTGGGGCTGTGCACCCGCTAGTTGGCCGCTAATGCCCTGTCCACCACTGCGAAAGTCATCCAAACGGTTGGCGAACTGCATGCCGGAAGGAAATAGGTCGTCGTGAGAAGGTTGATTCTGTTGTTGAGGAATATGGGATGGGGTTTGAGATGTGCGTGACGGTGGTTGAGTAGTAGGAGGGGGCTGTTGTCTTTGTACTGGGGTCTGCGCGGCGCGTTGGCTGGCGTTTGCCCACACCATTTGACTTGGGTTCTGGGTCTGAGACGGCGGTGCGCCTGACAGTGAAGGAAATTCCCTAGCAGTGAATGTTCCTTAGCTCTGGAAACCCAAAGGGAACTGCGCCAACCGAGCCAACAATCACAGCAAGGCAGCCCTAAGCCCACAAATACACATCACACTTACGACAAATCCAACGGCGTGGCTGGCTGCGATCCACTTAGGCTCTGTGCAAATGTTCCCATAGCACCAAAGTTGCGCTGTTGATTTCCTTGTAACCCAGGTGTACCGCTCACAGGCAAGTTGAAGTTCCAATTGGCTCCGGCTCCTATTCGTCCCCCGTGATTAGCATATGTATTTCCGTAGACCATTCGAGTGAATATCGACCTGGGGGTATCGCACCGAGTTTTCCGTTTGGCAGGCGCGCGGAGGCGATAGTCGCATTTCGAGCTTGTGCTTGCTGTTGTGCGGGGAATCCAGACATGCCTCTCATGGGCTGCGGACCTGGTCCTGAGGAACCGCCAGAGACGTCAGCATCATAGTCAGATAATGGCAAGTATTGTAAGAGCAGTAATCAATCGGTAGTCTGATCAAGCCCCTCAACTTCATCCGGGGCTGTAGGAGTCTCCTGGCGTGGTTCGAGATACTTCGGTCGCAGGTGGGTAAACCACGTCCATGGGGAGGTTGCAATTGGAGCAGAATGATGAGGCAACGATCTGACCAAAAGCTTCAAGAAAACCCAGGTCAGGATTGCAAAAACCAGAAGCTCTCTTATCCGAGAGATCTCCATTGTGGGCAGTTCCGAAACAGGGCACGAACAGCAATGTACTAAAAGGACAGGGAATTTGGAATGGAAGACACACCTGGTCTGTTCATGGCAAAACTCAGCTCAGTAAGCTAGTCAACAAAAAGATAAGGATTTCTGCACGATCAAAGGATATCCTCACAGCCTGACTGCACTGCAGGAAATCAACAATGTTGGGTGCTTGTAAGAGCGTTCATTCAATGCGACGACTGCTCTCCGCCGGCGAAGGCGGAGAGTGGCGCCAGCCGCGCGTTTATAAGTGGAAATGACAAGAATTAGCCGCAAACACGAGTCTGTACGCATTTTACTGTTATCTAGTGAGAATGTCGGTTTTGGTTTGTTTTTGTGATTCTCATGGTTTCCTGTGGTATATAAAATGGCGGACTCCATCACTGCATTGTGCTTTGCAAGATGCGGAGTACTTGTACGGAGCAGAAATATCTATATGGGTGAACCTTAAGGTTTCGATATTGCTACCGTCCTAGACTTGGATACATCAATATAGCGATTTCTTTTAATCCCAGCATTACTACCATATGTCTAGTGTATATTTCTCTTTTGTATACTAAATAGGAGCCTCAATCCAAGCGCGACAGGCGGCTATTCCACGTGACCCCTGGTCACGGGTCCCACCGCAGCTTTTTGAATTCCCGAAAAAGAACCTCCAACAAGAAAGCCGGTCCATTCGACGACAGACGCACCATCACGATGCCCCGTCATTCCGTGACACGGCTCGCCCGCCAGGTTAGGGGGCTTCCGCTGGCCGAATTGCCCCCTCCGTATCTTGCGCCGTCTCTCCATTTCTCGCTCATCCGATCACCCGTCCAATCCTCCAACTTCTCGTCCACTGCGGTTGTCGCTGGTCATGGTCGGGATCTCAGCAAGTCCCGCGGTGTCTCTGCCATCCACCGAAGCGGTCCCAAGTTTAAATTGGGCGTGTCGAAGTACCCATTGCCGAAGGCTGTCTCTCCCGAATCGTTGGAACACCGTCACCCTACACCCGACCATGGACTGTGGGGTTTCTTCCCCAAGGGCAAAGAGGCACTGAGCTCGCCGGAATATGATAACGCTCATGGTTAGTGTTATATATGCTGAGATGGACTGTAAAAAATACGATATGTGAATTGGTGCTAATTGTTGGTGATCCAGGTCGGCCTTGGTCCATCCAGGAACTCCGCGAAAAGTCCTGGGATGATCTCCACAGACTCTGGTGGGTTTGTGTTAAGGAACGCAACCGCATAGCCACCTCCAACTTGGAGCGTCAGCGAGTGAAGGCTGGATATGGAGAATATGAATCGGAAGAACGGGAGCGAGTGGTGAGTGTTGTCCCTAGCTGGTTATCCTCATTTGGATATATTGAAAAAAATGAGTCTCATGATGTCTTTGCACCCATTATTTGACCATCAGAGCGTGCTAATGCAAGCGCTGTTGTTATCTAGGTCCGTGTCACTCAGAAATCCATTAAGCACGTTCTGCGGGAGCGATGGTACGCCTGGGAGGACGCACAGAAGCTTTACAAGCAAGGTTACCGACCCCAAGAGGAGGATACCCAGGAATAAGCAAAGAGTGACATGAAGGCTCCTCGGCCCCGTACAGCTCTCCACAACAGTACCTTCCCTATCTCGGAAAGTCTATCAACTGGACCGGAATGTAATATTATCATGAATTGCCCATTTTTATGTACTGCTACGTTTTATACTATTTTATGTTGATCTTGGATCAATACCCTGTCCGGTAGAGCAATAGAAAAAGGACGACACTACTACGCATAGACATCCCCCATGTCTAGTAAAGCGCCGGAACTAGCTGTCAATAATGATGCATATCAATATGAAACTGGCCGTCTAGAAACAGGAGAGAAAGAAAAGGGGTTTTGGAAATTCAGGAGTCGTATCCTTATTGCCAGCTCTTTTGTTGGTGTTATTATTACTGTTATTAGCGCTGGCGTCAAATAATCCGGTCGATGATCCGCGGAGGGGGCTCCAGCGACTACTTCTACTAGACACCTCACCGCAATCAAACCACCTCCGCGTTCTTCCTTTCCCTCTCTCTTTCCACTTTCTATTCATCTCTATACTGTTTGATTTTACGCTGAATCTCTTCCTCTTGCCATATTCTAATCACCATGGAGGACATTGCTCCTGAGTATGATGTTGTTGTGCTTGGCACTGGTATGTTGGTAGCTACCCCGCGATGATAGGTGATATGGCTAACCGCCCCCTACGCAGGATTGACGGAGTGTGTTCTGTCTGGGTATGCTGCTCTCCCCTTGCTTTATGCACTGCAGGGAGCTCTAGTTACTTATCATTGATCTGGTATACAGTGTTCTCAGTGTCAAGGGAAACAAGGTGCTTCACATCGATCGCAATGATCACTACGGAGGGTAAGTGACGGGGTAGCGTCCACGCATCGCCAATTTTACAAGTGCCCCCATCTAACGATATATAATAGTGAGGCCGCTTCTGTGAACATTGAGACTGTAAGTACTCTATAAAACTCTTTGGTTTGTCGTGTTGTTTTGCATTGCTAACGAGTCTGGCTTTTTCGATAGTTGTTCAAGAAGTACGGTAACGTTCGCCCCGGCGAGGAGCCCTGGAAAAAGTATGGACGGGTCAACGACTGGAACATCGACTTGGTCCCCAAGCTGCTGATGGCCAACGGCGAGTTGACGAATATCCTGGTTTCCACCGATGTTACGAGATACCTTGAGTTCAAGCAGATTGCTGGCAGCTACGTCCAGCAGGGCAACCGCGCCAAAGCCAACGTGGCCAAGGTCCCCTCGGATGCCAACGAGGCCCTGCGCTCGTCTCTGATGGGAATGTTTGAGAAGAGGAGGGCGAAAAAGTTCTTGGAATGGGTTGGTGAATTCAAGGAGGATGACCCGGCTAGTCACTATGGTGCGTCTCATGAGTCTAACTCAGTTTGACGATCCATCACCATTGCTAACCATTTGTAGGCTTGGACATCTCTTCATGCACGATGAAGGACGTTTACGACAAGTTCAGTCTCGAAGACAACACCCGTGAGTTTGTCGGTCACTCGATGGCTCTGTACCAGTCCGATGACTACATCAACGAGGTTGGCAAGGCCGTCGAGACTATCAACCGCATCCGTCTGTACGTGAACTCGATGGCCCGGTACGGCAAGTCGCCTTACATCTACCCTCTCTACGGCCTGGGTGAGCTCCCTCAGGGTTTCGCCCGTCTGTCCGCCATCTACGGTGGTACCTACATGCTCAACACCAACATCGATGAGGTGCTCTATGATGACAGCGGGAAGGTCTCGGGTATCAAGGCGACGATGAAGGACCGGGACAACGCTGCGGAGACCATGAACTTCACTACCAAGACAAAGAAGATCCTCGCAGACCCGTCCTACTTCCCCAGCAAGGCCTCCGTGACCGGCTACCTGCTCAAGGCCATCTGTATTCTCAAGCACCCCATCGACAAGACCGATGGCAGTGACTCGCTGCAGCTGATCATTCCCCAGTCTCAAGTTGGACGGAAGCACGGTAAGTTCCGATCCTCTTCACAAGAGATATAGGTGTATATTCTAACTGTAACAGATATCTACATTGCTATGGTTTCGTCGGCGCACAACGTCTGCCCCAAGGGCTACTATGTTGCCATTGTCTCCACTATTGCCGAGTCCGATGCGAACCACCACATTGAGCTTGAGCCTGGATTCGAGCGTCTGGGTGAAATTGAAGAGAAGTTCTTTGGCCCCCCGATCCCGCTCTACGAGCCCCTTGAAAGTGGCGAGAAGGACAACATCTATATCTCGAGAAGCTACGATGCTACGTCACACTTTGAGACCACTACTGGTAAGTCAAATATCGTTCCATAGCTCGAAAATCAGTCGCTAACATTCCACAGATGATGTGCGGGATATTTACCGTCGTGCCGCTGGTGAGGAGTTGGTTGTTGAGGGACTTCGGGAGGACCAGAAGCTTGCTGAAGAGTAAATGTGATTAAATGCGTTTCCGGTTAAGACTGGGTAATATATCGTCTTTTGGGGGGAGTCATGATTCCCTGGACTTGCGCCTTTGCTCTTATTCTTATATGATCAGATAGCATGTTGGATTAACACGTTTTTTTTTTTTTTTTTTTTTGAGTCTTTGATATCGTGTTGATAGTATCGCCGCTGTCAGACAGAATTCTCCCTTTCTTTTCGTGTAGTCGATGGGTATACACAAGCCCAGAATAGGCCCGAATTGCTTATGTACAGCTAAGAGGCATCCACACCCTTACAACTTCTCCGCGGGATCCGTATTAGCCTTCTCATGCTCCCCCAACACACAAATATCCCCGTTATCGACCCTCGAGATCTCCGCCCTTAAAAAGGCTAACCGTTTACCCATCTGCACCAACGTGCAAGTCAACCGAACCTCCGTCCCCTGCGGAACCGGCCGCAGATACGTCGTTTTCAAATGACGACTTACCCCTCCCAAGGCGAATACACCCTGGCGCGACATTCCCAAGAGGATTGTAGTGGAAAGGATGTCGATGAGAGTGGCTGTGCAGCCTCCGTGGAGATTCCCCATGTAGTTGCAGAGGTTCTGGGGGATGGTCAGGAGGTAGGAGACTTGTGGGGGAGGGCCTTTGGTTGCGGATTCGAAACGGAGGTTGCAGGATTTGCCGTCGATGTCCCAGTACTGGTGAGTTAGTTGTCAGTATTGCTCTAGTATAAGGGCTCTGGGTTGTTCGGGGAAGTTGGAGAGGGAGAACCTTGTTGTTTTCATCGCTGTCTTCCCCAAAGCCCATGCGCAGCGTGTATTCGTAGACGAGCTGCTCGAATTCATCAAGGGGTCTGGATGGAGCGAGAACAGACATGACTGTTGTCAATTGTAAGAGATTGTAAGATGTGAGTTATGAAGGTAGGTAAGTTATAGTTTCTTCAAGGAGTCCTGTTGGAGAATCGCATATTATGGCCTGGATTTGATCGCATTCATCTGGATAGCCGAGGTTCATGGTCTGTTTGAGGAGTTTCATCTCTGACCATTAGATATCTCTGAGGTATTCGATATGGTCAGTTTGTTACATCTGAAGATGGTCACCATCGGAGTATACTCCGCAAATATTATTGCGTTGTTTAATCCAGATGTTAGCAGAATATACGCACGGTAGCAAACACATACAAATATAAATACAGTCAACATCAGTGTCTAACCAAGTAGAACATCAACACTATTACCTATTCTGAATATTTCACCTCCATAGTCAGGTAACCTTGGATCTTATATCCCTGACAAATTTCCTGTGGTTATTCAATACTTTCGAGTAACCATTAACAACGTCACCTGACCTCGCGTCGCGTTGTCCAGCTCCGTCGGCCAGTTTTCTTTAAGCGTTTGATCGGACAAAGTCGACTGCCCAGTGCTCGACAAGCACAATTGCTGTACGTATGATTCCCTTTTACGCTCAATTGGAATTGCTCACTGATTTATGGCTTTGCGCGAACAGTTTCTGTTCCAACCCCTACGCCGAAAAGATTCGTCCTTCCGCAGTCCGTCGCCGTGATCGCATACCGTAGCTAGTATTTTGCCCATCGGCTACAGAGACCGACTTCACGATCTTGGCTTTCTCGATTATATTTTATACAGCACCACATTCCTATCTCCTAGAATATTAGCTTCAACTTGACCACGGAACATCTGACCACAATGACGAACCAGCGCGCCTCGAAGAGAAGAAGGGTCTCCGATGTGGATGAAGAGGGGGATACAGAGATGCGCGACTCCAATGACTTCCCTTTGTCACCGTCAGTGAAAGATGAAGGATCTGACGACGACGCATTTACCCCGACTACCCCGACAAGATCCACGCACCGGCGAGCATCGCGACCAAGCCAGAAGGTAGAACAGGATAATGAAGGCGAAGTAAATACCGAGGCACCTGCCAAGGCTGGGCTACGGACGAGTGGAAGGCAACGGAAGCCGCCGCAGAGGTTCGAGCAAGAATTGAAGACTGCACCCTCGGCGAGTAAGACGGCCAGGACGCCTAGGAGTACTGCGCGCACCCCGAGAAGCACGCGAAAGACCAGACAGGCATCTGAAGTGGAGGAAGAGGATGAAGAGGAAAAGGAAGGGGAAGAGCAATCGCCGGAGCCGCATCCGACTTCGCTGGCGAGGACAAGGTCGAAGCGAGCCACTGTGAACTACGATGAGGATCAAGATGAGGGACGAGAAAACACGGGACGATCTGGCTCGTCAGATGAGGGCGACCAAGATGGGATTGACGATTTGGTTGCGATGCAGCTACAGCAAGACCTCCATCCCGAACAGGGCGGTAAAGACGATGCGCTGCCACCAACAGAACCGCTGCCTGACTACGCTGCGGATTTTCAAGCTCTGGCCCAGAGTGACAACTTTCAAAACGAGCTCAAGGTGCTGACACAGGTTGTAATTGAAAAGCTCAATGGGAAAAGACCAGTTCCTTTGAAGGGGCTGGAGAGCGAGTATCAGAAGGTCTACCACCTCGTTGAGCAGACGGTTACTTCTGGCGAAGGTAACTCGATGTTGCTTCTTGGATCTCGAGGCTGTGGAAAGACGGCTATAGTTGAGACTGTACTCTCAACCTTAGCAAGGGAACACGCGAATGATTTCCATGTGGTCCGTCTCAATGGCTTCCTTCACACTGATGACCGACTGGCGCTCCGTGAAATGTGGCGCCAACTCGGCCGTGAAATGAATACAGAGGAGGAAGCCGGCAAGATTGGCAACTACGCTGACACGATGGCTACATTACTGGCCTTGCTGTCTCACCCAGAGGAGTTGTTTGGCCCGGGTCAAACAGACGGTGTGACTGCTGCCAAGTCAATTGTGATTTTGCTGGACGAGTTTGACCTATTCGTATCGCACCCGCGGCAGACATTGCTCTACAATCTGTTTGACATTGCGCAGGCACGAAAGGCTCCAGTCGCGGTGATAGGACTTACCACCAAGGTCGACGTGACGGAGATGTTGGAGAAGCGTGTCAAGAGTCGATTCAGTCATCGATACGTTTTTGTCCCGCTGCCTAGGAGCTATGAGACGTTTTCGGAGATCTGCTTTGCTGGGTTGAATCTCGAGGATGGTGAATTGGCGGGATATTATAGAACTGGTGCCAAAGCTGAGCGTTGGGGGAAGCTCCTCGAGGGCTGGGAAGCATATCTAGAGGTTTATCTCCCAAGGAAAGCCATAGTGAAAAAGTGTTGACAATTTCAGGCCCTATGGAACGACGCAAACTTCTGTCCCCATTTGATGAGAATATACAACCAAACCAAATCCGTCAAAGAATTCTTCACCAGCGCATTACTCGCCATAACCGAACTCCACCACAGTGCCTACACCAGCCCACCAGAAGACCTCACAATTCCAACGCCCAAAACCTTCGCCAACGAACCCCTCACCTGTCCCGATCCTGCACCCCTCCCCTTCCAGCCTTCCACATCCGTCTCCTCCAGTCCATCCTCCCTCCCCCTCTCCCTCCTCCTGGCCGCAACCCGCCTAACAGCCCTATACGACCCAGGCAACGACGCCGCGGCCCAACTGCAGAGCCTCGCCCCACTCGCCCTATCCTTCCCAGCTGCGTATGCGGAATACGTCCGGCTCCTGACATCAGCCAAGGTCTCTGCGTCAGTGTCTGGAGCTACTGCTACGGCCGGACGGGTCTGGGGCCGGGACGTGGCCCGTGAGGCGTGGGAGAAGCTCGTGAGTTGGGGACTGGTGAATCCGGTTGGTGGGGGGAGTGGGACGGCTGATGGACGGATGTTTCGGGTGGAGGTTAGTTTTGAGGAGGTGGTTGAGATGGCTGGGTCTGGGGGTCCGTTGGGGAGATGGTGGAGGGATGCTTAGTGTACTTTATTGGTGGTGGTAAGATGGTGTATCCGTATAGGTATTGGGGTAGGTACTATATGTGAAACGCTCGGTTTCCTTTGTTTTTTTGTACTACGTGTTACTAGGCTGAGAAGTCGTCATGTGATGTTTCTGCTAGACATGTCTAGACATTCTTATTTTTAAGTCTCAACCACGATATCCTTTTTTAGGCCTAGATACAAAGTCCTCGTACTATATACTAAACTGGCGATCAATAACACGATGCCAGACATGCATAGGCTAGAAACTGAGTCAGTCTCTCGTCTCAGTATGATACGACATATATGTTACCGTATGTAAACCGATAATAATGGAATATGTCAGAAACAAGGCAGCTATTTACCATTTGAGCATGCCCTAAGCACCATCACCTAAACTCGCGCTTGTCCCTGTAATGCTCTTGACTGACTAATTTACAGGCAAGCTAACGTCTTGGATATTGCCTTTCATCTCATAGCTACTAAATACATAGAGACAGCTCGGCAAAATACCCGACTCTCGGTGCTTAGACCGATCTTGTAATCACCCTGTCGGGACTGTCAGGCTCTCACCGAGCGACCCAGCGCATGTCAGTCCATTGACACCAATTGGGCAATACTTTGACATATAACGGAGAGAAGTCATGATGGCTGCCGACAAGTTTGCCGAATAGCTCGATTACTGGGCTTCAAAATGCTCAAGTCCGATATGACCGAAGGTTTGGATGACGTCTTACTGAAAATAAATATAGAAACCCCAGAAACTGTCTTCAATAGAACATCAGCAAGATAACCCTGCCACGACGAGATGTCGAATTCACTGTCTGTGATGATACAATCCTTCGAGGATGGCACTATCAACACAAGAATCCATGCATCATAATGTCCCATGGAGTACAACTCCTCCCCCCAAATATGACAATAAAGAAGCAAAAGTTAACAGACTACATGGCTTGCTGGAATCCGTTATTGGTTCCTCTCAACCTTCGCTTCTCGATTCCAAGAGTTCGGCTTCTCCGTCCTTAACGACAACCGAAACTGGGGCGACAGCGACGGCACACCTCGACAGGAACCAACTCAGCCCTCCAGCAACTGGACTATCACGACGCCTTCAATAACGCCGTCACCCTTCCTGGCGTCGACCCGGATAGGATGGTCTACTGCGGTACCAGCTTCTCGGGCGGTAACGTCATCCATGCTGCAGCCACGGACAAACACATCAAAGCAGCCATCGCGCAGGCACTCTCTGTCTCTGGCGAAACACGCTCCCTTGAATTCAAGGACCAGATCCATGAATTGTTTAACAACCGCGCGCGCATCGCAACAAGCGGCCAGCGAGACCGGGTACTCTGCATCACATCTACAGCTGAAGAAGCGCAAACAGGCACAGCACCCGTACTCTTCTCCGACCTGCACGCATACGAATCATACAGCCAAATCCCTGACTGCGGCGGGAAATGGGGGAACTATGTGACGGAGCAGACGCAGCTACATATGCTGTGGTTCGAGCCACAGGCGTATATGTATCGGATTGCGCCTAAATCGTTCTTCATGGTGATTCCGGGGAATGATGTCATGGTAAAGACGTCCTCGCAGGCGGAAGCGTTTGGGAAGGCAAGGGAACTAAAGCAGATGCTGTTTTTGAAGGGGGCGGGGCATTTTGATATTTACCAGGGGGGATGGTTTGAGCGGAATATTAGGGTCCAGGTTGAGTTTCTTAGAAGATGTTTAACGGAATGATTCAACATGATGTCAAATCCTTTTGACTCCTGAACAGTACTTCGTAGACTAGTCCGCTGATCGATCGCTTAGGCAGCGATTTGGAATAGCAGATTAACCCTGCCACTATTTGCTATGGCAAATGTCTCTGCAATAGGCCAGCTGAGTCTAGCAAACAAGCCTCGACTATCAGTTAGTCCAAAGTTCAGCTGAACTTGTACGAGAAAGTTGTAGCCAATAATGGTGGGAATAGAATACTGTATGTATGTATGTACCTGTACTTGTAAGTAAAGTAATATCCCTGCAGGTCAGTTTCAGAATTTCTTTGTTTCTTTGTTTCTTTGTCTGTCTGCATCCCTTGCATCAGGAGTGCATGTCACTTTACAAGAAGAATACATTTGATACGGTGGTATTATGGCTGACAATAATATCTAGGCAATACACAAATGTACTTAGAATGTAAGAATGTAAGAAAAGACGATCCTCCACGTGCTCGACCCCCTTCCCCAGGAAAAAAGCACATGGCTCGGAGATATATTAGCTTTACTCAACCACGGGCATAATATCCAAGGATCTCGGGCGATAGTGCAGGATTTGATTTGTTAGTGGACAAAGTCGGAGTAGCCCGTTAAAACTGTACTCTTTACAGAGTTATCCACGACCATGATCGGAGTCTAGGTCTTGCGACGAAGCGTCTCCAGATCATCGCCCATGTGGTTGATTGAGTTAACTCCGGAGTAAAATATGTTGTGCAGATGGATTTCTCTATTTCCTCCTAGGACTTAGACTTAAATTACATGTTCTATAATTATTTCGGCCAGCCACTCCATTTCTCATAATAATACTACGTATTATGAATAATACCTCTGATTAAGATAGTCGGATCCGAAACTGGCCGAATTCGCCACTAGCCAGGGGTACGGCCCACAAGCCTTTCTATTGGCTGGGTCTTCTCCTGTTTCCATGGGCTCCAGAATCCTTCTGGAATGTTTCTAGCGCAGTTGGGCCGTTGAACAGGGAACACTCGTTTGTCTGTGTACAACTTGGCTCTGTTAGTTTCGGAGGGACTTGCTGCGGTACATTTGTTTGTTTGAGTATATATGTATAGTAATTGTACGTGTCATGTCTATAGAGTATGGATATATTGACACAAGATGGTAGAACAAATAGTATCGCAGCACATACCAACTACTGCATTCTGTACAGGTCCTCTTATGGAGTTATGGAGACTGCAATTACGTTGACATCATTCTGCGCAAAACAGAAAGAAAAAATCATTCTAGAAGACTACAACTGCCGAGTCAATGGCAGAGTCGATCAATCTGCCGTATTGCGTGTTGCTGCTAGGTACGCCAGGTACGTACCAAAATATGAATGCCACTATCCATTTCCATGTGGAGCGTATCGAAGATCGAACTACGATCATAACGGCGAGATTATTATTTTTTTTTATAGCCCGGAGTACTTGGCCATACTCCGTACAGGGTAAATGCTATACGGAGTAAGGAGTAGTGCGTAGGAGAAAAGAGCAAGTGGAGTGGGAGAATGGAAAGTGTTCTGGAAGATTCAATCTCATTTCAATTATTGAAGCAGAGCGCGATATCTGGTTCTGCGTGGACAAGTATGGAGTATGGGCTATATTGCCGGTCTGTTTCAGTATCCTCAAAAGGTACTCATACTCTACGGAAGCAACTACCGACGAGATCGGTAGATGTGCCGGTATCCTGCATATTAGCGTACACGTCCTATACTTTGCATCAACAGCATCGTGATCATGCCACTCTATAGCAGCTTTACTATGTAACTATCACAGCTCGGACATTTAATTGATAGCCTCCATACAGTAAGCTCAGTCCGTAGATAAGCACACCACGTGGCAACTGGCGGTCTAGGAGATTCCCCCTCTCGCCCCACTCCTGACCGTCTTTTAGTTTCATATCGTACTTTGCAATTTACCATACGTTATCATACGGTGGATGGGGCATCTGTACGCTGCCCGAATAGGAAGTAAATTTATATTGTATGAGCACGGAGTACGGAGTATAGTGTGTACTCTGTATTGAGCGCTGACGATATCAAAGGATGAAATTGTTTGCGTGTGATTTGGACAGGTCAGATATGCTAGTCTTGTAGGACAGAATCGTACTAGTACGGACATATGAATATGGGGGATAATCCCTGTCAACCTCACGTGGCAGCAGGGATTGTGGTATTCGGTATGGAGTCGGAGATCCTCATCGGCATTATATTCGATATTATCCAACAGTGTCATCCAGCCTTCTATGAATATTGTACATTGTACTCCGGAGTACGTACAGAATACCCTGTAGATAGTACTTGAAAGAGTGCATATGAGGATCGACTGACCGCCACATGGCCTCACCGCTCCTGCAAAACCCCACTCGCGCTAATCACCGCCATCCATCGCTCAAAGCATGCAAGAAAGCGAGAACCTTAACAATTATGATAAAATAGAAGTAGGGAGTAACTTGGCAGATGATATGGAGATTGAGCCTCATCGGACTAGCCCGCCCGTTGACTTTAGAATGATGGATACCTACGGAACATGTACACAGCTTGTATTTGGAAACGTGATACCAGGTGATGTATCTCGCGGGCCACGCGGTTGTTGCAGAAAACCTGTCAGATACAGAAGAGTATGGTGCTCCACGTGGGTGCACGTGGGTTTCTTGGCTGATGCCTGGCTGCCATTTATTTTCCTAACAATTTCACCAAGGTACTGGGAAAGTTGTATATAGGTTGTTTATATGCAGATCAAGTATCATTCTTTCTGTAGGCAGAAGATTCACCACGTGGGATATTTACCTGGAAAGCCAATTCTTTGAAAAAGAAAAAAAAAATACTTGTACCGGAGCAAATACGTACTATGTATGCGCTAGTACGGTAACATCCCTTTATGGTAAGAGTCTCTGGCCGACTCGGGTATCTCAGTTACTGATTGGCTGGATAAAGGATCACCGCAGCCCGTGACTCAACCATTTGGTCCTAGACGTGCTTAAAGAGGCAGGTAGTTTCCATGGTCTGTTGGCCCTCTTTTTTTTTTTTTTTTTTTCACTATCCAACGCCGGAATCGGGGTTGACCGGCTGGAACTGTCTCCAGCTGGAACCGTGGTTCGATTGTTCTTTCATCATTCCAGCAGTTTTCCAGGGGGTTCTAGGGGATTTCTTTCAGAACGGTGTCGTTATCTGTACTCTGTACCGAGGGTCCTTGTGCAGGGTAAAGTGATATTATGTGACAGGGTCGTTACATTACAGTAATACCGCCGATCTCGAAACTCTCCCGGCGCCGATGCCGCCGATCATCCGACGTGGTACACATACAAGCAGTATCTAACAGGGATAACAAACGTGGTTTATAGTAAGGGTACTCAAAGTATTATATACCCTCAATTCAAGAATATAATAAAAAAATACATATAGAGTATAGAACACATACACATGATACAGTGCTGTAGGTGTAGATCACCACGTTGTTGGCGCATGAAACCATCCGCGTGCCCAGTGGACCCGATGATGACAGCCGATTCTGCACTGTTTGATTATTTTACCGTATCCAATACCACGACATGACTCGTGCTATACTTTTGTTGGCTAGAGCCCACTATGTATTACCGTACGATACGCTTCCCCATTTTATTATCTTCTCTTTCCCTCACTCAATCATTCACCTTTTTTGTGTCTATCTGTCTCTCTCTCCCTTCTGCCGCTGTCTTTTTTGTAATTTTTTTCCCCTTCCCTTTTTCTTCCCCTCATCACCCACCATCTCGCTTGTTCTTGCTTTCTTCTTTTTTTTTTTTTTTTTTTTTTTCCTTTTTCCTTTTCTTTTCTTCTGGCTGATTCTTCAATGCCAACCATATCTTCAACTTCTTCCCCCGACATCACTTCTCCTCCTACCTCTCATACTCATCAACCGTCGTCGTCGTCTTCTACCTCCTCTGCCTCTACCTTTACCTCCGCTGCGGCTATTCAAGCCCCGGAAACTACAACAACAACTACCACAACTACTACTGAGTCTACTACTGAACCCGCCACAGAGCCTACAGAGCCTGCTTCTACAGACAGCCGTCCTTCCTCTCAATCCTCGACTGCCTCATCGCTGTCTACTCCAACAGCCTCCGTCACAGTCCCTCCGCAGTCGGCTTCCCCCACTTCCTCCACTGCCGACACCGCCAGCGTCACTACTGCTGCCACAAACAGCACACCCAACACCTCCGCCGACTCCGGTAGCACAAGCAACGACTACTTCACCTACCCCTATAATAGAGAGAGCACCAGCACTCCCCTCGGTTTCTCTGGTTCCGTCGTTGGTTCTGTTTCCCGTCGTAATCGTCGTTCACTGGCTGCTTTTGCTCGTGAAAAGACTTCCTCCGCTCTCGCCAGTCTTTCCGCCATTGGTACTACTAATAACTCTACGCTCCATTCGTCCACTTCATCGGGAAGTTTGTCCAAGCATTCCCACAAACCGTCTCAGCTCAGTAGTACCAGTGAGAGCATCTCTCCTTTCTCCGACTGGAATTCGACTAGCCCCGATCAATTGAGCCCCGCACCCGCCGATTTCCCCGCCAGTTCCTCCGCGCCCACTGCCCAGCTTGACGGTGGTCCCTCGCAGAAAATGCACCAAACTTCTTCTAGATTGCTTCGGATGACCGAAGATGATCGGCCTTTCACCAAGGTATGTTTACTTTTCTACTCTAGACTCTTAAGTAAGTGGCGCTAATAGGACTAGGATTTCATGGATCTTTTCTCGACCCTTATGGTCAGCTTAAAATTGGATACCCACCGCGTGCGATTCACCCGTTATGACCACTCCTTCACTGCCGAAGAAGCCATCAACAACTTGGGCTCGCTCAAGTTTTCCCAGTCGAACCGTATGCCGGATCCCAAAGATCCCTCCCGCATCGTGACCACAACGACGACCACCACCTTTTCCATGGCCAAAGAAATGGCCCGGTCGGTATGCCAGCGCTTTGTTGACGCCCGTTTCATCGAGGCCACCGATGGCAAGGTTCTGGCTATCTTCCCCTTGAAGGGTGCTCTGTTCCATCTCACCCCCAAGGGTATCAACATTCTTCAACGTTTCTGCCAGCGCAACGGTATCACCGCACAGCATGTCATTGCAGTTTTGGAGTCGCCGCGGAATACCATGCAGCTGGTCAATTTGGAGCGTGACACGGAAAGCGACAAGCTGTCATACGATCGGGCTACCATTGAAGTCATCTTCCGTCGCTTCGCTGGCCAGGACGGCCCCAACGTCAAGAGCAGTACTTCAAGCTCTGATTCCGACTCCCTCAGCGACTACTCCAACGGGATAGTTGGTGTTAAAATGGCCAAGGAGCGCAAGCTTAATGAAAAGACTCACCTGAATACCTTCACAGGCAAGGCTGCCGTTGACTGGCTCATGGACTGCTCGACTACCATTGAGCGCCGCGAAACCGTTTTGATTGCTGAACTGTTTGTCAAGTACGGCCTAATCACCATGATTCAGGATGACGAGGAGTTCCCTCAGGCTGAGGACTCACTGGCCGTGTTCCAGCCTTCCAAGTACGCCATCTACGGTCTCACAGAGCGCGGTCAGCGGGTTTGTGGATGGCTCGCTCGCGATCGGGCCCGTGACACTCCTCCAATCTACGATGTTCGCAACTTGGCCGCAAAGGACTCGAATAATGCCCGTCTCCAACACATCCTCGGTGATGCCGCTCTGCGTCTGCTCTTCCGTGAATTTCTGCGTTACTCTTTGTGTGAAGAGAATCTTTCATTCTATCTCGACGTGTCGGAATTTACTGCCACCTACCGCAAGGCTGAGAACGCGGGCACCTTTAAGAGACCGGATGCCGTCCGTGAGACTCTGGCCGCCGCATATGGTGAGTTTCCTTTTTTTTTTTCTCTCCGTTGACAACCAGACTAACCGCAATAGGTTTGTACAACGCTTTCTTGGCCCCGGGCTCCCCTTGCGAGTTGAACATCGACCACGCTTTGCGCAACAGCCTTGCTAGCCGTATGACAAAGGCGGTTGGCGATGACGAATCGATGCTCAAGAGTCTTCAGGAAGTTGAGCAACTTTTTGAAATGGCTCAGACTTCCGTGTTTAAGTTGATGTCTAGTGTAAGTGTTTCTGTACATCGGTTGCCCTGATCGGTTATTAATATCCTATAGGACTCTGTTCCCAAGTTCTTGCGTGACCCCAAATACACCACTGTGCTCCAGGAGCACGATGTGGATTTGGGTATCACCCGATCCTACTCGCCCACTCAGTCTTCGATTCCGGAACGTTCCACCAGCCGTTCTGCGCGGTCATGAGTTTCATGACTAGGCTGTGGCACTGGACAAAGATTGTTCCTATGGTCGTTCAAGCTTGCGGATACTTTGGCCGGTGCATCCTTAATGCACACAGTTTGACACATGGCATCGCCCATATCAAGTGGCCCCACTGCTCCCCCCCCAAAAAAAAGAAAACACCAGCACTGACATCTCGACACGACCTGAGCATGGATGGTGTTTGAAGACACAATTTCATTTCCTCACCAAAATTTGATCATGTGATCGACATGATATTTCTCCCTTCTTTTTTTAATCAGTCATCATGACACGAAAGCGGTTACGATCTATGGATCATGTGATAGAGATGGAACTGGGACATAATTTTTTTTTCTTTGTCAAAATTTCTTTTTATGTCTTATCCATTTCTTTGACGGGAACGGACGAGGTTGAATCCTGTGTTGAATGTCCTGAAGCATTAGAAGGGCGTTTTTGTTTATTGTTTTGCATTATTTCCTTTGTTTCCTTTGCATCCTTCCATTTATGTTTCAGTTGTGCTTTGAGATTCTGAGATTCCCAGAGTACATGCGTTTTTTGTGGTTTGCATTTGCATTTTTCGTTCTGGATACAGCGTGTGTTGTTTTTGCTCTTTAGCCAGACAGTGTCTTGTCTCTCTGTCTGTCTTGTCTAGACTGAGGCATCAGAATAAAATGTTGATACAAAACTCGCTATACTTTATTGTAGACTTGTATAGACCTGTAGCTGTAGTAGATAACTGTACCGCTTACCTCGGAGTAATTCTTGTCCACCCACCTAGGGTTGCCGAATCCGGAAGACATTTTCGTTACGTCACTAGTCCTTTGCCCCGGAAGTTTCGATTCTATAAATAATATCTTGATATTTTCTTCTTCGTCTTCATAACAAAAACCACCAACATCATATCACTGGCTTTAGAGCAATTCATCCACAAGACAACATGACCTACAACCTCACTGCTAATGAAGCACAGCCGGCTCACTGGCTACACCTAAACGGCACTCCGGACCAGATCCTCGACCGATACTGCGTCAGCGAACTACTTAGAGGCTGGCCAGTGTACCGCGATGCCTCAGAATGGAAGAACTACCGCGCATGCTTTGCAGATGATGCCTACGTGTTTAGCAGTACGCCACCTACCCATTCAGTTACCAAGCTACAAAAGACCACTAACTCAGAGATAAAATAGCATGGAGCGGCGGCCTCCCCATCGACGATTTCATCCAAAGCTCCCAGCAATCCCGCGCCAATGGCGACTTCGTCATGCACCGTGAAAACGGCATCCTCGTCGACCTAAACCCCAGCACAAACCGTGCAGTCGGCAAAATGAAAGCAACCATCAGCCAACGCTTCACAGACCCCGCCACAAAAGTAGAATATGATATCGACTGCGACGCCCGCTTTATCATGTGGTGCGTTAAGAAATCGCTCCCGCGGAAAGCCGGGAATCCCGTCCCGGGGACGGGATTGGGCCCGCGTGCGATCTCGGGAGGTTGGAAGGTGCAGTATGTCAAGCTGTTTTATGAGAAGGATAAGGTTGTGCCGGTTGATGGGAAGAATGTGCCTGAGTTTTCAAGGGAGGAGTTGGAGAAGTTTCCGTACGGGTATCGGTATTTGGCGGCCGCGCAGGCGAGGGCTGGGAAGGAGGTTTCTGCGGATATGCCGACGTTGGAGGATGGTGAGAGGTTTTGGGAGATGTATCGCGCGATGGAGGAGTGGTTGAATGGGGAAGATGTTCCGAAGAGATTGGGTATTAGCAGGTAAACTTGTATACATAGTAGTATATCTATTTTACGCCGGGGGTCAGGTCCTTTCATGGCTCTTTCCACGGAAAATCCCTGGTCCTGGAGCGGGACATACGACGGGCAGATCAGAACTGCCTTTCACCTAGCTAAACCACCATTTATCATCTAAATACGGGTAGCCCCCCCGCACGGGGTGGTGCGGTATGCTGGAAGAGTACCCCGGAGGGCTTCTTTGAGCACCTGACCAAGGCAAGATAAGGCGGAGTCGACTCAGTTTGATATGCCTGGTTCCGGGGCCTATGCCGGCCCGGCGTTGTATACAGAATAGTTAGAGTGAATAGAGCTGGGCGGTCAGTCACGTGGCCGTCCTCTTTTCACCAGCTCCGACGTTAAATGTAGCTACACCTCCCAAACGCCCATTCTCAACTGCACAGCCGCGCTGCGCAGTTCTTACTTTATCTCAAATCAATTGCCCAGAGTAATAGTACATAATGGCAGACCCAACCATCCAGGACCCCCTTCTGGCCCTCCGCCGCGCCATCGCCGTCAGCAGTCTCCCATCGCCAACAACCTCCCCCGACCCATCTGAAGAAGAACAGTCCAAGCACACCACCGAAGACCTAGCAACAGCAACACACCTCTACTTTCGCCAGCCAACCGCGCAGGCCCTACCGTTGACATCCGCGACGCGCTTCGTCTCTGCCTCCTCGGACTCCGTTGTCGACTTACGCAGTATTTTCTTCGCATGGCAGAAAAAGGACGTCGCGATCCCGGAGTACATTGCGTCTGCGCAGGAACTCAATGAAGCATTGAAGCAGAAGCAAGGTGCTGGTGAGGGGGGTGAGGCGCAGGTGCAGAATCTGGTTTTCGTTGAGCGGCTCGATCTGATTACCTGGCTTGAGGGCGCGTCAGATGATAGTGAATATATCAAGCCACTAGAAGGGGCTGCTGCTGCTGCTGCGGCCGCGGCAGCAACCTCAGCGCATGCCAAGGCACAGGCGTCAGCATCTGCTGATATTGCCTCGGGAGCGGCTGGAGGTGTCTCGTCGGTTCCTAGTGGTGGTGCTGGGGCATCTGCTCAGGTGCCTGCGGCTGCTGGTGCGCAGGGAGGGAGAGCGTCGAAGCAGATTGATCCTCGGTTGCAGGAGATTTACAATGGGGAGCGGAAGATGGGTGACCGGAATAGTGTGTTGCGGGGGATTAAGCCTACGGTGCGTTGCCTATAGTATATCTTTTCAGAATGCAACTAACGAAACAGGACTTCTCACACGTCCGCAAAACCGCCGAAACCTTCCTTGGCCGCAACCGCAGACCAGCCCCAGGAACCAGCACCAAGCCTCCCCCCGGCAACAAAACACCCCTCCTCCCGAACCCCTCCTCGGGCCTCTCCCTGCCCAAGAAACACAGCACCCACACAGACCCCATTATCCTCCTCTCCCCCTCCGCTTCTTCCTTAATTCGCATGACAAACGTCAAATCCTTCCTCCAGGACGGCGTGTTCATCCCCCCGGACCACCCAACCCTTTCCATGTCCACATCCCCCAACATCCTCGAAATCCAGCGCCCGCTGCGCACAACAAACTCCTCTGACCCATCCCGTACCTCTTCCACTTCTTCGTCCTCCAGTTCCTCCAAGATCAAATTCAAACTAGTCGACAGCACGGCCAACTTCCGCCCAGAATACTGGAACCGTCTCGTCGCTGTCTTCACTACGGGCCAGACCTGGCAATTCAAGTCGTACAAGTGGTCGTCGCCACCTGAGCTGTTCAAACACGCGACAGGTGTTTATGTTGGTTGGAGGGGGGAGGAGCCGCCCCGTGAGGTGAAAGGATGGGGACGCGGCGTTGAGCGGTTTGCGGTTGAGCGGTGGGATGAGAAGGGTGGTGTGAATGGGGCTGGGAGGTGGAGGGATCGTGAGATTGTGGAGGGGATTTGGACGGCTATTGAGGAGGGAATGAAATTGAGGGGGTGGGGCGGGAAGTAGCTACCCTCGTTCCTTGGGATTTGATTGATTTCGGTATTTCTTGTTCGTTGAGGCGGTGTTTGGCGTTGACTTAATCATCTACCCTGGTTATGGCAGTAAATAGTAGCATAGTATGTTTACAATACAGCAAACAACAGAACAAGCATAATCATAGTCATAGAAGCGTATAGTTCATTCATTGCCATCTGGCCAAGCCATAAAAAAGCCGTCCGAATCCATAAACCCGGGACAGTCATCAAGTCAAATAAAACAAGCGAGAAAAGAAAAGAACACTACAATCACAAGCAACATCAAGTTGAAAAGACTGCAGCCACCAAGCCCGATTTCCTGAGCTTTGAATCTCAATCAATTCCCATAAATCAATCCCACTGTGACCTTTTCCAACCGCTCACGCCGGTGACGCCGTTCAAATCCCACCACGAAACGAACAACTCGTAGAACGCCGGTTCCCATCGTTTACAAAAGTGTAAGAAAGGTAACATTAAGGATAAAGAAAGGGAATCATCTTCAAATGACAGAAATAAGGAAAGAGAAAAAAAAAAGAATTTTGCCCTCCCATCATCACAACGTGATATTAGTAAAACTCCAGGTATGGTTCCCAATAAAAAAAAAAAAATAAATAAATAAATAAAACAGCAATTAGAACATAACAGAGGGGAGATGAGATGTGGTCGAGTCCGGAGGAGAAATGTCCTTCATCGTGATATCAGAAGAGACAGGTCCATCCGAATTAGCCGCTTCTGGTGCGCTATCAGGCTTGGACTGCGCAGAGACACCATCAGGTTGGTTGTCATTGATCTGTGACGGCGACTTTTGAGGAGGTGGAGGAAGCATGGCGCTGGCTTGAATTTGGGTCTTTTCAGTCGTCGGCGTGTTCATCGTGCCACGTCGTTGAATGAGATAATCCCCTAAACTCAGCTTCTTCTTGACCGGACTGGGCGCTGCGACACTAGACCCTGGAGTAGGCTGCGAGGCCGCATCCATGGTCGATGCGGGTGACATGGTCGACGGTGTACCAGACCCCGGACTCGCCGTGGATGATGTGAGGTTGGGAGGTGGAAGGGACATGTGCAAATTGGCGCGATGCCCATTGACCAGAGGATCCGGGGGTATTCGAGTGCCATGCGCAGCGGTGGATGGCCATGGTGGGGGCATTGGCGGCTTGACTGACCACGAAATTGCCGGTGCTGGTGACGGTGGACCTGAAGGTTCCACATCCATCACGTCGGATGACTGTGGCCTGTAAGGAGTCGGCGAACCTAGGTCCTTCATCTCTACATCCTCCTTTTCCTGATTTGTGAAGACGCTTGGTGAAGCAGACTGGAATGACAACTGACCATCACCTGGTGTGGCAGCAGAGGACGAAGCGGGGGACTGGAGGCCATGCTCCGATGGAGTCTGCTTTTCCCCATTAGATTGCTCGAATCGTGCCCAATCCGCATGACACCGCTTGAGCAGCCGCTGCGTGAGAGGCACAAAGCTGGGCCGTCGAGGCGATGGCAGCGGAAAAGTAGTGGGTACATCTTCCACGTCTGCCTCGTCTGGGTCGGTCTGCATCGCGGAATCGACATACGGCGCGCGTCGGAGTGGCGACGGCACTGAAGAAGTGCCAGGACTTGACAGCTTGCGTACACCAACAACCATAGTCCCAGGGGAGATCGCTGATGGCGGCGAGCGGGAGTGCCGCCCAACGGCCGTGTCCACCTGTACTGATTTGCCGCCAGTCATGGAGCTTGCGCCACCAAGTGGTCCGGGCTGTGTGGAGGGACCGCTTGTCCGCTTTTTCTTCCGACCATGGGTCGCTGCTTGTTGATCCTGTTCTAGTTGCTGGAACTTCTTTTCAGCAGCAGCGATCTTGCGTTTATCTCGAGCCGACAATTCTGAGTCTCCAAAGAGTGGACCGTCGTGGGTAGGTGTAAGATCGCGGCTGCCGGCGTGCCCTCGAGCCGAGCCAGACACGGATCGACTATCAGCGGCATCGTCGTCATCGGTATGCTTCATTGCTTCGCTGTCCGCGCGGCTGTTAGGCGGTGGCGGAGACATGGTGAGTTTGCGCTTGGACTTCTTGCGCTTGCCGTTTGCGGTCGACTTGGCGCCACCGTCGGGAAACTTGGCATGTCGCCGACGATCCACATTGGCAAGCAAGCAATTCGATGGTGGATCACAAGCGCAACCGCCAAAATTGGCAAGGACATTACTGATACAGCTTGCTGCGATGTCCTGTGCGCTGTCGCTGGACTCCTGCTTGACCAGGCCGTTGGTTGCTTCAAACAACTGCGGATCCAGATACCACATGGCAGTAATCTCAGTGTTGGCGGATATGTCCTCCTTGGCGACAAAACAGAAATGATATTCCACTTCGTTGGTAATGTAAGTCTTCATTGTCACATTAGGGCGACACGAGCGCCGCACATAGCGCAACGTACTCCCTTCGTGCCGGCTATCAATGTAGAGGGGAAGTTGAGGGTGAAAGAATACAAAGGGTTCCGGATGCCGTAGCTCCTGCCATCGGTTGTTGGGGTCGAGACAGTAATCTCGTAGATGCCCAATCTTGCCTGTAATCTCCCCAACGATTTCATCCTTGGCCACCATGTCCTGGGTCCTGAGAGTTTTCCACATGGGACGAATCCCGTCGACTTCGACACTGGGGTCGGTGACCGACTCGACAGATAATGCCGGCCATTGAGATTTGTCGAGACCCGCATCCGCCCACGTAAAAATGTCCTGCGCAGAGCGTCCATTGGCCACGCGAGCCAAGGCCGCGGGTTCTGTCACCCATGACGCCAGGTCTGCGGCAAGAGGCAGGTTCACAAAGAGATTACTATACATGTTATCGGCCTGTCCATAGTCGTGGTCATAGAGATGAAGAAACTCCTTGGAATACAGTGGAATGGAGGGACCAGATTTGGTCGGACTCATCGAAGCGGTGGCTCGTCTGCGCCCGTCCGGTTGGAACGCGGGAATAGCGGCCAAAGAGCTGATTGAGTTGGACGAGCGATGATTAGATTTGGTTTTCTTGGCCGGATGGTCGCGACCACCCGAGTCGGAGCGGTGGTGGGAGCTGCCATTCACCTTGTCGGCAGGATCCTTACTGGCCCTCTTCCTCTGACCCTTCGAACCCGAACGTTTGGATTTTCGGTCATTGCCACCGTCACTCTGTTGTTCCCTAACAGCCCGCTGCCGTTCTATGGCGGCGAGTCGATCGATGCCACGTGGATCGCAGTCTTCGCAGAAATGGATGTCGGGGACATCCACGCGGTGGTAGTAGCATTCGATATGCTGCCAGGTCTCGCACTTTTCGCAGAAGACCGTGTTGCCATCGTCATCATCGTAGTTGCAGATGCAACGAATGGTGTACGGCTCCTCCTCTTCCGGGACGACGGGGTCGGCACCGGCGCCGTTGAGGGCGGGCGAGGGCAGAGGGACGGTGACCGAAGTTGGCTCCGTGGTTGAATGCGTGTTGGCGACTGAGGAGGTATCTGTCATAATCCGACAGAATACCCCCTCCGAATAACGGACTGAAAAAGGTTAAGAAGAGAAAAAAGTGCGCGTGAGCTCGCGAGGCAAATGTGGGCTTTTGGATGGCGAATAACCCGTCAAAGCTCAACACGCATATCAGCACTGCAATGATGGACAAGTTGGTCTCGATGGATGTGAATTCACCAACCAGCGCACACACCAGGTAAAATTTCGCGAGTAGGTCCAAATGTCTTAAGGCCTTTTGTTGTAAACCTCCGAATCTCCTGATACACCAACACGTGTAGTTTTCAAAGCACCTCCACAGAAAATAATCCTCCAGGGGATGGTAGGGAAGAAAGAAGATCGCACGAGAGAGTCAAAACAAGGTTCGAGCTAGTGTTTCCTCCCCTTGCTCCCAAGAGTATCTTCCACAAAAACGAGACGTGAAGAGTCGAGAAGAGAGGGAGAGAGAAAAGAGAACGACGCGAATATAGGGGGAGCGTTCGAGTCGTTGTATCGTTCAAAGTGATCGTTGTTTAACGCGCGAGCGACCGTGGGACGGCAGAGACGAGTCGAGGACGGAAGAGCGCACAAGAGTGGGAGGTCGAGGAAACCACGAGTCGCATCGAAAAGAGATGAGAAGAGGAAGATAGAGAGAAGAGAAGAGGTGATAAAAAACAAGTGAGAAAGAGTCAAGGATTCGAAGAAAGAGCCGATTCGATGGCGAGGAAGAGAGGAACGGGTAGTCGAGAGACACGAGAATGAAGAGATAGAGAAAAGAAGATGTTGAATAAGATGGCGATGAAGAAGAGAACTAAGAAGACAGAATCAAGAGAATAAGCAAAGAAAAAAGAGAAAGGGAAAGGGAGAAGAGAAGAAAGTGAAGGCAGAGAGAGAGAGAGAGAGAGGGAGGGAGAGGGTAGAGGGAAGAGGGAAGAAGCGAAGAGAGAGCGAGAGGCTAAAGCCACGGATGGGCCATGCCGGCCAAGCAGCAGCGCAGTAGTGGTAGGAGTAGTGGTGGTGGTGGTGGTGGTGGTGGTGGTTGCAGTATTAGTAGTCACTCTCTTTCTTACTCACTTTCTCGTTTCTTTCTTCTTTCTTCACTCTTTTCAGTTGTAGAGCAGAGTTGTCCTCTCATCTGGCGACTCGCATTCCCCTGTCGAAGGCATCGAGGCATTCCTTTCTCTTTGGCCGCATCGAGAGGGGGAGGGGGAACGGGCCAATCAGAAAGGTCAAGTCACATGTCTTCCTGCCGGTAATCTGAGGCAGAGAACTATCCGCTTCAGGCAGGTGGAGGTACCACGCTAGTCCGGATGCGGAATAACACGGGACTGATCAGGTCACATGAGAAATGACGAAGAGGGAAAGACGAGAGAAGGAAAAGAAAAGAAGGAGAAAAGGAGATGATGAAATCAATAGAGTACTTGTGGTAGAGGACACTGTGGTTAGCTAGAGATGGTATGTACCTGTAGAGCAAGGACAAATCTAAAGGTCAGTGACCGATGGCTAAGAGTCAGTGAAAACCTGGTCAATCTCAGTGAGCACAAAAATGGACCTGAATATCCTCATTATGGGACGAAGAATCAAAAAAGAATAATAGTGATTTGATTCTTTGGGTTGAAAATAGTTTGAGGAGAGGGCATAGGGAGGTGTACAGAGTATGGAGGAGAAAATAAAACAGCAAGGGAGTGTCTGAGAGCGTGTGGTCAGTGGAAGAAAGAGGCAAAAGAGGCATATCAGGTGAGTGACATAGTAGTAGAAGTCATCAGGTAAGAATCAGTCACAACCGACCAAAAAAAAAAAAAAAACAGGCTGGTAATAATAATAAAGCGAAGTAAACATAACAAATTAATACTGACACTTGCTGATTTGTTTGTTCATCACCGGCCCAGCCTCTTGGTTGCCCGATTGCCAGCTATGACTACGGGTACGTACCGACGAGATCTCTATACAATTAAGTGGACACATCACGTGGAATTCAGGCGTTCATCGATCTATAATAATAATATCCCTCAACAGGTTCCAGAAACAAAAGACGAAACAATTCCCAACAATTAATTCTCCCTCCGTCGCTCTCCCAGCTCAATCTCCTCCGTCCGCTCCGGTTGCCTCCAGAATAACATCCTTCGCAAAGGGCTAGTCTGACGGTCCTGGCTATGCATGATCGAATTGATCCGATGCCCAAGATACAAGAGAACAAAGCTGATAATACCCAGGTACGCCGAAAACATGTTGCTGGGAACAGTGTCAGACGGTGCTGTAATCAAGCCGTTCACAAATGGCAATACGCTGCAGGTCAGAATCCCAAAATACACCCCATATGGTTGGATTCGAGTCTGGTGCGCCCGTGTAAACCCCTGCTCTTCCACCGTGCGCTGAAAATGGAGGTAGATCATGCACGATCCTAGCCACGAGATATACCCCGACGTCGTGAGGAAATGCATCAGCCAGTTAAATACCGCAGAGCTCGACGTAGCCACAGACAGATACGCAAATGCCACAAACCATGCGGATCCGATCACGGCGACGTATGGTACTCCAAATCGATTGCGACGCTTAAACACCGGGGGCGCATGACCCTCCTCCGCCAGCGAGTAGAGAAGTCGTGACGCCAGGAAGAGAAACGAGCGTCCGGAGGCCACAGCTGAGAGAAGAATCAACATGGTCACCACGATGGGCAGAATCTGAATCCTAGAAACCAAGACAGCCACAAAGAAGGGTGACGATCCAGCACCCATGCCCTTGTTCGTCAACATGGGATGATTAGACGGACATACCAACCCAGCAGCTATCACACTAAGGAGATACAACACCGAAAGCTGGATGCTGTCAATCTGAGTCACTCGAAGTATGCTTGGACGCACAGTCGCATCGTTTTCTTCCGCTCGTTGGACAAGCAATTCCGGCACTAGCGTGAACGAAACAGTACTGTACAGCAAACATTGCACCAACCCCAAAAACCGCCCCGTATTCCCGCTGACTTGGTATTGGTTCATGAACCCCGGATCCCTCCAGTAACTGAACCCTTGTATATCGGTACCAGGAACTCCTCGGACGCCTAAGACAATCGACATGACCAAAAACCCAACAATCGTGATGAGCTTCAGACCGGTAAACAACGCTTCAGATCTCTTGAAAATCCTCTCGGGGAGCATGTTGAAGCCCAGGATGAAAACCGTCATGATAGTGACTCGGATAGCGACGTTGGAGTTCGGGACGAATAGGCCGAGATTGACGATTCCGTTTGTGATTTCGAAGGGAACAAGCATCGCTAGGGAGTACCAGCGGAGGTAGCTCATCGAGAACGCGAGGTGGCTTGACGAGTATCGGTAGCCATGGTTCACCATCGTGCCACTTCTGGTGGGCATATGGGCTGCGACTTCTGCGACCGCGGTTCCTAGGCAGTAAACCAGTAACGATAGGAATCCATAAGATATAAGTAAGGATAGCGGACCACCTGCCGCCAGAGCCTGGCCGGTCCCGACGAATAGGCCGGTCCCGAGTGTAGGATAGACGGCCATCACAGACAAGGTAAAAATGTTGACGAATGCTTCAATTAAGGTGCATCAAGGAAAAATTGAGACAATATATGGTGAGGTTTGGAGAAAGACACCCTAATTGCCGCAGATTGTAAGGCAAGACCATCTTGCCAGTCGTCCCTGCCTCGTTAACCGCAATGATAGGCTCTTTTCAAAAGGGGAAACGGCGAAGTGTATCAAAGAAGATAAATTCAATTCCGACATTAAACATAATTAGTTCCTCTATCCATCTCGCGGGTCAATTAATGTGTATGGGTATCACGATCATATGCAACAAAACCAGAACAAAACGACGATATAAACCTCCCACAGTACTCATATATCGACACAATAGATACCCACGAAACGCTAGCATGGTCACGAAGGCAGTATATAAAAAAAGTAGGCAAACGTAGACATGGCTACTGATATGCTATGTCGGTTTCAGCATATTCAAGCCATTCTCCTGTCAACGCTTTCTTCCAGAACCGTACAATTCCATCATCACCAGAGGAAATAAGACAATCACCTTCCTATGTTAGAAGATTCTGAACGAGAATAGGGAAAGAGGATACTCACCAGCATATGAAAACTCAACCTGCCACACATCCAAATGCTTGCTGTCAACGCAGGCGACTTCCCTGTAGGAGTGTTTAAATGGCGAGACCCCTGTCGCTGGGCGACTCGTCGTATGTTCTGACGGACGGCTGGCCAGAGCTGACCCGATCCCAGACTGCGAGGTCGCGCGAATTGACGGCGATTGTGCTGCTTTGTCTGCGTGGTGATTGCTGGTGTTATCCAGCACATTGTTATCTTTGTTATTGTTTTTTGCAACAGCCGTGTAGACCTCGAATACTCGAACAAAGCCGTCCTTGCAACCACTGGCGATAAGGTCATAACCTCTAACAGAACCATTGGCCCATGAAATATCCCTTACAAGTCCGCCGTGCCCGGTCAACTCAATGGCATGATAGAAACGACGATTGGCGTCCGTGCGATATATCTTGACCGTGTCCATGGCGGCCACCACGAGCGACAGACACTTACGATCCGAGCTCGGCAGAACGGAATGCGTGACATCCATTGGGTCGTGGTGGAACTGCACTTTAAAACTCGTCTCCTCCCCTCTTTGCGGCGATGTGCAGACCCTGAACTGGTCGACAGGTTGCCAATCGGCAAGCGTGTCCGGACTCACAGGTTCCATAACCATCAAGTAACCATCCCGGGTGATGACAGCCAACCAAGTTTCAAGATCAATGTTGCGAAAATCCATAGAGACAAATGGATGTCGGTCTGGTGCCGTCATCCGGAAAATGGATCTGAATCGCCGGCCCGAATTTGGCGGCTGGGTGACATCTTCTTGCCAGATCTTGCATTTCATATCTTCACCCACGCTGCCAATATGTTGACCAGTAAACGGACCGTTCCAAATAGCCTGTCAATGTCTTAACATAAGGCCAAACCAAACATTGAAAACAGGATTGGCGGTTTGTTTACTTACATCGCGAATTTCCGCATCATGGGCGCGCCATGTATCTACCAACTGCCATTCGCCATCTTTCTGATCCCACACCTTCATACGATGATCAGAAGATGCAGTAACGATCCGATTCCCATAAAAATTGAACTTGGTAACTGTCACCAGGTCTCGATGTCCAGCATCGAAGTCGATGAACCCAGACATGTTCCTCTTCGGCCGGTTCGGCACGACCCCACGCTCCAGTCGACGTGTCAAATTCCGACCAGCTGCAAAATTCAACCGATTACGCAGAGCACTATAATGTAACAAGGGCTCACTGGTCGTAAATGCCCATGCATAAGATGGATGAGTGAAGCGACAGGAAGCGGATAATCTTAGTTGTTGCAGAAGATGGCTGACTCAGCAGAGTCTAGCCCCATCCTCCGTTTCAGGACTAGTGCAGCATAACTGGCATAAGAAGCTTGAGCGGTGAGTGAGTATCCGGCAGAATTATTATTGCGTCGCCTTTAGCCAGATTGCAATTACGCCTCTGGGAATAATATAAACTATTGGATCTGAGCCTGATATGGTTCTGATTGTGGCATCAGGCCTGTATTAGGGAGAAACTCCGTGTACAATGACCTCTGCGGCTCTCTCCCACCGGGAGACTTGGAGTCTCCTGGCCCTTGCGGGAGTTTGTATGGGTACGATGGTAAACAGCTTCCACGGTGACGGTGATGGCGCGCCATTATTTGCATCTGTCGCTTTCAGTGGCGTTGCCTTTGTGATTACGTATAGCCTGATCCGATGGCTTGGACCAGTGTTTATGAAGGCTGGGTTGAAGGGAAAGGATATGGCGAAGCCGAAAAAACCGGAGATGTATGTACTTTGTCCAATTAAACAGAGCCTTAGCGCTAATTATTTCGCTAGTCCAGAGACAATGGGAGCTGTGTGTGCGATTGTATATCTTCTTGCGCTTATCTTCTTTATCCCATTCGCATTCTACAAAGACATTGTCGCAGCTACGTCTGGAGGCGGTAATCGTGATGTTGTTTTAGAAGTTCATCATGTGGAAACTGGACGATATCTGCATCGATTTCCACATGGACGGGTTAGTCGTTCCTTGTATGCTTTTTATTGCATTCGCTGACTGGTGATAGCTCGCGTCTTATCTGTCAGGACTTCTTTCCCTGCAATGCATCGTCATTTTAGGCCTTGGAGACGACCTCCTAGATATCAGATGGCGACACAAAGTACTTATCCCTGCATTTGGCGCAATCCCCATGCTTATCGTCTACTTCGTCGACTTTGGAGTCACCCAAGTGGTTGTACCAGCACCGTTACAGCACTACCTAGGCGACATGCTCGACCTCGGATACCTGTATTACGTCTATATGGCAGCTGTTGCAATCTTCTGCCCCAATTCCATCAACATGCTAGCAGGCATCAACGGGGTGGAAGTTGCACAGTCTCTGGTCATCGCACTGTTACTAATTGTCAACGATATGTTGTATCTGGCGCCAATCACGCCCTTCCCGCACCCGGCTATGGACTCGCATTTGTTTTCGATTTACTTTTTGCTACCGTTTGTTGGGGTTTCAGTGGCGCTGTTGTGCCATAATTGGTATCCTTCGAAGGTGTTCGTGGGGGATACTTATTGCTACTTTGCGGGGATGGTGTTTGCTGTGGTTGGTATCTTAGGGCATTTCAGCAAGACGCTATTGCTTCTCTTCGTTCCGCAGGTTTTCAACTTTCTCTACTCGACCCCGCAGCTGTTTAAGTTGATTCCGTGCCCGAGACATAGGTTACCTCGGTTCAATCCTGAGACTGGACTGCTGAATGCATCGGTGACAGAATGGAAGGAAAAGCCACCATCGCGCCTAATCGCGATGTGCCTTGAACTCTTGCAGTTGCTGCAGCTAATTCACCTGACAAAGAACAAAGACGGAAAGATAGTGGGGTCAACAAACCTGACACTTCTCAATCTTTGGTTGGTCTGGATGGGCCCAATGCGCGAGGACCGTTTGGCGTGGCATATGGTAGGCGTGCAGACTATTTGCGGGCTATTTGGATTATTTGTGAGACACCGGTTAGCACTGCTCGTGTTTCGGCAGGACAATCGCATGTTTAGTGCATAGTAGTGCATAACTAGAATTGTTTTCAACAAAATTGTTGCATCATTGATGACATTAACTCCGCTAAGTCCGCTGTAGCGTCATCGGCGGTGGACTATGACGGTTATCATGCCCCAACAAGGTCTTCCATGGCTTCCATATTGTTTTAATTATTGATATGAGTAGACAGCAACATGGAAATAAAGTTGATCCTAGCCGGAGATAGGCCCCACCGGTCAGCAATGGGGGTTATATAAGGGTTCTCGTCCGTCTATGTAGTACACCCTCTTGTACAGAACATCTCTACCCTTCTACTTTCAACCGACCCAATTGACGATTCCATCTGCAAAAATGAGCCTCTTTGCGCCCGCCCCCGAACCCCCAACCGAGCTGGGCCGGTACCGCATCCTTTCCTCGACTGCCGGTATCCGTGTCTCCCCCCTCCAGCTGGGCGCCATGTCCATCGGCAGCGCGTGGAACGACTTCATGGGCTCCATGGACAAGGAAGCCTCCTTCAAGCTCCTCGACGCCTTCTACGAAGCCGGCGGCAACTTCATCGACACCGCTAACAACTACCAGAACGAGGAATCTGAGTCCTGGATCGGCGAGTGGATGAAATCCCGCAAGAACCGCGACCAGCTTGTGCTCGCGACCAAGTTCACCACGGACTACAAGTCGCACGACTTGGGAAAGGGTCGCGCGCCGAACCACTGCGGTAACCACCGACGCAGCCTGCATATGAGCGTGCGGGATTCGCTGAAGAAGCTGGGTACGGACTGGATTGATGTGCTTTACCTGCACTGGTGGGACCACACGACTTCGATCGAGGAGGTTATGGACAGTTTGCATATCCTGATTGAGCAGGGTAAGGTGTTGTATCTGGGTATTTCGGACTCGCCCGCGTGGGTGGTGTCTGCTGCCAACACGTACGCGCGCGCGCACGGCAAAACACCTTTCAGCATCTACCAGGGACGCTGGAACGTGCTGCTCCGCGATTTCGAGCGCGAGATCATCCCCATGGCGCGACACTTCGGCATGGCCCTGGCACCATGGGACGTGCTAGGCAGCGGCAAGTTCCAAAGCAAGAAGGCGGTCGAAGAGCGGAAGAAGAAGGGCGAAGGTCTGCGGTCCATGCTCGGCTCCGGCGAACAGACCGAGGAGGAAGTGCGGATGTCGGAAGCACTGGCTAAGGTGGCTGAGGAGCATGGCATTGAATCGGTGACGGCCATTGCGCTGGCGTATGTGATGGCCAAGACACCCAATGTGTTCCCCTTGGTCGGTGGACGGAAGATCGAGCATTTGCATGACAATATCCAGGCATTGAAGATCAAACTTACTCCGCAGCAGGTCGAGTACCTGGAGAGTGTGCGGCCCCTGGACCCGGGATTCCCCAACACGTTTATTGGACCGGACCCGAAGGTGACGGGACAGGCAAGCTTTTTGCTGGCGGCTAACTCGCAGCTGGCGTTTGTGCGGGCTCCTAAGCCTATTGGGTTGGAGTAATTCTACATTTGTATGTATGTGCAGAGTACTAAAACTAGTCCATTGAATGCACGAGATAGGAAGTACCAAATACCCGATCTACTCCGCTTGTACGGAGCATGTATACTTGTACCGAGAATATCCGAGCACGTGACTAGGTGCAGTATAAAGGGCTTCATGTGATCCCCGCCACTGGAGGGGAAACCACGGCACACTAGTTTCATAGCGCGGGGCTTTATTGGCCAGAAAAAATTTTATAAAAGCTTGGCGCTGCGTCAGAATTTACGTAAGCAAAGTCTGAATGGCTTTGTTCGTATCGAAGTAGGGCATCACCCCTGCATACAACTGCATACTTGTACAAAGTACTGTACAGAGAAATAAAAAAGAAGCATAAAAAAGTATAGAGCAATGCCATCATATTTCTGGATTGGCAAATAAGCATTGGTAGAAAGTATCTATGACACAGTAAATCTGTCACGCAATGGCCCCCCGCGGTGAAGCCATCGAAAAAGGATTAATGGAACTTCTGAATGGATCGAATCTTCCACGCTTTAAAGAGGGGCCCTTTTTTTTTTTTTTTTCTCCTCCGATTATCTGCCTCACTTTCTATAAAACTTTTCCAATTCCTTTACCTCTACTCATCGCATTCTTTCCCCTCTGTATATACCCCCCTTTCCCTTTTCTTTTCTTTTCTTTTTTTTTTTTTTTTGGCCCTATACTCCATTGTTACTGTAGATAATCGCATTTGCCCAAGCATCATTCGCCGAGAGATACCATTACAGCCATGGCCACCGCGACGACGACGACGACGACCACCACCACCACCACCACCAAGACTATGAACCCCCCCTCACCCGATGCCTACGTCCAACTCGAAACCCCCCCGGTTGTAATCCAAGAGAAACAAGAATCCCTCCAATCCTCGCCCATTCTGGACCGTCAAAGAGCCCTTTTGATTCATGCTGCCCAGCAACCCTATACCCTTGTCACCGACCACCTCGTGCCGGCAATCCTGAAAGATGGCGAAATCCTCGTCAAGGTCGTTGCAATTGGCCTCAACCCGGTCGACTGGAAGGGCCCGTACGTTCCCACTCCCCTGCGACAGTGACAATGTAGCACTAACGACGCATAGTGCATTCAACTTCGGCCTCCCATCGCTCCCCTGGATCAATGGTCGTGACTTGACCGGCCTTGTTGTCCGCGGTTCTGACCCCTCGGGGCGCGTCCGTACCGGTGATCTCGTCCTCGTCCCCTCCACGGACTACCGCGATATTCGTAAAGCGGCGTTCCAGGAATACGCCATCACCACTGCCTCGAACGCCGCCCGTATCCCCTCCACCACCTGCCCCAAGGCTGCCGCTTCGCTGGGCGTGGCGTTTGTGGCCGCTGTGCTGTCGCTGGGTGTGTCGTTGGGATTGGACCTGTCCGCAATCGATGCCCTGCCCGGGCCCGACCTTATCAACACATTGAAGGGAGTGGATGAGAATGAGATTCCGGTGGATGTGCGGGGAGAGTGCTTCTCTGCATCTGAGGATGCGGATCGCATTAAGAAGGGCGACTGGTTGGCTATCTGGGGTGGTATGCTTACTTTCCCACTCCCCAATCGCGTAGGAATACATATGTATACTAATTATCGCAGCCTCCACCACAACGGGCTTCATCACTCTCCAACTTGCCAAACTAGCCGGTCTCCACGTCATCTGCGTCGCCGATGTCGCCCGCCATGGCGCTAAACTTCTCGAACTCGGCGCAGACCTCCTCGTGGACCGACAGGATCCCGAGCGCGCCGTGCAAATTATCCAAGGCGTTACTAACAACAAGCTCCGCTACGCCATCGACATTGTCGGCCGGGAGACCGCTACACTCTTGCAGCGCACGCTTGCGAACTCGGAGCGAGCACACCTGCTCGGTTATGCGGGTCTGCCCAAGGAGCCGTTGGAGAACATCAAGTACCATAACATTCCTGTGAAGTTGTTCCACTCGTCGCCGGCCGTCGGGGAGCAGATGGTTTGCTGGCTGGAGGGGTTGATGCAGAGCAAGTTGGTGAACTTGCCCGATATTGTGCAGGCGCAGGGTGGTCTCGGGGGGGTTAATGCTGCGTTGGAGTTGTTGCGTAGTGGGAGTGTAGGGGGTAAGCGGGTGGTTGTTAACTTGGATTGATTTGTTTGTGTTCTTAATTTTAAAGTTGCATGTAGATAATGATAACAAGCGTATAGATTTTCTTTACTGATTATCATGTCATATTAATACGCATGCATATACGGAGGTTAATTCAGTGCATATGCGGGCACCTCCTCATCCTTCCTCCACACATACTTCGACCCTGGATGCTCCCCGGGCAAACGCCTCCTCCCCTCCTCCCCATAAACATTCTCCCGAAACGTGCCCCCAGGCACCTTATAATCATCCCAAAACATCCCTCGCCTCCTCAACTCTGGCACTAAAAACTCAATAATATCCTCAAATGTCTCCGGCACACTTGCATAACTAAAATTAAAACCATCCACATCACCCACCTCAACCCACCGCGCCAACTCGTCAGCAACAGTCTTCGTACTCCCGATAATCTTCGCCCCGTTCCCGCCCAACACCAAGTACTCCGCGATGGCCCGCTTATCCCATTTTTTCCCGTCGGAACCTGGCACTGTGCTAGCCCAGTGGTTCACCATGGATCGGACGGCGGGAGCCTCGACAAAGCGGAAATCCTGGTCGTCCGTGTACGTCGATAGATCATAGCCGGACCACCCGCCGAAAAGGCCCAGGGCGCCTTCGCGGTCGCCATAGGAGGCTAGGTTCTCGAACTTGGCGCGCGCAGCTTCGTCGGTTTCGGCGACGATGACAAGTATGCCTGCGATGATCTTGACATCTTCAGGTTTGCGGCCGGCTGCTGCAGCTTGCGAGCGGATACTGTCGACTGAAGGCCGGACGAGCTCTGGTGTCTGTGCGTGTAAAAAGATAGCTTCTGCGTGGGTGGCTGCGAAGGCTTTCCCAGCCGTCGAAGTACCGGCTTGCAATATGAATGGTGTTCGCTGGGGACTTGGCTCACATAGATGCGGGCCGGGGATGTTGAAGTACTTTCCCTTGTGATCGATGCGTCTCACGGCTTTAGGGTCTGCATATCCCTCCGCGGGGTCAGGAAGGTAGGGCTCATCCCTCCACGACCCCTCCCAGAGCTTATACGCAACATGCAAATACTCATCCGCAATGCGATACCGCTCGTCATGCTCAATCTGCGTATTCAGTCCGAAATTCCTCGCCGCGGAGTCCAGATAACTCGTAACAATTTTCCATCCCACCCGCCCCCCACTCAAATGATCAACCGTACTAAACTTCCTCGCCAACATATACGGATTCTCATAGGTCGTCGACGCCGTGATCCCAAAACTAATACTGCTCGTTGCAGCTGCCATCGCCGGCACCGCATACAGCGGATCATTAATCGGGAACTGCGCACCCGCGGGGACAATGGGGTCTGTGTTCTGCGGACCTTTGTAGACATCATAAGGGCCGAGGACGTCGGCGAAGAAGATGGCGTGGAATTTGGCGGCTTCGAGCTTTTTGGCGAGCTCGATCCAGTGCGAGAGATCTTTGTAGGAGCGGCCGCGGTCTTTGGGATAGCGGGTTAGGCCGGGGTTTAGATGAGAGGGACTTTGCATTGCGAAAGCGTTGAGGATTAGGGATTTCATTTTGGTGGTTTGTTTATTGTTGTTCCTGTTCCTGGATGTTTTTTCCTGGTTATTTTTGGTCATTGGTTTTGTGGTTGGAGATGTGCTTGCGGGTTATATACTCCGCACGGTACTTTACCCTATCTACACGTGCAACAGGGATGTGATGGCGTGAGATCACGACAGATTGATCTTTATTATGATTGAATAAAAATTTACCAAAGATATGATCCATTGTAGGGGCCTAGCTTCCGTTCACTTAAAATCATCACTTCTTCACGTGATAACCGGCGCTAATTGTCTTTCCATACATCGTTATTTCTTCAATATCTGCTCTTTCCACGAGAAACGAAGCCATTGAGTCCATTGGAGATTTAAATAAGCTAATCAGACATCCCACCACCCCTCCAAATGCACCCTCAAATCAATCTCCTCTGGCAGCCGCAAATGCGGCGTCAACTCCACTTCCTCGCCTTGCTTCGCCGCCAACTCCCGCTTCGACCATCCATTTCCAAACCACGCAAATCGATTTCCGCTCCCATTTTCATACGTATACTCAAAGTCCTCCCATCTTGGGTCCCGTCGCACGATATTTGAAAGCGTTGCACTGCCCGGGAATAACCCGTGAACTCGCCCCCCGGGTCGTCCACCGTTATACCAAGATGAACAGTTTGCAGACCACACGGTGCGCGGGTAGAATGCATCGCAGTACTGCACAAAGTCATCCGCTGCGGCTTTGGAGGGCACGATGGTGCGGATGCCCTGCCCGCGCACTTTGCGGAGCACCTTTGCGATGTAGGTGACTTGGTTCTCGACAGCGTTGGGGACAGTCCCACTGTGTCCGCTGGAATAAGGGCCTCCGAGCCAGAGGAGGTTCGGGAAGTGCGGTGTTGCTACGCCCAGATATGTATAGGGAAAGCCCCAGCGGCCAGAGTGCTGCCAGTCTGTTTGGAGGTTGTAGCCGTTGGCAGTGATGGGGAAGGGGGGTGCGTGGTCTCTGTTTGCGCCGGTGGAGCAGATGACCACGTCTACGTCGCGGGGTTCGCCGTCCTTGGTTACGATACCCGTTTCCGTAAAGTGTGAGATGGGGGTCTGGATGTATGAGACGTTCTCTTTGGTTAGGGCTTCGAGGTATCCCGGACCCGGGGTAGGACGACGGCAGCTTGGCGGAAAGTCTGGGATGATTTTGTCGGATAGGTCTGGTTTGTCGGAGACTCGTTTTAGCATGAGCTCACTCCATTGATCGCGTTGTTCTTGGTTCTCTGGGGAGTCTTTGAAGATAGCCCCGAAGCGCTGGAAGTAGCCCTTTTCGACTCCGCGGCGGTATTCTAGGTAGGCTTTCGGGTCTTTGAAGGACTCGCGTTGTTCTTCTGGGAAGATATTTGGCTCTAATCGGCGGACACCGACTGCGCCAAAGGAGTCTGCGATCCAGGTGCGGTTTCGGGCGTAGTGGTCGACATGCGCGGCAATTGGTTGGACAGATGGAAGGACTTGGAGGCCCGATGCGCCGTTACCAATTAGGGCAACTCGTTTGTCTTTCAGATCAACATTGTGGTCCCAGTTGGACGAATGAAAGAGGGCTCCTTTGTACTCGTTGATTCCGGGGTAGTCGGGGAATTTCCAGGCGTTGAAGTGGCCAATGGCGTTGATTACAATATCAAGTTCTTCAACGTAGGTCTGCCACTGTAAGAATCACACCGGCCGGGAGAGTATTAGAAAAAACCAACCTTGGAATTAGCTAAATCCTGCAAAGTGACTTTCCACTTCGCCTTTTCAGGAATCCATTCAGCACTTTCTACCTGTTGTTGCAGTCGCAGATATTGGTAGACGTTATACTTCTGTGCAACGCTCCTCCAGTAGTCTCTGATCTCATGGCCTTGCGCAAACTCCTCAGTCCATTGCGTATTCGGCGCAAATCCAGACTGATACACATGCGCGGGGACATCACATCGAACCCCGGGATACGTATTTTCGAACCAAGTTCCTCCCTACCCAATTAGCCCCCGTTACCTCAAAATAGCCGGAATGTAGACTTACCACGTCCGCATTCTTATCGTAAATGCGCAAATCCAAACCCGGTACCTTGGCTGGTAACAGCGCACCAGCAGTGACACCTGTCAATCCCGCACCAATGACACCCACTTTAATGGGCTTTACTTCGTCAACAGGATGTTCTTCCAGCTGGAATACTGGCTTAGAAGCCGGGGCCGATTTTGATTCGGGAGTGGGTATGGGCTCGGAGGTGGGTGTACTTTTGACCTCGACGGTCACTTTCTCCTTGGGGCCGAGGTTAATCGGCGGACTGTAATCCTGCCCATGTCCATTGGAAAAAGGCTGGATGGGGATGGTGAAACCGTCAACTGCTGCCATATTGCTTTTGTTGCGATGATGAATATTGCAAAGACACGGCACGGCCAAAAGTCACACAGCAACATCAGCATAATTATAGATACCCGGATGCACTGCACGCCATCGCGAGGGGATCATACACCATGCAATGCATTATGCCGGTGATTTGCTAGATTTGAAAGGTTCAATGCTGGGATATTGTTGCGACAGCGTCGGAGACGCACATCATTGCGGATCGCGATGGTGTCAATCGCATATAGATTGATGTTTTTGTACAGTCGGGGTTAGTGCCTCGGTACTATTATCATTGTCCTAGATATGGAAAATCTCCGCTCAATTGAACACCCGAATATTTATTCACTGTTTCTTATCAACTATACGAATGGGGTGAGTGAATATTCTCAATTGGTGGGTGGCATCTGATAACTATTTTCCACATTGCCCTAGTAAAGCCCAGACTCTTCCTTCTTCTCCTCACTACTATCCTGATTCTAATCTAATTCTCCCTGGTCAAAAGACTTTCCCCGCAGATGTTCCGAGATACTGAGACATTCAGACGAAGCATTTTCCAGCTCAGCGACCTTCATGCCACCCAATATACAGTCCCGGTTCATTGACCTGACGAAGAGACCATAGACAGGACACTCCCCGCAGACAATTACTGCGACAACGACTTCTACAGCTTGGGTGAGAAGCTTTTCTGACGGAGTCTAGTGGTACTTTCTTTTGGGGCTACTTTATATGCATGACGCTTTTTACCCCGAAGATCAAACAAAATAACATGCGATTAATTCTGCGTTGGGATCTACCCTTGGGTTTATGTTTGTCGGAATGGCGCCATAAAACTTGTCAGTCTACTGAATTTAGGTTGCTTCAGAATGGCAGGATCCGAATCAAACCACAAGCGGCAAGCTCATACCCTTAATTTGAAGACTCAATCGTGCTACACGAAGCACGGTTTTAGTTTGTGGTGTGTTAGAACTCCGTATACCTTCATCCTAGTTAAACATATGAGGAAATGTAAACGATCAGCGACGCCTTATACGCCTGGGTACACAGTGCCAACCGCACCATCTTTGACTTTCAGAGGAAGATGCCCGCAACTGGGCTGTGTAGCATACAAAGGCAAGAAATTCAGACTGTTCCTCGCAATCCCAGGATGACAGAGCGTTTGAAGCGCAAACTGGATAGGTTTGAATCAATGAGATAATGAAGACCACCAAAGTTTAACCCTTTGTCTTGTCTCAACCTTAATGGATCAAGATTCAAGCTGCGCTCGTATAATTGAATCTTGACTGAAACCCAGATTTGCACACCATGAGCCGTTTCACTAGTCCATCTGAGAAATGAGGGCACTCTGGTGCCGCTTTGAGTGAGACCCAACTTGTTGGGCTATTCCTTGAGAATGTCTCCCATGCAAGACAGGGTTCCCAACGGCCAGTCTTTCGGTAAGTTTTGCTGAAACTTATCCCTTCTTGCATCTCATAAAGTACATCTTCTCTCTTGAAAAGCCAACTGGAGCTTAGACAAATCTACGCTGGCGTACATGATGTTTACGAGACATATTTAAAGGGAATTGAAAGTCTGCAAGAAGCAGGTACTACGTGAAAGACCAAGGGATAACACTCTGTCCTTGAAGACAGATGGAGGGACTGGTCACAGAATGCAAAAGAACAAGGAGTCTCAGCTTGGCTTTCCCATAAGGTCGATGCGTTCCGCAGCATGGCTATCAATGGGGGTTTACACTGACATCCAACCGCAGCCTTGACAGATTCTAAAGGCATATGTATTCGCGAGTGGATGTTGGCATTGTGCAACCTGGAAGAAAACTGAACAGGCGACATGGCATGGCTTGAGCCGCTATGCAAGAGACATCTTGCAACTCAAAATACGCGTCAGGTTTACCTCGGGATTATACTTTGCGGGTCTTCTGGGAATTTGGCCGTTTAGGAGCGCATTAAAATTTATGATCATGCATCGAGCAACTATTCATTGAGAAGGAAGACCGGCAATCAACGCTTCAGTTCCCAATATACGTCTTATTTTCAACACAAACTTCTTCATAATGTGCTCAAAATGATCACTGAATTCTCATCGTTACACTATAATGGGAATTGTTGTTCTCTATACCCTTTTGTCACCAGGAATAATGAATGAAAGCTGTCAAGAATTGAGTGTTGACAGCAGAAGCCCCATTGCATTCCCCAGGTTCTGTTTTAGGGTAATAATGTAGCACCACCAATCAGCAAGCGTCAATTAGTCTCCGTAGTCGGCGGCAGGATCTGAAGAAGAATTACCGCGGATAAGCGCCTCGGCTAAGCTCAAAGGGGGAAGTGGCACCGGTGTCGGGGTGGTGGACCCATCAGATCTACCAATAAAGGAGTGGCAAAAGAATGCTGACCAGCCGAGATCGGAGCAGCCCCTCGAGCGACATCGCGGCGACAGGCAGTAGTAAAGGACATTCATAACCTTCTCCCTCTTTTCTCCAATCCTTACTATCTTCATATCTCGCTATTAGTCTTGATTCTTCTTGTTAACCTGTTTTTCTTGTTGTATATTCATCATGCCCGCCGCCGATAAGAAGCCCAAGACCCTCTACGATAAGGTGGTTGACGCCCACATTGTCAACGAGCAGGAAGATGGCACGATTCTGCTGTATATCGACAGACACCTTGTCCACGAAGTCACCTCTCCCCAGGCCTTTGAAGGTCTTAAGAATGCCAGCAGAAAGGTCCGCCGGCCGGACTGCACTCTGGTTACCGTTGACCACAACATTCCTACTTCCTCCCGCAAGAACTTTAAGAACGTTGACGCCTTCATCGAAGAAAATGACTCGCGGATTCAATGTTCAACCCTTGAAGACAACGTGAAGGATTTCAACCTCACATACTTTGGAATGGGTGACAAGCGTCAGGGTATCGTCCACATCATCGGCCCTGAGCAAGGATTCACCCTCCCCGGAACCACCGTCGTCTGCGGTGACAGTCATACTTCCACACATGGTGCCTTTGGTTCCCTTGCCTTCGGTATCGGTACCTCTGAGGTTGAGCACGTCCTCGCTACCCAGACCCTCATTTCTCGCAGAAGCAAGAACATGCGCATTCAGGTCGATGGTGAGCTGCCTCCCGGTGTCACCAGTAAGGATGTCGTTCTTCACATTATCGGTGTTATTGGTACTGCCGGTGGTACTGGTGCCGTCATTGAGTTCTGCGGTTCTGTTATCCGTGGTCTGAGCATGGAAGCCCGTATGTCCATGTGCAACATGTCCATCGAGGCTGGTGCGCGTGCTGGCATGATCGCACCCGATGAAATTACCTTTGAATACCTCAAGGGCCGTCCCCTGGCTCCCAAGTACAACAGTGCTCAGTGGAAGAAGGCTGTCAACTACTGGTCCAGCTTGAAGTCAGACGATGATGCCGTGTATGACAAGACCGTCCTGCTCGATGGCAAGGACATCATTCCTACCATCTCGTGGGGTACATCTCCCCAGGATGTTGCTCCCATAAATGGCGTCGTCCCGGGCCCTGACGACTTTGAGGATGAGAACCGCAAGACCTCTTGCAAGCGTGCTCTCGAGTACATGGGTCTCGAGGCCGGTATGCCCCTCAAGGATGTTCAGGTGGACAAGGTTTTCATTGGTTCTTGCACCAACGCCCGAATTGAGGATCTGCGCGCCGCTGCCAAGGTGGTGAACGGAAAGAAAATTGCCTCCAACATTAAGCGCGCCATGATTGTCCCTGGTTCCGGCCTGGTCAAGCAGCAGGCTGAAGTCGAGGGTCTTGACAAAATCTTCACTGATGCTGGTTTCGAGTGGAGAGAGGCTGGTTGCTCCATGTGCTTGGGAATGAACCCTGACATTCTGTCGCCTCAGGAGCGCTGTGCCAGTACCTCCAATCGTAACTTCGAAGGCCGTCAAGGTGCTGGTGGCCGTACCCACTTGATGTCCCCCGCCATGGCTGCTACCGCAGCGATTGTCGGTAAGCTGGCTGACGTCCGCGAGCACGTTGTCGCCAGCCCAGTCCTGGGTAAGGCCCAGCCCAAGGTGGATGTTGAGCAGACCCATGAGGAGCCCGAGTCGGAGGAGGAGTTTGACCGCATCATGGACCTTCCCGCCGACAACGAACCCCACACCAATACCTCCGTCGGTGGTGCCTCTACCAGCACTGGTCTCCCCAAGTTCCACACCCTGAAGGGCATCGCCGCGCCCCTTGACCGTGCCAACGTCGACACCGATGCCATCATCCCCAAGCAATTCCTCAAGACCATCAAGCGCACCGGTCTCGGCAGCGCCGCCTTCTACGAACTGCGCTACCACCCTGACAATACCGAAAAGCCAGAATTCATCCTGAACCAGGGCATCTATCGCAAATCCAACATTCTGGTCGTTACGGGCCCCAACTTCGGCTGCGGTAGTTCCCGTGAGCACGCCCCTTGGGCCCTTCTCGATTTCGGCATCAAGTGCATCATCGCCCCCTCCTTCGCCGATATCTTCTTCAACAACACCTTCAAGAACGGCATGCTCCCCGTCGTCGTCTCCGACGAGGCCCTCCTCACCAAGATCGCCGACGAAGCCCGTGCAGGCCGCGAACTCGAAATTGATCTCCCCAACCAGCAAGTCAAGGATGCGCAGGGCAACAAGCTCGCCGACTTTGAAGTCGACGGTTTCCGCAAGCACTGCCTGATCAATGGCCTCGATGACATCGGTCTCACTCTCCAGCTCGAGGACAAGATCCGCACATTCGAGACCAAGCGCACCCTGGAGACCCCCTGGTTGGACGGCAGTGCATACCTCAAGCGTGGTTCCCGTGGCGCCACTATGGTCGAGGCCGCGCCCACGCCCAAGACCAACCGCGGTGATCTCAAGAACGAGCCGCTGGAGTGGTAAAGTTGTTTTACTTGTTTTTATGACTTTGGCTCTGTCCGCGGGGTCTGAATACTCTGACATGACCGTTTATACGAATTGCTTTGCTCTGCTTTGTTTGTTTCGAAAAGTGCACTGGTTCTTAAGGAGCTGTTTCTTTGCATCGGGGTTTTTTTTGGGATCTTCTTTAGTATACCGGATAGTTATGCATTCTAGATTTGAATATAATGATGATATACGATGTACAACTTCCTTATTTTGTAGTTCACGGTCAAGCATGTTGTAGGGACTTATGGGTTATGTACGAGTTGCTTCTCTCTGTACCCGCACCCATTCATTCGTAAATAAGCAACAGAAATTAAACATAAACAAGAAATATATGCGAATAAGTAACCTCCCTCTCCTTTCATCACCCAGATACAGAACAAACAGTATTATACATATCCACCAAGTTCATCTTAACAATGCAATGAGAAGTAAAGAAGAACGGATAGTAAAACAACAAACCAAAAAGCAAAAAGCAAAAAAAAAAAAAAAAAA